>NC_044559.1:135735898-136035898 GCF_007565055.1 Rhinopithecus roxellana | reverse complement strand
AGATCACCTGAGGTCAGGAGTTCAAAACCAGCCTGGCCATCATAGTGAAACCCTTTATCTACAAAAATACAAAAATTAGCTGGGCATGATGATGGGTGCCTGTAATCCCAGCTACCCGGGAGGCAGAGGCAGGACAACAACTTGAACCCGGGAGGCGGAGGTTGCGGTGAGCCGAGATCACACCATTGCACTCCAGCAAGACTTCATCTCAAAAAAACAGAAAAATTAAAATTAATAAGAAAATAATTTAAAATGGGGTTGTTTGCTGTTTGATTGAGTTGTAATAGTTATTTATATAGTCTAGACACAAGGCCCTTGCTGGATAAATTTGTTGCAAATATTTTTCCCAGTGTGTGGTTTGCCATTTCATTTTCATAAGCATATCTTTTTAAAGAGCAAACTTTCAAATTTTGCTTCATTTTAATATTTATTTATTTTAAAATTTATTTATTTTAATAGTTTGTGCTTTTTGCATTATATTTATAAAACCTTTTCCAAATCCAAGTCACTAGGGTTCCTCCTATGTTTTCTTCTAAAAGTTTTGTAAATTTAGCTCTTACATTTAGGTCTACATTCTTTTTAGCTAACTTTTATATATGGCGCAAGTTATGAATCCAAGTTCTTGATGAATTCAAGTTCTTATTTATTTATTTATTTTTTGCATGGGGGTATCTAATTGTCTAATTGCTCCAGCACCATTTGTTGAAAAGATTCTCTTTCACGCATTGCCTGGCACCTCTGTCAAAAATCAGTTGACCACATATAAGTTGATCTACTTTTAGACTCTATTACTTTCTCCCAGATATAGGTCTCCTTCTCTGTGGGCGGGTGTTTGGCCATAGCCTTTACTGAGATGGACCTGTCCGCTGATGCTTACCTGGCGATTGGACTGTGTACCTGGGCTGCCTTCTGATTCTGTAAGAATGACCGCTATCTCTAGTTCCAGACTAAATGTCCACTCTTGATGTATTGTCTCTTTCATACAAATACCCTATTGTCTTGATTACTATAGCTTTTGATAAGTCATACAATCACCTAGAGTAAGTCTTTCAATATTTTTTTTTCAAAGTTGTTTTGGCTGTTCTAGATCCTTTGTATTTCCATATAACTTTGGAATGTTCTAGATCCTTTGTATTTCCATATAACTTTGGAATGTTCTAGATCCTTTGTATTTCCATATAACTTTGGAATGTTCTAGATCCTTTGTATTTCCATATAACTTTGGAATCAGTTGGTCAATTTCTACCAAAAATCCTACTGGGATTTTAATGGGGATTTTATTGATTCTATATATCAATTCAGTGGAAATATTGTCTTATAATATTGTCTTCCAATCCAAGAACACAGTATATCTCTCAATTTATTTAGCTTTTTAATTTCACTCAGCAGTGCTTTGTAGTTCTCAGTGTAAGGTCTTACATATCTTTTGCAGATTTATCCCTAAGTATTTCATACTTTTTCGTTCTATAGTAAATGGTAGTATTTTATTTTATTTTATTTTACTTTATTTTACTTTATTTTATTTTATTTTATTTTATTTTATTTGAGACAGAGTTTTGCTCTTGTTGCCCAGGCTGTAGTGCAGTGGTGCCATCTTAGGCTCACTAGAACCTCCACCTCCCGGGTTCGAGAAATTCTCCTGCCTCAGCCTCCCAAGTAGCTGGGATTACAGGTGCCCATCACCATGCCTGGCTAATTTTTTGTATTTTTAATAGAGACAGGGTTTCACCATGTTGGCCAGGTTAGTCTTAAACTCCTGACCTCAGGTGATCCACCCACTTCGGCCTCCCAAAGTTCTGGGATTACAGGCATAAGCCACCAAGCCTGGCCTATGGTAGTATTTTAAATTTCAATTTCTAATTCTTGGTTGCTAGTATATTCGAAATACAATTGATTTTTGTATATTGCTCTTAAATTCTATAACCTTCCTACTCACTTATTAATTCTAGTACCTTTTTTGTAAGTTTTATATGATTTTCTTTTTTTTTTTTTATTTGAGACAAAGTTTCATTCTTGTCACCCAGGCTGGAGTGCAGTGGTGCAGTCTCAGCTCACTGCAACCTCCGCCTCCTGCCTCAGTCTCCCAAGTAGCTGGGATTACAGGTGCCTACAGGATTTTCTATGTAGACACTCATGTTGTCTGCAAATAGTTTACTTCTTCCCTTCCAATCTGGGTGTTTTAAATTTCTTTTTCTTGCCTTATTACACTGGCTGCAACCCCAGTGCAATGTTAAGTAGGAATGGCAAAAGTGGATATCCTTGCCTTGTTTCCAGTCCTGGGTAGCAGGAAAGTTTTCAAGCTTTTACTCCTCCTTGGCTTTTATTGGCCCTGGCAGGGGTGACCTTTTATAACTGGTTGGAGGACCCCAATATTTGCCCTGGGCATTGTGCCCTTCTTTCCAGTGTTTTGGTACAAACCCTGTTGAGCATGAAAGTGCCCTGGGGACAGGGATGGTATATTTGACTCCAACTCTCCACACCGTGCCTGGCATGGTGCTCAGCTTGACAAATTCTCATTGCCAACCAGGGCCTGTTTGTACTGCTGTCCACCCCATCCCCTTTGCTTTCCTCCTGGACAAAGGTAGCCATGCTTCCCTCCTTTCCTTCTCTTCCCCTTCAGAAACCTGAATGGAAGGAGACATGAAAGGAAAGCACTCAGGTTTCACCAGCATCAGGTTCCTTCTATGCAGCGTCCTCATTCGAAAATAAACCTGAGGGGGTAAGGGAAGGGGGGCAGTGACAGAGACAGGAGAGAGCTGTTATCATAGCTCTGCTTCCAAGCTGTATTTTTAGGGCTGGCATTTAGGTTTGGCCTGGGGACAAGGGGCTGGAAAATGCAAGGCATTTCCTCTTCCTGTCAGCTGAGACACAGTGTGTGTGTGAGTGTGTGGACAGGGCCATGCCATCTTCCCACTTAGTGCCTTCAGAATAGCAACCAAAGTGCACTTCCTCGGCAGGCCTCCTGTGCTCCCGGTGTTGGCCCTTCCAGACCAGTCTCATCTTGAGATTGTATCAAGGCTCCTCCCCAAACTATGAGCTAGGCCGATTCCTGCAGGGAGAGAAGGAGGAACGCTTGTTCCCTCAGAGGGATGTGCTGCTTTCACAGTGCTAGGCAGCTTTCAGCCATGGGAGGGACGAGGCTCTGAGGTCCTGGTGGGGATATTTTGGAAGGTCTCAATGACAACATAGCAGGTTCATTTGTTGACTTGTTTATTCATGACTGCATACGTGAGCTACTTAACCACTCTGTGCCTCAGTTTCCCCACAGGGATGTCACTAAAACCTGCTTCATAAGGCCGCTGAGAGGATTCAGTGAGTTAATACTGGATGTAAAGTGGCAACATGCTTAAAACATCACTTGTCAGGTAGGAAGGGCTGAGGAAAGGTTGGCTGTCATTATCTGAGTACCTACTGCACGCCACCCTTGAGCTTGGGCAGGGGCAGGGGCTTCAGTGGGGAATGAGACAGGTACTGTCTCTCACCTTTTGAAGTTTACTCCGTTGGAGACCTGGTTGCTGCCTTTGAGAACTAAGTTTTCCACCACAACTTTAGACCAGGGTCCTGGAAACACATGGAGTGAAAGGTCTTCTTTACCACTGCAAGGTGACAAACTAGTCAGAGACACGACGATGTTGATGTTATCCCAGCACTTTTGAGAGGCCAAGTGGAGCTCTGGCTGGCTTTGTTTCTTTTTTGTTCTGTGAAGTCGTTTCACATCTTGGGGTCTCATTTTCCTCACTTGTAAAATGGGAGGGAGAATACATACAGTGGGATATTACTCGGCCTTGACAAGGAATGAACTTCTGACACGTGCTACGACACGGAGGAACCTGGACGACATGATGCCAAACGAAGTAAACCAGTTCCAGAGAGACAAATACTATATGATTTCACTTGTGGGTAACTAGAATAGTCAAATTCAGAGAGACAGAAGGTAGAATGGTGGTAGCTGGGGGAGTTTTTGTTTAGTGGGTACAGAGTCTCAGTTTTGCAAGATGCAAAGAATTGTGGAGATAGTGATGATGGATGCACAACATTATGAATGTATTCAATACCACTGAACTGTACATCTAAAATAGTTAAATTGGTAAATTTGATTATATGCATTTTACTATGTTTTTTGTTTTTTTGTTTGTTTGTTTTTTTGTTTTTTTTGAGACGGAGTCTCAATCTGTCGTCCAGGCTGGAATGTAGTGGCGTGATCTCAACTCACTGCAACCTCCGCCTCCCGGGTTCAAGCAATTCTCCTGGCTCAGCCTCCCAAGTAGCTGGAACTACAGGCACATGCCACCACGTCCAGCTAATTTTTGTACTTTTAGTAGAGACAGGGTTTCACCATGTTGGCCAGGATGGTCTCGATCTCTTGACCTCGTGATCCATCCACCTTGGCCTCCCAAAGTGCTGGGATTACAGGCGTGAGCCCACACCCGGCCTATTGTAATTTTTTAATTTGGAAAAAAATGAGGAGAACAGTTAAAGTAGATGATTACTTAGGTCTGTTCTAATCCTTCCTCCTATAAACCAAAATATCTCTTTCTTTCCCTTCCTATTGTCTTTCTCTTTCACACAGTTACCAGGGCTGCCCACTCCAGAGCACAGGTTGTGCACTGCACACCTCCAGGGAGTGCCCTTCTTCAAGACTGCAGCATGGGTGGCACAGCCTGTTCAACTGCACAATCCAGTCTGTTTCTGATCTACCTGGTTAGAAGGGGGTCTTTCATGTCCATCTCCTGAGTTTATGCAAAGTAGAAAAAAAATTCAGCTTCAACTAGAAACAGCAAACAAAACACACTTATCTGATCTTCCCCCTTTGTATCATTTATTACATTTAGAAGATTGTTTTATGGTTGGTTTCTTCTGCCTGAGATTTAGCAAGTGCTTGTTGACATTCCCAGTCATTCATTTCGCAAATATTTCCCAAGCACTCACAGTGTGCTGGGCACTGTGGAGGTGCTGGACACAGCTGAGCCTGGAGTCCCTCGTCTCATGGCACATGCGTTATAGTTCCAGGAGGCAGACCAGAAACAGGCAAACAAATAGGAAGCCAGCATACAAGAGCGTTAATTGCCACGTAGACAATGACTGATGGTCCTGGGCAGGATGGCGTGAGGGGTTGCTTTAGACTGTGATAAAGGAAGGCTTCCTGTGGGAGGTGACATTTGAATTGTCACCTGAATGACAGGAAGGAGCCAGCCAAGTGTATGTGGGGGCAAAGTCCTCTCGGGTCTCCTCACATCAGGCCTGGCAGGGAAGGGGTGAAGCCACCTCTTGCTCTTGGCCTCTCTTCCTCACTCCTTGCCCCATCTTCTCCACTTCCCTCCACCTGAGGAAAAGTCCCCAGAGGCCTTCCATTCAGAGAACAGAGAAGCCTTTGCAGGAGGGGGCTCAGAAATCTCCATCCAGACTGGAGCCTCTCCTCCATCCTTCCCTTTCCTACAGAGCCAAGCAGAGAGAAAGGAGTCGTTCAGGTCTCTCTCCTGAGTAGATGATTGGGGTGGATCTCCTCTGTCAAGCCAAATGTTACAGGGATTTGGGAAGGCCACCCAGGAGGGGGAAGCCCAGCTTACTCAAAGGCTGCCCTGGCTGGGATGGTGGGATAACCAGGATCACTAGATCAGGCTGACAAAGAACAAAATTGCCTCCACTGTCCACAAGAATGGTGGTGGGAGCACCCTGTTGGAGCAGATGGCCATGAGTTCAAACCGTGTCTCAGCCTCTTACTGGCTGGGTGACTTTGAGGAGGCAACTTCACCTCTGTCTCAATCTCCTCATTTGTAATAGGGGTGCTGTGAGGACTAGGAGAGTTTACCCACATTGTGCTTAGGGCAGCATTTGGTGCACGAAGCACGTGCGTTTGGTTCGACATCATTTTTCAGGAGGGTTTCTATCCACTGCAGAGTTGTCTTCCATTCGTCAGCAATCTCTTCTCCACCTCTATGAACACAGTCTTGGTACATTCACAGGAGGCTTGATCTGGAAGAGACAGAGCTACACACAGGTCAGGGGAGTGCCTGATGGGAGTTTCTGGTATGTGAGAGAATGGGGCAGCCTATGTGGGACAGTGTTTTCCTGACTGTGTGGACCAGTGTTTTGAGTTTGAATATGTGGGTATCTACATTTGCTTCTCTAATCAAGAGAGAGTTCCTTACTGCATTCTACTAGCAAAGCCCATCCCTCCATCCCTCCATGCACCCACCCCTCTATCCATCTGTCCATCCATCCATCCATCCATCCATCCATCCATCCATCCATCCATCCAACAAATATTCCTTAGCACTTATTTGTGCTGGCTTTGCAAAGGTAAGTACCTTATCCCAGGTTCCCCTGGAAACACAGCCTGTGGTCAAATTTATGTGCTAATGTTTTATTGTGGGGTGCAACCCCCAGCAGCAAGAGTGAGGAGGGAGAAAAATAAGGCAGAGGGGAAGGAAAGCAAAACCCAGCTGTTCCCTTGGCATGATTTGAGGGCTTCAGGGCAGCCATGGCTTCTGAAAGGAAAGTTTTGAGTTGTGCATGTCTTCTGTGGGGCTTTCTTTGCTTCTTTTTAAAACATTTATTAAATAATGATAAAATATACATAGACTAAAATTTAACATTTTAATCATTTTTAGGTATACAGTTTAGTGGCATTAAGCACATTTACATTGTTGTATAGCCATCGCTACCATCTATCTCCAGAACTTTTCCAACTTGCAGAACTGAAACCCTGAACCCATTCAACATTAATGCCCCCATTCCTCCTTCCCCTCCAGCCCCTGGTAACCACCATTCTGCTTTCTATCTCTGTGAATTTGGCTACTCTAGTTACCTCATATAAAAGGAATCATACAGTATTTTTCTATTTGTGGCTGGCTTATTCCACTAAGCATAATGTCCTCCAGGTTCATCCATATTTTAACATGTGTCAGAATTTCCTTCCTTTTTAAGGCTGGATAGGATTCCATTGTATGGATAGACCACATTTTGTTTATCCATTTATGTTTGTTGGGTGGTTGGGTTCCTTCCACCTTTTGGCTGCTGTGAGTAATGCTGCTATGAACATGGGTGTACACAGATCTGTTTGAGTCCCCACTTCCAATTATTTTACTTCTATAGATTCAGAAGTGGCATGGCTGGACCATATGGTAATTCGATGTTTAATTTTTTTAAGGAACCTCCATCCTGTTTTCCAAAGTGGCTGTACCATTTTATATTCCACAGGGCTTTCTTTTTTTTTAGACACAAGGTCTTGCTCTGCCACCTAGGCTGAAGTGCAGTGGTGTGATACTAGCTCACTGCAGCCTTGAACTCCTGGGCTCAAGCAATCTTCCTGCCTTGGCCTCCCAACACTGCAGTTATGTACCATCACCCCCAGCTCTGTAGGGCTTTCTCTTAAGGAGCAGCTGTGTTGTGAATGTCAGATGTCCTTGCTACCCATTGTCACACTGACTTTGAGGTAGTGTCATTATCCCCCCTTTACAGAAAAGGACACTGAGCCCCAGAGTCTAAGGCGGGCAGCTGTTGGTCTGTCTGTTCAGCCTCCATTCTCCCTACCCCTGGTTACAGCTTCTCAATTTTCCATTGGGAGCCACTCCTCTACTCACAATGTACACCGAGTCACTGGGGGCTGCCCCCACTCCTTGGCTCCAGGGGCAAACCAGACATTCCATTTTCCTTGGACATGGTGCTTGGTTCAGTAGGAGTTTCATGACACAAACCTGGCCAACCAGAGCCTATGATCACCTTCTGGAAATTTGCCAAGACTTTGGGGAAGTGGAGTTAGCTTTCAACTGGGATTGCTAAGCAGATGGAATGTGAACCTTCAGCTGCTGGTAACCACTTCTGCCACCCCTTAGGATAACTGAAACCGAGCAAGAAGCCAACCTAGAGACATGGAACCAAGTGGTGAAGAGATAGACTCCAAACAACGTCACCTGAGCACCTGGATTTACCGGTGAAGGTACTAGGTATGCTCCTGGACTTTTCAATTACACGAGCCAGTAGCTTTCCTTCTTAGCTTAAGCAACTGAGTTGAAGTTCTCTCTCTTGCAGGATTTTTTTTTTTTTTTGACAGAGTCTCACTTTATCACCCAAGCTGGAGTGCCATGGCACAATCTCAGCTTACTGCAACCTTAGCTGACTGCAACCCCCATCTCCCAGGCTCAAGCAATTCTCCTTCCTCAGCCTCCCAAATAGCTGGGATTACAGGAACCCACCACCACACATGGCTAATTTTTGTAATTTTAGTAGAGGTGGGGTTTCGCCATGTTAGCCAGGCTGGTCTCCAACTCCTGACCTCAGGTGGTCACCCACCTTGGCCTCCCAAAGTGCTGGGATTGCAGGTGTGAGCCACCCCGCCCGGCCTCTTGCAGGATTCTTGAAGGGAATCCTGCCTAGTTCAGGGAGTTTAAGAAACTTGCTCAAGATCAGCCAGGAAATGGTGGTGCCAAAAACTCAAATCCCTAACGGAGTTTCCAACTTAGATCTGGATCCCGGCTCAGGATCAAGACTAACCGTTGTTGGACTGTCCTCCAGAACTCTAGGATTGGCATCCCGAGACGGGAGCTAGATCTTGGCTGAAGCACTGTAGGAACCAGTGCACTCACAAAGCACAGAACTCATGAGCTGAACCTATTCAGAAATTGGCAGGTTACTACCCAAGGGCCAAATCCAGCCCACCTGCTGTTTTTGTACAGTCCACAAGCTAAGAATTCTTTTTACATTTTTAAATGGTTGGAAAAAATCAAAAGAAGAATATTCTGTGGCATATGCAAATTATATGAAATTCAAGTTTCAGTGTCCATAAATACTGTTTCATTGGAATGCATTCATATTCATTCATTTGCATGTTGTCTATTGCTGCTTTGTGCTTCAAGAGCAGAGTTGCGTAGTCATCGAAGAGACTGCCTATTTAGTATCTGGCCTATATAGAAAAAGTTTTCCCATTGCTGCCAAGCCCTGAGCTTCCCTCCTTAGCTTTCTGTGGCTCTTTTCCCAAGCTACTCATTTGGTCCTTTCCTGCTTCCCCTTCCTCCAGTCCTGGTTCTTAAAGAGGCAGGACCTCTGTGAAATCAGCGAATGCACGGGAAACTCCCAGCACAGAGCCTGGTGCACTGTTAGTGCTCAGTCATTGAAAGGTGTTGGGAAGGAACCTGAGTCAGCTGTGCAGCACATATGTGCAACCTCTGCATCCTGTCTCTGCTGCTCACTCCCTGTGTGACCTTGGGCTAGTTGCTTCCTGTGAAATAGGAATAAGAATAGTCCCTACCTCATAGGGCCCTGGTGAAGATCAAATTAGTCATTGCATGTAAAGTGCTTCCAAGAGTGCTGGGCACACAGTAAACATTTGATAAGATCCTAATTGTAATTGTTTTTCTCATTGGCTTAATCTCCATGGAGGATCTTGGGATCTGCCTACCATTGAACCGGGCCCATGTTTGGCCCAGGGCCCCCGAGAAAGCCAAGGCTATGCAGGGAGCAGAGAGCTGGCCTCCTGATTCAGACCTTGGCAGGTTGGGGCTTCATGACACCCCTAGCAGGAGGCAGCCAGGGGCTGAGATGGGGGCTTAAAAGCAGGAGATCCTGGGCTTGGCCCTCCCAGCAAAGGGATGTGTGTGTCTATCTGTAGCTGGATGAGACACTCATTTTAGGGAAAAAAAGGGCAAATAGGTCCACCCAAAATGGCTAAAGGCAGCCCCATCTGTGGTGGGCAGTTTCCATGGCTGAGAAGAGCACGGAGCCACTGCGGCTGCCTTGGCCTCCGCCTCGAGGGCAGGAACCAGCTGAGCCCTCATTGCACTTTGCTCTGCCCACTCCTGTCCTGGAAGCTCCTCTTCTGGTGAACCAGGGCCCGGGACAAGCAGCCCAGAGAAGCCGGAGCCCTGAGCCGGTACGGCAGGCTCTAGTGGGGGAAGTGGGCGGAAGAGTGATGGAGTTGGGTGATCAGGAAAGAGCTTCCAGTTCTCAGCTCCAGGCTGTCCCCTCTTGTCCCCGTTCACTGGGTCTCTTAGGCTCCAAGCCTGGGCTGAGTGGAAATAGGCAGAACTGAAGGGTCCTGGGGCTTCTGCCCAGGCTCAAGGCTGCTCAGACGTTCTGGAAGTCCTGTGGGAGGGGCACCTCCGTAGACCAGCTGCCTCCTGCCAGGCCTCAGCTTTGTCAAGGCCTCAGTGAGGGGTGAGCTGAGTGGCTGGGCTTGGCTGTCCTCCTATCCCTCACCTGGCCCAGCCCCGGCATAGCCCCGGCCCCCTTCCCAGCCACTCACTGCAGTATGTTCCCAGCCAGAGCCCAGTTCTGCAGCTCCCGGGTGGGTATGAGCATCCACTCCTTCACCAGGAGGGCAGTACAGGCAAGAGGTACTTCCCAGGCCATTTCAGCACCTGTCCATTTTTAGGAGACACACTTATAGACAGAGGCACTCACTCCCGACCCATGCAGAGAAGCACATGCCCCTTAGTTGCCACACACCCAGGGCCACTCGGACACACGTGCCTCCCCTCACATGCACACGTCCTGCTGACACCACCTGACCTAACTGTGTCCGAAGCTCTCGGCTCACTCCTGGGCTTGTCTGAAGGCCAGAGCAGGCTGACGTCAGCCTTCCGGAGTGACTGTGAGAAGCAGGGCCAGGGGACATCACACAGAGGCCACCAGAAGGTCAACAGATTCTTACACATCATTTGGGCCAGTGGCTCCTGCCTCTTGAGGTACGCCTTAGGGGCCTTTGTGAAAAATTCTCAGATTCAGTTCCCACCGCAGACTTGGTAAATCACAATCTCTGTGATGATGGCGACTGAGGTGGGGGACTGGGAAATAACAGACTCTCTAGGGGTTCTGACGCTGGATACACTTTGCAACCTGATCTAGTCCAACCCCCTTACTGTTCCAATTCAGGAACTGAGGCTGAGAGAGGGACAGTGGCCCGTCCAAAGTCACACAGCAGTTGCCTAGGCCAGCCAGGACTAGAACCCAGGCCTCTTCACTGCCCAACCCCAGGCTTCAGGTCTGCAGAGATCCCCATGTCCTTCCCTGCTCCCACCAGCCCTGAGTGTCCCCCTGGCCTTCCTCCCAGTAAGGTCAGCTGGCTTTCATGTTCTGCAGTGTCCAGCAGGGCCAGGGCCAGGGCTAGCCTGCAGCCAGCAATCCTCTGGAACAGAGGCTGGGTGACTGTCTTCAGCCCCCTTCCTCTGCAGAGGGCCCCTGCTCAGGAGGCCTGCTTTAGAGAAGGTGAAGGCTGGGCTCCCTGCAATCACAGATGTTTGCCCCAACATGCTGAGCCCCCCACCCTACTCCTGGGGGAGGCCGGAAAAGCAAGTCCTCACGCTGCCCAAACATCTGGACTGTGCAGAGAGCCAAGATGCGCCATGCAGATGTTTTCAAAGCTGATGCCGGGTGTCAGCGGAGAATAGACATCTGGGTGGAGGGCCGGGGCTTGTGCTGGAGGGCAAGGTAGATTGCGTCCAGTGATGCAGAGCGGTGTTGGCACAAAGCTGGGGGTGGGAGCGTGGCCCAGTGACTTCACTCCCCCACCTGGTTGGCCCCTTTAAGTGGGAGTCAGATCCCCAGGGCGGCAGCCAGGTGATGTTAACATAATAGCTACCACTTGTTGAGTACTCACCACATGCCAGGTACTGTTCTGCATTTTGCATGTATTATCTCATTTAACCCTAGAAACATCCCTGTGGGGCAGGTACCATTACTGTCCCCCTTCTCCAGGCCACTGAAGCACAGGGAGGTCATATCACTGGCCCAGGCTCACCCAGCAAGCCAGTGGCAGTGCCAGGCTCACACAGAAGCCCATGCAGGTCACCTCTGAACAGCCCTGCTCCATCCCATGAGTGACCCCCCAGTGGTTTCTGGGACCAATCCCAACGTGCCCTGCTTTCAAATGATATTACATTTGCATATGGGGGCATTTTGCATAGAGAAAATGGGTTTCTGGGGAGCGTCCCTTTTCCTGTGTTTGGAACTTGGGGAAAGGATCCCCTAGGAAGCCAAGCCAGGCCCTCCTCCCGGGCTGGTGGGCAGCTGCTGCCAAGTCTCCCAGGGCTTCTGACACCAGAGGCTGCTTCCTGAAGGAAAAGTGAGCTCCCTGTGGCTGAGGCCAGCTGTGGCCAGCAGGGCTATTTATTTTTCTGTTCCTAAGCCTTTAAGTCATCTGTTTACATAGGCAGTAGAAGGAGTTGGGCTTAGTGTCTCTGCCTGGTGCCCTCCCTCCCTCCCTCCATCCTGGGCCTTGCAGGCTGAGCCAGGGACCCCCAGAGCCAGTGGTGATAGTGGTGGGGGGTGTGGTGGGGAAGCTCCGGGGCCTGGAACTACAGGGCCATTGGGAGACTCTGCACTCAGGGCTCTGGCTAAGATGATGACCAGGCCTAGCCACTGCCTCCCCGGCTTCCCACCCTTTCTCCCCAGATCCCGTGGAAGTCCTCAGAGCCTGGGCCCTCACTTTCTGTGCCTGCTCACCCACGGCAGGCATCCAGGCTCTGAGCTCTCCATTTCCCTCAGCCCAGCTGGCTCTCCAGAGCAGCCAGACATCAGCCATCCAGCCCATGAGAACACCCACCAGCCAGCCCCCACCTTGCCAGGAATGGGAGTGGGGAACATTCCCCGGCTCTGAGTCCCCGGAGGAGCAGGCCCTGGCCCACCCCCTCCACAGGCATGTCTTGAGGCCTAGAGCAGCCATGTTCTGGGGCAGGGCCGCAGACACAGGGGAAGAAGACAAGGTTTCCATCCTGAGAGGAGCAGGGGAGAGGGACGCATGTGCGTAACCCCAGGACCCCTCACACAGGTGTCGGTAGAACCTTGATAGAAATGCCTAGAGGCCCTGAGGGAGGTGGTTTCTCTGAGCGGGTAACATTGAGTGACTCTACATGGGTGGGTGACTTCTCCGTTGGAGAAAGGGAGCTTCAGTGCATGCAGGAGGAAGGAGGCCCCCAAACTCGTGGTGCAGCTGAGGGAGAGCCAGCACAGTATGCAGGAGGCCACTGGGGTGTGTGGCCAGAGAGGTGGGCAGGGCCAGCGCACCTGGGGCCTGAATGTCCCCAGACAGAGGCCACTGGGAGCAACGGAGTGCTTGGGACAACGGAGTGACAGCATTGCAATGCTGGTTAAGAAGGAAATCCACAGCAGCAAGGGGAGGGGCAGAAAGACCCCCCAGGAGGACTGAGAGTGAGACAAAGTGAGACAGGCCAAGGCAGACAGGAGAGCAGACTGCAGAGATGTTCATGATGAGACTTCTCTCCCTCCAGAGGGGACATAGGGAAGGGATACGGACGGAGAGAGAACCAGGGCCCTCCTCTCTCTGTACCCCACCTGTGCCCGTCTGCTCATTCAGGCCATGGGCATGGTTCTGACGCTTGAGGAATCAGAGCCCAAGCCCAGGTCAGCTGGGCAGCAATGACCTTCTCATTCTGGTTAGCAACTATGAACTAAACACCTGCTCTGTGCCAGGCCTGGGGTTGGCAGGGAGAGGGCAGTGGAGGGGAGGGATAGAGGGCCTGTTGGGGTGGGGGGAATAAGGAGCTGAATGAAATTGTGTCCCCACCCACAGAAAGGCAGGACTAGGGCAGCCAGCCTTGGCCTGAGGCAGCCGTGCCAGGGTGACTGGGGACAGAGGAACTTGGGGTTTGGCCCTCAGCTATGTGCTGGATTTACAAGTAGAGATGAGGTGGGCAGCATTCCAGGGAGGAACAAGCTGAACAAAGGCCCAGAGGTAGAGTTCAGAGTGTGACAGGCACAGACAGATGCCACAGCCCCGCTCCTTCCCGAGGCTGGCCCTGGACCTCAAAGTCATCTTCTGGCCTGGGGCGGTGGTCATGGAGGATCCAGGATATCTAGATTCAAGTGCTCTCCCTGCCATCTGGGCTGCCTCCTTCCCATGGACCTGGGACCTGCCCTCCCAGACTCTCTTCCTTCTTGTTTTCTTTTGTCCCGTCCTCCTCATCCCTCCCACACTGTGGCTGGGAGCTCATTCCAAGCCTTGCCTTTCCACGATACTTGTTCCCTCAGGGACACCTGAGGGATGAGCAGGACTTAGCTAGGAGAAGAAGAACAGAGCATTTTGGCAGGAGAAACAGCATGATCAAAGCCCTGGGGTGGGCAAGAGCTTGGCGAGTTGGAGGAATTGAAAGGCAGTGTGGCTGGGGTGTAGTTGGAGACAGAGACAGATCTCCAGGCTCTGCCACAGTTCATTTCCAGAACATTCAACCTCTCCACCAACAAAATGTCAAGAAAAAGCAGCTCTGTTTCCAGAGAGGTAAACTGAGGCACTGAATGTGGTTGAGGGAAGGTGTCTCCCCTCATGCCTGGGGCTCATCTCTTCTTCTGGGCACTGTGTTTTTCGGAGGAGTGGACTCTCAACTGAGGCTCAGAGAGAATCTAATGCCTGATGATCTGAGGTAGAAGAGTTTTATCCCAAAACCATCACCACCCAACCCTCCACCCCATCTATGGAAAAATTGTCTTCCATGAAACTGATCCCTGGTGCCAAAAGGTTGGGGACCACTGCTTTAGAGCACAGTGGGTAGCAGGGGTGTGACCTTTTCTGGAAGAAAGGGTCCAGGATCCCCTGGGTGCCCTGCCCTGGGGACTGAGGTCTGGCTTCCAGGGATATCAGCTGTCCTTTCAAGGGACCTGGTCACTAGTCAGGCCTATTGGCTTTCTCAGGAAGCCTGAGGGTTATGGAACATTCCCACTCTGTGAGGTCCTGCAGGGCAGCTCTTTGCAGAGGAAACAGAGCAGCCCCCAGCTTTCTGGCCAATCCCCCTCTTCCTAGGACCCCCTAAGAAGCAGAGAGGGAGGACAGCCCCTGGGATGCCCAGGAGCAGGAGAGGGAGCTGCAGGGAGGGGCCAATGGCAACCTTTGAACCCTACCCTCTGTTGGAAACTGCCCAGTAGGGACTCCAGACATTTGGCTTCCAGGGCCAGATTTAGTTCTGACTCACTGGGCGACTTTAGACAGCTCACGTAATCTCTCTGTGCCTGAGTTTCTTCTCAAGAAAATTGCAAGAAAAAGTCTTGTTTTTCTCTTCCTTCATCTTCCCAGTCAAAGGGAAGGTGAAATAAATGATGGGTGTTCCTGTTATCCTTTGTTATTATGCAAACGATTGGGTGCTACAAAGAGTGCAGGACAGACAGATAAATCCAAAATCCTTGGATCTGCCTTTGAGACCAGATACGACTGCATGAGTGCATGCAGCACGCACACTCACACACACACGCAGGCATGCACCAACACATGCACACACACACAGAGAGGCATGCACCAACACACACACACATGCACACACAGAGGCATGCATGAACATGCACACACACACACACAGGCATGTACCAACACACACACAAGCAGACACAAAGGCATATACCAACACATGCAGACACACACAGGCATGCATGAACATGCACACACACAAAGGCATGCACCAACACATACACAGAGGCATGCATGAACATGCACACACACACACAGAGGCATGCACCAACACATGCACACACACACAGAGGCATGCACCAACACACACACACATGCACACACAGAGGCATGTATGAACATACACACAAACACAAAGGCATGCACCAACACATAAGTGCACACAGAGCATACACCAACACGTGCACACACACACACAGAGGCATGCACAAGCACACACATGCATGCACACACAGAGGCATGCATGAACATGCACATGCACACAGAGGCATGCACCAACACACACCCACACACAAGCATGCATGAACATGCACACATACACACACAGAGGCATGCATCAGCACACACACACGCAAGCTCACACAGAGGCGTGCATGAACACACGCACTCACCCAGAAGGATGCATGAACATGTGCACACGCAGAGGCATGCACAAACACACACACAGGCATTCATGAACATGCACACACAGAGAGACATGCAACAACACACGCACACACACAGATGCATGCATGAACATGTACACACACACAGGCATGCACAAACACACACGCAGGCATGCATGAACATGTACACACACAGAGGCATGCACAAACACACACGCAGGTATGCATGAACATGCACACACACAGAGGCATGCACAAGCACACACACACAGAGGCATGCATGAACATGTACACACACAGAGGCATGCACAAACACACACGCAGGCATGCATGAACATGCACACACACAGAGGCATGCACAAGCACACACACACAGAGGCATGCATGAACATGTACACACACAGAGGCATGCACAAACACACACACAGGAATGCATGAACATGTACACACAGAGGCATGCACAAACACACACACAGGAATGCATGAACATGTACACACACAGAGGCATGCACAAACACACACGCAGGCATGCATGAACATACACACACACAGAGGCATGCGCCAACACACGCACATCATGCACACACAGAGGCACGCATGAACACACACACACACACAGTCTGCTTTTCCTTCCACTCCAATTTTGCCAATTCAGTTAGATTTCGATACTGAGACCCAAGAAGAGGCTCCAGGTGCTAAGTCACAGCACTGGGTACATCTGTGCAGAGGCAGTGTATGACTGTTGCATCAGCCATGGAGGTGGCTGAATTTGTGGTAGTAATGGAGATAAAATTGAGGCTTTGTGGTTCCAGTAATCATCTCAATTTCACTTTTTTTAGACACGACTAATATCTTCTTCCAACCCACTCCTCCTAACCAAAGAAGCCCATCCATAAGTTTAGAGCCAAGGTCAAGGAGGCCTGGAGAGGTGAATTCACTTGTCCAGGGTTTCACAGTTGGTTTTAGGGAGGGGACAATGCGTCCAGGGCCCTTCCCCCACTTGGCTGCCCTGTGACACACACACACCTCTCTGTTGAGAAGCCCTGGAGGTGGCTCATTATGACTCAGGGTGTGTCTGAGACCAAGCTGGGAGCAGAAAAGAGGCCAAGACCAGGAGCTGGAAATGGCTGGAAGCAGAGTGGGACTTGAGAGTGAGCAACTGGCCCCTAACTGGGTGACTGTGCACTTGACAGCTCCTGGCAGGGCGGGGGCAAGCCAGCAGAGCAGCTGTGGCCTGAGAGCTGGCCTTAGACCCGACCTGGCCCTGGGAGGCAGACTGGCATGCCCCTGGCTTCCTCTCCAGCAGCCAGCCCTTTCCACAAAGGGCACTCTTAGCTGGACAGCTGATGACCAGGTCTTCGCAGGGTGAGAGAGCCCAGTGATTAGGCCATCCAAGTACCCTCTCATCTCCCTCTGCAGACAATCCACAGTGGCCTGTGGCCCCACACCTGTTCCCTGGTATGCCTGCAGGGGCCTGGGCAGGGCCTTCTCTCTTCCTTAGCCTCTCCTAAGGTAGGAAGAGTCCCCTCCACTAAGCACCATCATTCTCTTTCTGTCTCCCCGCCACATTGCCCCTTGATTTGAAGTAGACATTGGGAATGGAGACACTGTTCCTGATGCAGAGAAGGGCCTGAGGAAATACTCTCTGCCTGAAATACCTAAATTCATTCTTGCATTTCTATTGCTTTCAAGGATCTGCAGGGGCAGGACTCGATAACAGCAAAGCTGCCCATGGCTGTCCCTGGGACTCCCCTTTAAAACAAAGACCGGTTGCTCTGGAGACAAGCACAGGTAAGTGGCTGGGTAATGAGAAGTGGTTGGCCAGTCTGTCTCCATAATATTAACAAGGTCATCACAACAATAACTCATTCATACACCACTTACCCTTTGCAAAACACTCTTCTTAGCACCTCTCACATATTAATACATTTAATCCTCGTAACCCAATAAGGTAGGTATTATCATATTGTTCCCATTTGATGGATGAGGAAAACAAGGCACAGAGATGTTAAGAGCTTTGCCTGAAGTCACACAGCCAGGGATTTGGGTACCAGTAGGCTGGCTCCACAGCCCTTCCTCTTAAGCACTTACGCAGCCTGCCTCTGGACTCAGGAGGTTCAACAGCCTCATTGTGAACCTGTTGAATCCTTATTTGGCTCCACAAACTCTTCCTGGATGGTACAAAAGCCCATGCCAGGCTGGGCACTGTGGGTCACACCTGTAATCCCAGCACTTTGGGAGGCCAAGGAGGGAGGATCACTTGAGCCCAGTCTAGGAGTTCAAGACCAGCCTAGCTAACAGAGCAAGACCCTGTGTCCTACAAAAAAATATAAAAACTTAGCTGGACATGGTGTTGTGTGCCCATAATCCTAGCTACTAGGGAGGCAGAGGCAGGAAGATTGCTCGAGGCAGGAAGATCGCACCCGGGAGTTCCAGGCTGCAGTGAACTGACAGTGCCACTGCTCTCCAGCCTGGGTGACAGAGAAGGCCCTGTCTTAAAAATAAAAATAAATAAAAAGTTTTTAAAAGCCCATGCCAGCATCGATTCACATCAGAACTCTTTTGTAAAAGTTCTATATAGTGGCTCCTTTTAGGCTTTTGCTGGCCTCCCCTGCTGCACCCCTGCTCCCCAGCCCTCCCTCTCCCAGGCCCCAGCCCTGCGTCCCCCACTGGAGCCATGGCACCCGCAGCCAGCCTGGCTCTGTGGGGCTCACAATTATGCCCTCCCTGTGGAAAGCCACCCGCTGATTCCTCCCCCTACTCTGAGTCCTCCCCCTGCTCTGCATCCTCCCCAAACAGCTGAGCCTGTGCAATGTGAGGAGGGGAGAGGATTTGCCAGAGGTTTCTGGAAAGTCTCCAGAGGTCATTCTGGCCTGGCTCAAGTAGGCTGGGTCCTGACCACCGCTCTGAATAGCTACTGTCCTGCCCTGGGTCCACTCCCTCAGCACAGAGCAGACTAATTGGTAGGTGGGGAGCAGTGGAGGCCTAGAGGCTGGTCTGCCCCTGAAGGAGGCAACTGAGGAGTCAGGCATTTGACTCAGCAACTGCCAGGTATCCAATGCCAAAGAGATGGAGTGGAGCATGGAGACTCTCTGGCCCAACCCTCTCGCTCAACAGTTGGTCACCAGCCACACCCCCAACCTGCCAGCCTCCTATCCCTCCCATCCCACCACCAACTCACCCAGCCAATACCCAGCCCACCCAGCACTCAGTGTGCTCCCCAACCCCCAGCCTGACCCAGTACACTTACCCCACTCGTCTACAACCTCCTGGCCTACCCCGCATCAACAACCTTCCTGGCGATCTCTGGTCTGCACCCACACCCCTGTCAGCACTCTACTCCTGTCTAGCCTCCAGCCTACCCACCCACTGGCTGGCCAGCCCACTCAGCACCCAGGGACCTCCCCACCATGAGTTCAGCCCCTAACTGCCCCGGGTCCCTGACTACTCACCTGCGACATCAGCCAAGTGCCAGCCCGCCCACCCTATGCCCAGCCTGCCCACATCCCCACTTCATAAACCAGAGGCGCTCTTTTCAGATCCGACTCCATCCAAGCTCCAAGAAAGGCAGGTTTGCCAGTTCTTCCAGGACTGTCCAAGAATTATTTCAGAAGCTTCAGACTTGGATGGAGATATTTTCTCCTTAGGTCAGGGAAGAGCAGAGCAGATGGGGTGGGGGCACCTGAGAGAGCGTGCCTCTGTGCCCCTGGTGGCTCCAGAGCTGCCCCTCTGGGACAACACGAGGTAGCCTCCTGAACCTGCTAACCCCTTCTACCGCAAAACTCTTGGAAAAACAGGAAGTTTCCAAAACTAGGAGCCAGGCTGAAGGGGTCCCCAGCAGATGAAGTTCGAGATGCCCCAGCAAGATAGGCAGCACTTCCTATCACAGCTCTGAACACGCCAGAAAAAGGAAGGCAGAGGGGAGCGATGGAAAGGTGCTGGGCAAGATCAGGAGGCCTGGAGGCCTCTTCTGGGCCCGCTCTTGGGTGAGCCTGGGCCCTGGGCTGTGAAAGTCCAGGTTTCTGGGTTTAGATACTCACTGTGTGGTTTTGGGCAAGTCACCAGGCCTCTCTGAGGCTCTTAATACAAGAGTGTTGACTGAGAGGATCTCTAACCTTCCCAGGCATAGCTCTGCTGCTGGCCCTGGACTGGGGAGTCCTTGCCAGGAGCTCGGCCAGGCTCCTGGTCCTCTCTGCCTTGGGAGTTCTGGTTCCAACCACAGGGTTCCCGCTTCACCCACTGACCAAGCCCCGCCTGTACCTGGTTCCTGCATGATCCTCTGTGGCTGAGCAGGCAGGGAGGCCTCCCCGTGAACTTCCAGAGCTGAGGACGCAATCAGCAACATCACCACAGCCAGATTCTGTAGCCCAGGGAGGGCAAATAGGCTTTATTTCATGTGTCTGCATCCACTGACTGCCAGTAGCTGCCTGGGGCATAGTTCTGAGAAGATCCTGGGCTCAGTGAGAAAGTGTCAAGGTCAACTAGTGATGTCTGCATAGGCACCTGAATAGCGAAAGGGGCGTGAACGCCAGGAACTTGGGAGCCCTGAGGAAGGGCCAGGCTGGCCTCTGGGTTTCTTTCCTAGTGTTATCCCCAAGCCTACAATTCAGTCTTATTTGAATGCGTCTTCTCTCAGTTGTACTACAGGAAATTAAAGGAGAGCAGTGAGTCTACTCCTAGATCAGATGCCAGTTAGGAGACAGCGCGATCTTCTCCAAAAGATGCAAAGATGCTGTGGAATGTGGCCTTTTGTGGACCCTTTTTGTGTTTTTACACTTTAAAAAATTTATGTTTGTGTGTGTGTGTGTGTGTGTGTGAGAAAATGAAAGCTCCATGAGGGCAGTCTTGTTGTTTTCAACTGAATGAATTGCTTGCCATGGAGAACCTGGGTGTGTTACTCATCCTTCATTCACTCCTCCCTTCCTGCCTCATTCACTCACTCCAAAGTCATTCACCCATTCATTCATTCATTCATTCATTCGCTCTTTCATGCAGCAAACATTCACAGGGGCCCCATCTCACCCCCACTGCCAGGGGAGTCTCTGTTCATCCTTCTCAACAAGGCCAGGGAGGATCTTGTGCTAGGAAAGTCTGGAGATATGATGAAAGGAGCCATCTCTGTAGGGCCAAGGCCCATCAGGGACTCACTGTGTGGGTGTAGCCTTTTCGTTTCCTCACCTGCACATGGCCAGCAGACAGCATGAGAAGGAAAAGGGAGGCAATGTCAAAGCACAGGGCAAGCAGGACACTTCCTGGCCTTGATAACATGAGTGCTGCTTCCCACCCAGAACCAAGCTGGGAGCAGAGGAGTCAGGCTGAGGCTTCAAGGAAACCTGGCCAGCATCCAGGGGCTGCAGCCGAGCTGGCCCCAGCTCAAGTCTCCAGGTGAAGAATGCATCCCGAGGACTTGGCCTGGCGGGGCACCTCCCGCATTGTTGCAGTGGGGTCCATATATGTGTGAGTGAGCATGTGCAGGTGCCTATGAGGGATTTGTGTGTTTACATGTGTGTGCATGTGTGTGCTTATCTGAATGCCTATTCACACTGCATAGTATTCCCCAGCAGCATGGGCAGGCAGGGTGCGGGGGTTTCCAGCTGGCAGACCTTTCCTTAAAAGGAAACATTTGCCCTGCCCTTCCCACTGCTCCCCTACATCACAGTCTCCTCCTACACCCTGCAGTCCACCTCCATTTTTGGAGGCCCATTTAGTACAGTAGCAAGGACTGAAACTTCCTGGATTTGAGTGACTGGCCACATGGCCTCAGGCAAGTGAGTTTCCCCATAGGCAAAATGGGGGTCTTGGGTTATTCTGGGGACAAGGAAGCACAGTGCATGTAAAGCACACCACTCAGCGCCTGCCCCGTTCTTCCTGCCCTGGTGTTATGCTAAACAACAGGGTCTCCACTCGGCCAGATGGGGAGGGGAAGGGGAGGAGAAGAGACCCATTTCCCAAAAATATTGACTTCGACCTTGAACTCAAGCAGCTGGTCAGAGCTGGTGGCCTCTTTCTGGGATTGTTTATGTAGTTTTCCTTGTAAACACAAAGAATGGAAAACAAACCCCAAAATATTTAAAAATAAATAAATAAATAAGGAATCGTTTGTGGATGGCATAGACAGGACCTGGGGCAGATGGGGGCAGCCATTGAGGCATTACCCTGGGATTAAATGCTTGAGTGCCCTGGGGCCTGAGCCCAAGACTCTCTGTCCCCACCTCCTCCCTTTCCGGTTACACATCCCTGTTGTTCCCACCTTCTGGGAGAGGCCTGAATCCTGCAGCACTGTCATCTGGCCACTTCTGTGAAGAGAGCAAAGGGCCTCTGCCGGGAATCAGCCCAGCTTTGTCCACCTCTGTGTGACCTTGGGCGAGTCACTTTCCCTCCGTGGGCCTCAGTTTCCAAGGATCTGTAAGGCCCCTTTAAGCAAGCATCGACCTCCTTGATTCCCTTTGAGCTCAGAGCATGGTTATGACAGCACTTTGACTAGAGTAAAGAATCCCATCAAGAGATGCTCATTAGCACGATATTGGGGGATGGAAATAGCTCTGCCCTTGGCTGCTGGGAAGGATTCTTATTAGAAATCTTTGAACTTTCTGTTTTGGGATTGTTTGGGCCAGATCTGGGCCTGGATGCAATCTGAAATATTTGTTGGTGATCTGTGCAAGGAGAGGATCTGGCTCCTTCCTGCCTAGGGGACAGGGGTGCGTCCCAGAACTGTCTCTCCCCCTACAAATGCACCCACCTCCACGCCACACACACACCCAGGAGAATGACGTTACTTTCTCTAGTCCCTCTGAATGCTGAGCTCAGGGGCTGGGAAGGTCACTCTGAGGTCTCTGGTCTCACTCTGGCCCAGGGCAGAGCCAACATGGAATCCCAGTACCCACCCCTGAAAGGGGAGGGCACTATTACCCTCTCTCCCAGCCAGATTCTTTCATAGCCTAGGCCACCTGCATCTTTGGTTTTCAAAGGCATGTTTCAAATGAATGATAGAGGCTTTGAGTCATGGCTCTGAGATGGAAGTACAGGGGTGGGGAGAGTGTGGGCTTTGACAAGACAGCAGAGGGTGGGTAGTTAGGAGACCTGGATTCACCATGGTCCTTGGACAGGTTGCACTCCTCACTTCTAGGTCTCAGCATTCTCACTGTTCTTTGTTCTTTTATATATAATGCATAGTTACTGAGCAACTATTTTGTACCAGGTGTCATGCCAGACATCGTGGGTACATTAGTGAACAAAACTCAACCTGTGCCCTTGAAGAGGTACAGGGATAAGCACTCCATTGCACCTGTATTATCCCTCCCCACTCCTGCCTCCATTGCAGACATCACCAATCAACCACAGCATGCTTTAACACTGGAGCCCAGACATAACCTCAGGATCTCTTTGAACTAAGCACTCCAGTGTTTCCAACTACTACCAGGTGGGGACTAGCCCCTGCTATACCTTCCTCACAGGGTTGCACAGAGAATAAAAACAAGATTGTAGCTGGGTGAGGGAAACGTGCTCTAAAATCAGGTCCAAGTGCAGAGTTTTTCCCTAAGCCCTATAAGCATGGAGAGCAGCTGATAGGGCAGGAGGGTGCTTCCTTCTTCAAATATCCTTGAGAATTAAGCCAAAGGGCCAGGAGCAGTTTATATGCAAAGACCATGTCTGTCCCCATTGTCCAACACACAGACTGGCACCCACTCTCTATTCCATAAATCCTTGTTAGATAAATGAATGCATCTTCACGTCCCTGCCCAAGTGGGCAGTCACCTACCAGGGCAGGCAGCCGTGTTTGCTTGCTCCTTTCTGGAATAAGTCAGCCCAGCCTACAAACAGACAACTCTTCAGAAGGCAGATCCAAGGCCCCTGGTGCAGATAACTGCAGTCAAATACACCCCACCCCCACCCCAGGCCTCGTTCAAGCTTTTCTTCTTTCTTGGTCTTAATAAGGTGGAGCATGTGTGTTTGGCACCTTCTCCCTTCTCACTTACTTGCTAGATAACCAGGGATTCAGGCTGACTGTGGAAATCTCTGGAGTGTCTGGGACCTGAGGCTGCTCCCACAATGTGATAACACCTGTACATTAATGGAGGGAAAGGAGGCTGGGGAGGGAGGTTGCTCGCCAGCCCCGACTGGGTAGGCTCCACTGGCCTGCTTCTTTCCAAGGCAGACAGGTGAGGACAGAGGAGGTGGCTTCCCCTCAGGGGAAATGGAGTCTGGGCTTGGTGGGGCCTCTGCTCTGTGTGTTTGTGAACTGGAATCTCATATACGAATCTAGCTCTGCAGACTTTAAAGCCCTCTCCCATCCTGTAGCTGATGTGAACCATATAGGGCCCCATGAGAAAAGCCATGAGACATTGTTACTGCTGCTCTGCCTGTGGGGAAGCTGGCCCAGAGAGGGGAAGTGACTCACCTTGGGTCACACAGCCTTTCAAGACCAGCTGCACATTCATCATGTCTGCCATCTGCAGAGAAACCTGGAGATGCCATTGGCCTGAAGTCCATAGAAGGCTGCCCTATAGGAGCATTAGGGCACTCTGCACAAGTGTCTAGGCTCTGGAGGCAGGGCTGCCTGGACCCAAATCTTGCTCCTACCACCCTCAAGTTGTAGGAGCTTAGACACATGGCTTAATCCATGAGACTCATCGAGACCATCCTGGCTAACACGGTGAAACCCCGTCTCTACTAAAAAATACAAAAAACTAGCCGGGCGAGGTGGCGGGTGCCTGTAGTCCCAGCTACTCGGGAGGCTGAGGCAGGAGAATGGCATAAACCCGGGAGGCGGAGCTTCAGTGAGCTGAGATCCGGCCACTGCACTCCAGCCTGGACAAAGAGCGAGACTCCGTCACAAAAAAAAAAAAAAAAAAAAAAAAAGCAGGGAAAACATTACCCACTTCACGAGGGTTTTGGAAAATTATATCTTTCTTTATCTTTCTTTCTATAAACATGTATTGAGATTTATTGTGTGCCAGTGAGTTACAAAGATGAACTTGTCACCACCTCTGCCCTTGAGCTTAAAGTCTACATATAGATCAACAAATAATAAAATATACTGTGGCTGGGGCCGTGATTCCACACACAGATCTGGAGATACTGAGGAAAGAGAGACTAACTGGGGTTGGGCACACTTTGGTACAGAGATGACCACTCCATCGACCTGTATTATCCCTCCCCACTCCTGCCGCCATGGCAGACATCACTAATCAGCCACAGTACACTTTAACACTGAACCCAACCATAACCTCAGGATCTCAAGGGGACTGAGGTACTGAAGGGTGAGTAGGAGCTTGCCAGGTAGACACAGTGGGTTGGAAGGATATTTGGGGAAGAGGAAACAGCCTTGAAAAGACATGGAGATGTGGAGAAACATGGCATGTCTTGACAATGGGGGAAGGTTTGGTGTGGCTGGTACATAAGCTTCACCACAGAGATGAGGCTGAAGGAGTTGTCAGGCTGGAGTGCGAGGGACACAGCAGAGGCAGACAGTGGGAGGATTTCCTACAGCAGAGGGCTGGGAGGCTTCCAACCTGGCCCTCTTCTGAGGCCGAGAGTCAGGCCAGAAGCTACTACAGAGATTTCAGCATCCTTGGGACATCAAGGAAGGGAGGGGGTCAGAGGAAGGACTAAGAACTAGGGTTTGATCCAGCAGCAGACACCAGGCTACTGATGACCCTCGGTGTTAGGGTGACCTAGAAAACTCCCACTGCACAGAAGCAGCATGATGGGCTCAGGAGTAGCAGTTCACCCTGCATGATCTTGTTCCAAGGCTTCCATTTCCATACATCCGGCCAAGGGAAGGTGGCCTCCTGGGTGGTGAAGATCAGAAACCTTACTTTCCAGAGGGGAAGCCTAGAAATTGAGAAAGCTCAGTGAGCCCTCCAATGGCACAGGGCAGATCTGAGGCCGAGGGCAGACGGCATGGAGGGTTTCCAGGGCTGTCAATGCTGGAGCCTTGGCCCTCATCTTGTCAGGGAGGACTAAGAACAGGGCTAAGGAGAAAAAGCCGTTGAGGGGGCCTAATAGGCAGCAATGGGTGGCAGCACCCAAAGTAGAAGGTATTGGCCACCCAGAGAACAAGTTTTGGGGCTTTTGTTTGCAAAGCCTCGGCTCTAAATGGGTCATTGTGCTGATTGCCTTGTGGGGTGGGAAGCGGGGTGGGACTGGAGGAGAACAGAGCAAAAGGTGGGAGCAATTGTTGAGGAACAGATCTGCAGAAAGCCCCTCCTTCACCCCCAGGCTGGGAAGAGAAGGGTGTTTGTGGAAACTGAGGCTGTGAAGACCAAAGCCCACTCTCATGCAGGGCCTCTGAGAGACCCCTAAAATCTCTCAGGGGCCCTGCCTGGGAGTGTGTTTTCTTCCTCTTCCTGGGGAGGCAGGAAGAGTGCACATTAGGAACTAATGCCCCGAGAGCTGCCGCCAGCGACCCCTGGAAACAAATGAAGCAGCCACTTTCAATGGGTCATGGGAGTTGGATAATGAGGACACTTTCCAGATCCTTGTGATCCTAGAGAGACAGGAGCCCCTTAAAACATGAGCTTTGATGCCTTTTCCTCCTTCCCTGGGGAACCCAAGGTCATCTCTGGAAATAATGACTCTTTTTTAATGCCTGTCTTAGTCCATTTGAGCTGTTATAACAAAATACCACAGACTGGGTAATTTATAAACGACAGAAATGTATGGCTTACAGTTGTAGAGGGCTGGGAAGTCTGAGATCAAGCTACCAGTAGATTCAGTGTCTGGTGAGAGGTGTGCTCTCTGCTTCCAAGATGGGGTGGGGGTGCGATGCAGGGGCGGAGGAGAGCAGGTATGGGGTCAGCACACTCACATCAGTCCCTTATCTACCAGGCAGTCAAGCTGGTGTCTTCATGGGCAGAAGTAAGTTGTAAAAGTGGCTCAAAACTTCAGCGAGCATACTTTGGGTTTTAAATCAACTGCTATGTCTTGAGGCAACCTCCTGGTGGGTGAGAGTGTGGCTCTGGAGCTTCTAAGCACATGGTTAGATGAACTTGCCCTGTAGGGAGTGTCTGGTGAAGAGGAGGTAAAAGGCTGTCATTGCATTTCTAAAGGGCAGAGTAAGAAGTGGGGGAAAGGAGGAAAGAAAAAAAAGAAGAGAGACGAAAAAATAATTAAACCATCTCTTAGAAAAATGGGAGTACTTGGTTATGTTATAACTGAACACTGGGGAGGCAGCAAAACATCACAGAAAGAGAATTAAAGTTGATGTTTCATGATCTGGCTGTGAGTCTTTGCTCTGCTATTTATGTGCTCTGTGTCCTGGGCCACACCTAGAGTAAGCAGGAATCACTGCCGCAGGGCTAGGATTGGAAGACAAGTAACGTGCTGAGAAAAGAGCCTCGAAACACACACAGAAAAAGGACCAGATCCATAATAGATGTGGAATCATAAGTCAATAAGTGAAGGGCAAATGACGCAATAGAAAAGCAGGCAAATGCTCTGAGCAGACAACATGAAGAAACACAAATGATCAACATGTACACAAAAGTAAGCTCTCCCTCATTAGTAACCAGGGAAATTTAAATGCAATAGTAATTTTCATCAGACTGGCAAAAGGGCAAACTTAATTTTGGTCAAAGAAAAGTAGACATGGGTGTGGGGTAGGGACCCACACACCTGTGAGTGGAAGTATAAACAGTCACTTTCTATGGCAATTTTGCTGTAATCTATTAAACCTGAAAATGGGCATAGCCCATGACCCAACAATCACACTTCTTGGAACCTATTCTAGGTACCTACCCTGAAGAAACACTAGCACGTGTATGGGGTTTTCATTACAATATTCATAGTAAAATAAAAAAGGAAAGCAAAATATTCCCAGGAGGAAATAGCTAGCTGAAATGTGACCTATTCCACAATGGAACACAATTCACTAGTTAAAAGACGATCCCTTTGTATGTACATAGATAGATCTCAAAATCACTGTTGAGAGGGAAAAAATACAGTCATTCCCCACTTCTCTGCAGTTTTACTTTCTGCAGTTTCAGCTACTCATGGTCAATTACAGTGTGAAAATAGGTGAGTACAGTACAAAAAGATATTTTGAGAAAGAGAGGGAATACATTCACATAACTTTTACTGTAGTATGCTGTCATAATTGTTCTATTATATTACAATTTTATTGTTAGCAATCTCTTACTGTGTCTAATTTATACATTAAACTTTATCATAGGCATGTATGTATAGGAAAAAACATAGTATATCTAGGATTTGACATGGTTTCAGGCATCCACTGGGGGTCTTGGAGGGGATCCCCATGGATAAGGGGTGACTACTGTATAAACAGATATAATATAATCCCAAGTCAAGATTCCTTTGTACTTTAAGTAACCAAACAGCCAACCTACTATGGCATACACGAAGAGGCATTTATTTTTCTCAAATAACATAGAGTTCGGAAGTAGCAATGGCTAAATTTGGGTAAGCGGCTCTCTAACACATCTGTGATTCTCTAGCTTTTCTCTTTTGCTCGTTGCTACATGGTCATGAAATGGCTACTGCAACTTCAGACATCACATTTGCATTCAATGCAGGAAGAAGGGGAAAGTGAAAAAGTTTTCTCTTCTTTTTTTCTTTTTGTTTTTTTTTTAGGCGGAGTCTCGCTGTGTTGCCCAGGCTGGAGTGCAGTGGTGTGATCTCATCTCACCGTAACCTCTGCCTCCCAAGTTCAAGTGATTCTCCTGCCTCAGCATCCCGAGAAGCTGGGACTACAGGCGCACTCCACCACACCCGGCTAATTTTTTGTATTTTTAGTAGAGACGGAGTTTCACCATGTTAGACAAGATGGTCTTGATCTCCTGACCTTGTGATCCGCCTGCATTGGCCTACCAAAGTGCTGGGAATACAGGTGTGAGCCACCGCCCCCGGCACAGGATTTTCTCTTTACAAAGCTTTAGCTCTTGGGTAAGGGAAGCCCTTCCCAGATAATTCTCCTTACATCTCATTAGCAAGAGCTGGGTCATCTGCCAACCTTTGGACCATTCTGTTAAAGCAGAGAGATGATCAAAATTCATTTAGATCAGTCGTGATTCATTCTCTAGAAATTAGAAGAGGGATTTACTCTTCCCTATAGCAAGAGAGTTCTGCCCACTACTTGAATATCAGTTTCTGTTAGCACAGAAGAAAGGGCTGCCCCAGCTGTCGGGTGGGTAAGGGATGGTGTTTACTGCAGATACAATTTATGTGGAAAAGAAAACACACCCATGTGTACAACATTACCTTTTTTTTTTTTTTTTTATCAAGTACATACAGAGGTTATCACAGAAGGAGGCAGTGGCAGTAAAGCGGTGGGAGTGGGGAATGGGCTTGGGTGTGGTGCTCAAAGGGCCTTTGGTTTTATCAGAGATTCTTTCATTTTTAAAAGGGAGACTGTATTCATGTGTCACTTGGGTAACTAAAAGTCAGTTTCTAAAAGTCCTGTCAAAGACTGGCTTTGGCATCCCCAGATTTGGCCCAATCCCAACAGAGCCCAACACTACAGAAGCAAAGACTTGGTACTCCAAAAAGTTCAACTGGGGAGGGGAGCCTGGAGAGGAGGGAGGAAATTGCCTGAGTGACTCTGGGCTCTATGAAAACAAGTTGGGAGCCAATCATGTAAGGCTGAGCAGCCCTTTCAGCAGGACTGTCTTTGACAGACAGAAAGTCAGCCCACTAGTATTTCCTTGCAAATTCTCAGGCCTCCCTCCGGGCTCTTCCCTTGTCCTTCAAACAGAAACTGCAGTCTCTGATTAAACCACCTGTCAACTACCCACAAATGCAGCTGGTGTCCTTAAAACTGCTTACAAGGCACTCAGGGATGCAAGTGGTGGCCGGGATTGATGGGGCGCTGGCTGGACAGGCTCAGCGGAGCCATGAAAGAGCTCCCAGGGGCACTTGGCGTCACTGGGGCCACCTGGATGTGGGAGATCCATGCCAGACAGAGCACAGCGCAGTCTGCTCATTGCCATAATCCAGCGTTGTGCTTCCTATTACCCCATCTTACAGGTCAGGAAACAGAGGTTCAGGGAAGGAGGTTGCCCAAGTGCACACAGCACGGAGGCTCTCAGAGTAGCTGCCAGCCAATAGGGCAGCGCCTCCTGGGAAAGCTGGAAAGGGAAATGGGTGAAGAACCAGAGGGCAGTGGAGTTCTTGGGTATCAGCTCCTCCAAAGCCCACTTCTGTCACTTCCTCCTATGACCACAGCACCTCACTGCTATCCCAAGCCAAAGGTCCTGCCAGAAAGATTTAACATCTAAGAAGGTCCTTGGAAATCAATGAATCTGGTGTGGATTTCCAGGAATGGATGGCTAAAAAACAGCTTTAAAAAATGAAATTAATAAACTAGAAAATATCAGAATGTACTGCTTATAATCAGCGTCCATATTACTTTGTGAAATTTGTGTATCTATGTTTGTGCCCAGACAGTGGCAAAAGTGTTTCTCACTGTGAATTGCAGCCCCCTCCCCATCGAAAAAGGAAAGTCACTGATTTGGTCTGTGTGCGTCATTTCGCAGATGGGAAGACTGAGGCCTAGGCATGTGTATGGCTTGCACAGGGCCATGCAATCCTTTGGGGACAAAGCCCCAGGCACCTAAGGCCGGAAGTGGCTTCAAGTTGCTTCCCTGGTTATTGGGCTCCAGGCCTCACAGGTCCCCTGAAGGGTGCAGGGGTTACAGAAGCTCTTCTTGCCCCATTTCCATGTGCGAGCTGCTTATTTATCCAGCTCTGCTCCTGGATCCCCAGTTAGGTGAGTCCTGTTCATTTGCAGCTCTTGCTAAACACTCTTGCTATGGTGAGCACCTGGCTGAAGTCCTCACTGTTCTGTGAGGCCTGCAGCTCCCTCTCCTTACCCCATTCCACATACTTGGCTCACCCTGAAGCAACTCTGTTTCTTTCTTGGTCTTCTCAGAGTGGTTGGGTGTGGTCTGGCGCTGGCTGGTAAAGCCCTTGGCTAACAGGAACCGGGCCCTGTGTTTCCAGTGGGAGGGCATCTGCTGAGGCTGGCTCAGGACCCAATAACCTGAGTTCTACGCCTACTGTGCCTCCACCACACTCCATGACATTAAACAAGTCACAACATCTCTAAAGCCTCTGTTTCCCTTTCTGTAAAATAACTTAATATACCCCACCCAGCACCCCTCACTGCAAGGAGCAGATGAAATCAGCTGTGATGTAAAAGTCTACTGTCTTGAACATCAGCTGTTTTCACCTGACCAGCATCCGTTCTTTCCCCTTCTCCTTTTCTGCTCATGGTCCCCGGTTTTCCTTTGGGGAACCACTTCTCTCAAAGTCATTCCCTGAGGTGGCTGTGGCTGGCCCCCCACTCCTCCACTCCCCAGAGTCACACACTCGGCCTATGCTTGGCAAATCAGCACGCTCTACCCTTCTGACCTGAGGAGCACACGAAACAAATCAGACAGACAAGACTGAGTCACGGGACTGCTGCCAGCACTGCTGCTGGGGCTGCTGAGTTGATGAACGAGCTTGGAGCCTCAGAAGCCATCATTTGAAGAGCAGACTTGATGCAAGTGGAGTGCAGGAGACGAGGGAGTGGGAGACTCTTGACCTTGCCTGGGCCTCTCCATCTAGATGGACCTAAAGCAAATCCTACTCCCAGCCTTTTCAGCCTCTCAAAGCCAGTGAATTCTCCTTTTGGTATCAGCCAGTTGGGAATGAGTTTCTTTCATTGGCAGTTGGGAATCCTGACTCATTTAGTGGCCAAAACATAAAATGTGCTAAATAAAAAAAAAAGGAGAATTTCTCCCTTTTGGGCCTCTTTGGCCCCTCCTGGTCTGCAGACAGCCTCCCTCCCTTTCTGGTCGGGCGTCGGGGGATCAGGGGACACCCTCCATGCTGTGCACCTCCTTAGACCCTCTGCATTCACTGGTTGGAGAAGGGCCAGTGCACCTCTCCCATGAACCCATGCCAGGCAGACTGGAAGGGAAGAAGGTCATCAGCCGGCCATCATTGGTTTGGACATTGATTTCCTAAGTGTAGGACTCCAACCTACTCAGTTCTGCCCCATCCTACTGTCGGTGATCCATTCTTTCTGTAGGAAGCCCACCAGTCCTACAGTCCACTTTGACCATCTCAACCATGCGGCATCCACACGCTGCCTCAGAAATTCCTCACACTCACCAAGTTGCCCAAGTCTGTGTCTGCTCTGGTCCTGCCCCCTCCTCTCTGCTTCTTTCCCCTCCTCCCTGACCTCCTCCCACCTCCTTCTGTGGGGTCTGTCCCTCCTTGCTTTCTGCCTGGCCCCATCTAGGCAGCCTCTGCTCTGGCTTTCAAAGGCCTGTCAGTGCATTCTGCGTGGCATCCTTGCCAGTGCAGGCAAGGAGAGCTTTGTGTTCCACTCTGACTGCTGGGACTGCCTGTTGGTGGGGACACCCTCTCCCATACCCTCCTGACAGGTGATGGCAATTAGTCATCCTGATCTTTCACACTGGATTCAACTACTGTCCCTGGTGTGGACTGTGCTCCAGACTAGAGGGTGATATCCTAAACACCTCCCCTCCTGCGGGACAGGCGGACATCTTCAAGACTCCTTCTGAGATGGGCACAGGTTATGATCTCACCATCTGTGGCCAGCATCAGCTTGAGACACAGTCATGTGTAGGGTTGCCAAACTGTTGTCCATCTGAAATTAAAATTGAACTGGCGTCCTGTTATTTTTTGTTTTGACTAAATCTGGCAACCCTGGTCAGGAGGCTAAAGCTGGTGAGGTTGCAGTCAGTTGTAGAGGAGGACTCTCACCCACAAACCTTAGAATAGGTACCCATGGAGTTTTTATACCTGCAACACTTTTAAAAAGAGGATAGAAAGATGGATATTCTGGAGGACAAATTATTGTCTATTTAGAGGTGGATGAGCTTCCAGGACTCTCCCAGCCCTGAGTCCCATAGCTCCAGGCTCTCACATCTGTGTTTTGGGAATATGGCTGTGTTTAAAATACCGTGAACTCTGAGGTCTGCCGTAGGCCTTTTTTCTCTCAGGAGTCAAGCTCAGGATTTCACGGCTGTCTGCGAGAGCTACAGAAAGCAACTGGCAGTGACCCTAAATGCCAAAGGGCCTGGAGGTTGAATGAGGTGGAGGGAAGATCGCAACAGACTTTGGCAGGGAGGGAAATCAACTTTAAGATAAGTTTCTGCATATTGAATCCTAATTTTTCATTCACTTTAATTGTTAAACTAGAGACAGGTTCCTCTGGAGGGGAAATTTTGACTCCCAAAATGTAAGATGTAATGAAATGACTTAAAAAAAAAAAAAAAAAAAAAAAAAAAAAAAGCTAAATCGCGTATTTTAAGAGAATATATTTTCCAGCATGATAATGGTAATATTCAAAATATATTTCCAAGCATAAACACAAAGTGATTACAAGTGCGTTTGGCCCATAGTTCCAAAACATCCAGTGACATCTTAATTGAGCAGAACACTAAGCTCGTAAACCTCTTTTTCTCAATTTCCTACAGCAACAGACATCGCTGCGTTTCTTGGCTGTGTGGGTTGCATTTCAGAACACGCTGGGAGTGGCTGCCTCCATAGGTGTGATCCAAGATTCTCTAAGCAAAGTCAGGTGGAGGTGTCACGTTAGCAGTCAGGCAGCGGGTCCACAGGCAGCACAGGTGACAGGGCAGGGGAGCAGCTCTGCAGACAGAGCTCATAATGGGATATGTGGCTGCAGGGAGGAAGGGAGAGAGGGGCTCAAAGAATATCCTATAGAAGGTAGATCTCTAGGTTTTGTGTTCAGAACCAGTTTCTAGATGAACAATAACACAAAAGCACATTTCTGTTCATTGTGTTTCTACATTTGGGGTACATCTATAAACAGGAAGACCAGAGCAGGAAGTTGTGGGCATGGAAAAGAACTTCGCAGCACCTAGCAGTCCAGGCTCCAAGAGGAAAAGAGAACTCCTTCGTGACTTACTATCGTGTGAGGAAAATCTGTGCATAGAGTCAGCCTAGTCTAGGAGCCAAAGGAAGGCAGAGAGAGCGAAGACAGGCAGCTTTGGCCATGGTTTTGATATTTGCAAGTTTGGACCACAGTATGTCTCTCTGTTTCTCTTTCCCGCCCTCCCTGGCTCCATCACCCCCAGTCTCCCCCATCTGTTCCACTTCACCTTCCTCAGTTTCCAGCAGTCAGAGAACGGGGGTATATCCTGGGCCATACCATCCCTTGGCTCTGTCTGTGTGGTGTGTGTGGTGGGTGCATTGGGGGTGGGTTTGTGGCTCATGACGATGAAAATTGTTCTTCCCAGTTTGGAATGCTGGCCTCATGTGTGGGATGCTAAGATTTATCTGAAAACAGTATACTGTGAAGAGTTCTGGGGTTTTGACTTAGTGGGAGAGAAGGGTTCGGGTGGGGAATTGGAAGAGGTTTTTAGGCCTTTCTTCTTGCTGTGAAGAAAAGATCAATGAGCAAATGACACACCCACCTCAGCAGAAAGACAGAAATAGAAGGATCTGGTTTATGGCCAAACTCACAACTGAGTATATAGATGACGAGTGAAGGGTCAATTCGGAAGAATTCTGGGAGGGAGGAGGAGGGAGATTCTGAGAGAGCTGGAAGCTTCTGGAGAAAGGAGGGAGTCTGAGATTCTGGATGAGGAGCATGACGGAGACAAGACTGTTTCAGACAGCAGGCAAAATTTTGAAAGAGTGATTCCAGGATTCAGGGAGGATGGACACAGGCTTTGGGAGAAAGGCAGTGCCATCGGAATGGTGGGGGAGAAGTGCTGCAGAAGGCTCATGTTACCGGAAGAAGCAAAGCCTCCCTCCGATCCAGGACACAATGGCACTGCAGCCACGCAAGGCGGAGTTAGCCTGGTCTCCATGCCTTGTGGCATAGACCAGTTCTTCATTCATTCATTCTTTCCTTTACTCATCAGAGTGCTCACTGTGTGCTGAGCCTTATGCTTCCTGCCCTCAGGAAGCTCCCAGGCTGGTGGGAGAGCCCAGCTTCAGTGAAAACTTCCCACAGTACAGAGTGAGGCAGTCTAGATGAACCAATCATCGTTCGAGAGCTGGCAAGAGAACCCAGGGTAGGCCCAGCCCTTGGAAAGTGAAGGACTGCCCAGTTAGTCTGTGGACTCCTTCCAGGCTTGGGTGAGCTGGCCTGGACTCTTAACTTACCCTGTATGGCCCACCTAAAGATTCAAGGTGGGTCTTCTTGCCCACTCCAGGGGTCCCATCCTAGACACCAGGGCCCTTTTGTCCCTAGTTACCCAGGACTCCCCATCCCAGCGTTGTTTGTTCACAGTAGCATGTGCGCTCTGGGACTTCCCCTCTTCAGATCTTCCCTCACTCTGCACAGTCCTTCAGGTTTTTTCTGATTCACTAGAAACTCACCTGAAACACTCACTCCTCTTGAAGGCCGATAGTGGATGAAACCTTCACACCTGACCACTCTCAATCATCTTTGTTGTCATTGTCATCATCATCATGATGTGTTTTGCTTTATAAAACTTCTTGGCCAGGAGCAATGGCTCACACCTGTAATCCCAGCACTTTGGGAGGCCGAGAAGGGTGAATCATTTGAGGCCAGGAGTTCGAGACCAACCTGGCCAACATGGCGAAATCCCATCTCTACTAAAAACACGAAAATTAGCTGGGCGTGGTGGTGCGCACCCATAATCTCGGTTACTAGGGAGGCTGAGGCAGGAGAAACCAGGAGGCAGAGGTTGCAGTGAGCCGAGATCATGCCACTGCATTCCAGCTTGGGCGGCAGAGCAAGATTCTGTCTCAAAAAAACAAAAACAAAAACAAAAAAACTTAATAACTTTAGTTTCAAACAACCCAGTGAAGCAGATAAGCAGAGAATGTTGCTTCTATCTACAGGAGGGAAAAACTGAGGCTCAGAGAGGTTAAAAGACGTGCCAACAGTCACACAACTGGAGTGGAAAAGGCAGAGTTTGAACCTGCATCCAAAGCCCTTTCTGATTCAAGATACAGGTGGTATGGCAGAACAGTGGGGAAAGTATAACGTTTTCTCTAAATGGTGCAGGAATAACTAAGATCCATGAGTAAAATGTAATTTCTGCCTTACACAGTAAACAAAACTACTCTAAGTGGCTTAAAAAGTTAAATGTCAAAAATAAAAATTTGCGTTTTTCAATAAAAATATAAGTGAATATCTTTCTGATCTTGAAGAGTATGGAAGGATTTTTAAAAATAAGGCCTTAAAAGTACTAATATTAAGATAAAAGAAAGATTAAGTCAAGCACATTAAAACTAACACTGTTCATCAAAAGACAGGCAACTGGATATCTACATGCAAAAAAATAATGTTGAACCCCAAACTCACACCAGATGCAGAAATTGACTCAATGAATCCAAAACCTAAAGAACCAAAACTATAAGCTCCTAGAGGAAAACATAGGTGTTAATCTTTGTGACCTTGGATTAGACAATGGTGTCTTAGATGTGACTCCAAAAGCGTAAGCAATAAGAGAAAGAAACCAGATACATTGGACTGCATCAAAGTTAAAAAATTTGTGCTTCACAGAACATCGTCAAGAAAATTAAAAGACAACCCATAGTATGGAAGAAATTATTTGTAAATCATACATCTGATAAAGATAAATGACTGTATTGTATAATATAATATATATAGATATTGTATAGTCTAGATTGTATCTAGACTATAAAATAACCATTACAACTCAAAAATTAAAAAAAAACCCAAAAAGATCTGAGCACTTCTCAAAAAAAAAAAAGCTACACAAACAGCCAACAAGTACATAAAAAGATTCTCAACATTGTTAGCCCTCAAGGAAATGCAAATCAAAATCACAATAAGTTACCCCTTCATACCCACCAGGATGGCTATCATCAAAAAGACAGAAAATAATGAGTATTAGCCAGGATGTGGAGAAATTGGAACCCACCCATACACTTCTGGTGGTTATGTGAAATGATGAGGCCATTTTTGAAAACAGTTTGGAAAACACTCAAATTGTTAAACACAGAGTTAATACATGATCCTGCAATTCCACTCTTGGGGATATACCAAAGAGAAATGAAAACATAGGTTCACACAAAACTTGTACAAAAATATATAAAGCAACATTATTTATCACAGCCCAAAAGTGGAAACAACCCAAATACCTATCAATTGATGAATGGATAAACAAAATGTGGCATACTATACAATACATTATTTGGCAATGGAGAAGAATGAAGCGTTAATATCTGCTACAACACAGATGAACTTTGAAGACATCATGCTATGTGAAAGAAGCCAGTTGTGAAAGACCACATACTGTATAATGTGATGTATATAAAAGATCCAGAATTGGCAAATGTATAGAAACACAAAGTAGGTTAGGGACTGCCAGGACTAGGAAGCAAGGACAGGTGGGTAGTGGGTTGGGGGCAATAGGGTATAGAGTTTCTTTTTGGGGTGATGAAAATATTTTAAAGTTAATCATGGTGATGGTTTCATAACTCTGTGAATATACTAAATACTGTTGAATTATACACTTTAAATTAGTGAATGGTGTGATATGTAAATTATAGCTCAATTTTAACTTTTTAGTTTCAAAAAACAACTAAAAAAAGTAAGAAGACAGATTATAAACCAGAGGGAACCCTTTCCAGTGGGGGGAAACATCAGATCCCATGACGTTGAGTGGGGATGTGTCTTTCAGCAGATGACTTTAGAGGACTTCTGAACCACACCATTGGGTGGTACCTAGGCCTGGCCTTCTCCTCTTAGGCCATTGGCAAGCTGCACCATGTTGAAAAAGTTTGGGGTTCATGGTATGCCCAACACCTTGGACTCATTTGTCCTCTCTTAGCAAAGGAGAGTCATTTCTAGGAAAGTGGAAAACCTTGATCAAATCAGCACAGAACAGGCCACTTCAGGTAGAGGTGAGAATCCAGCCGAAGGAGGCATTCAACTATAGGCAGAGTAATACTAATGGCTTGTTGGGTTGGCTTAGCTGATGCTTCAGAATCCTTCTCCTGAGCTTGGGTCCTAAGAATACGATTACATGTTGCTCTGAGGCATGTCTTGCTGACACTGGACTGATTCCACTCTCAACACCCAATAACCTGCCCACATACACATACTCCATCCTACCCCGAGAGAGAAGAGCTGGGTCATATGATGGGGCTTGGAAGTCAAAAGCAGGATGACAAGGGAGAGCAAACCCCTCACCAGGCTCTTCCGGGTCTAGCTGTGCCTTCCAAAACCTGTTGTGGTAACGTGTAACCCCTGTATCCAGCAGTGGACAGGTTAAGTCAGCCCTGCAAATACATCCAACAGGCTAGCAGCCAGAGACCAGGGCACCAGCTCACACTGTCCTAGGAGCCCTGGAGAGTAAAGATGGGCATTCTTCCCCCAGAGGAGAAAGGCTGGGCAAAGGGCATTGCTGTCCCTCTCCCAGACTCATGCCCACTGTGTCCCTCTTCTCTGCCTCTCTCATCCTAGTTACCCTGACATAGGCCTGTCTGGAGCAAAAGCCCACACCCTAGCTTGCAACTGCTGGGCCAAGCAGGCAACTTGGGCATTCTGTGACCAACTCTCTGGATGCTTTCTAAAGGTATGCCCTCTATCTATCTGTCTGTCTGTCTATCTGTCTATCTATCTATCTATCTATCTATCTATCTATCTATCTATCTATCTTCATCTATCTTCATCTATCTATTATGTATCTATCATCTGTATTTCTATTACCTATCATTTATCTATCAACAATCTATCTATAATCTATCATCTATTTTTCTATTATTTATCACTAGTATCTACTAATATCTACCTATCTATCTTATAAAGCTGGCCCAAGCAGGGGGAAAGATTCACCATGACAAAATAACATAAAGTAAAACCTGAGTATTCCTTCTCTGTTGAATTGGGCTTATTTCCTTCTAGGCTGTTCACTTAGTATATGCAGACACATCTAATATCTATCTATACATCTACTTTCTTTTAAAGATGGTGTCACTTTTTCAGAGAGTCATTTGTTCTTTGCTTGCATTCACTGAATGGTCAGTAGCCACTGCTCTGTGGGATGGTGAAACCCAGGCCTGCAGACTTAACCTGGGGAGTGAGGGAGAAGAGGCAGTCCTGGGGAACAGGCCCAGACTTTACACATTCTGTTGCTCACAAGGTTTGCTTCGCTTCCCCTGTCTGGTCTCAAGGATACTCACCTCAGGGTGAGGGGAATACCAAGTTAATTTCCAGAATCTCTTCCAGCTTTGGCTTCTCTGAAGTAGCTACTATTATACAATTTATACATTAGAGTAAACTTACTGTAAATTAGCCATTTAACTCCCACATGCCTATGAGTGGGTGCTGGTCCACTCCCATTTTGAAGATAGGAAACTCAGGCACAGTGAATTGGTTGACTTCAAAGTCATACAGCAGTGCAAGACACCATCAGGACTGGAACTTGGGTCACAGTGGCCCATGCATGTAGCCACCACACCGCCATCAGCTCCTGATCACCAGAGCACAAGTCAGTGGCCCTGGGTAGGCACAGGCCAGGATGCAGAAGACAGGCTGTGCTTGGGCTGGTAAGAACCTCAGCCAGGGTCACCAGCTCCTAGTCTACACAGTAAAGCAAGCCAGACAGGTCCTCCCAGAGAGAGCCGGGCCTGACCCCGAGGGTCTGTGTAGCTAGTGGGCAGCCCAACAGCTACACTCCCTGTGCTGAGAAGAGGGCAGGCACAGGGCTCAGGCTCAGCTGCCCTCTAGAGCAGCATCAGTGATTTTAATTCATTCAATACAGCGTCTGAGCCTCCTGGAGTTTCCCAGTGGGAGTGGAGGTCTGCCTGAGCCAGGCTGCCCAGCCTCTAGAAAGAGACCCAAAGACAACCCTCCTGTGGCTCAGAGGCTCAGACGAGGGTTCATTCCAGGAAGGAGTCTGTCTACCCAGGAGACTCCAGGTCAGGACCCAGCTGCCTCTGCTGAAAAAGCACCCCTCCCCGGAGACAGCCATCCCACACAGACCAGCGTGGCCTAGTGAACTCACCGTGGATCCATGTCCTCAATTATTTACTTACACCCCCGCCACCCCAGTTATCCATATCATCTGGCTGGCCTGAGACCAAGTCGCTTTCCTCCTGGTCTTGTCTGCGGTGACAGGACAGGGAGAGGACATGCCGTAGCTCCAGGCACATCCACAGTGGGACTGGAAAGCCTCAGCCCGGGCTTTCTGTCTTCATCTTGCTTCTCCACCACCACCAGCATCCCTGTCTGCCTGCAATTGAACCCAGATGCCAGGAAATATCTTGGTTGTATGGCTGAAGTGAAAACACATGGGTAGGGTGAAAACCCTTCTCTGTTACAGCTTCATTACTGTCATCCCCGGAAACTTGCAGATGCAGAGCGAGACTTCTGAGCCCAGTGTCTGGCACTGTGTGTGCAGGAAGTACAGCCTGGACCCGCCATGGGCAGTATGCACATGGCCTGCTCGCTGCTGGCACACAGCCGAGTTCAACTAGATTGCGGGAGAGCAGGGGAGGGACAGAAACTCCTCCAGCCTCTGATCCCTATTTTTCATGGCCATTCAAAAAAACTCAGGATCCCAGATCCCAGTCCTGGCCCTGACACTCACTGGCTGTGTGACTTCAGGTAAGTCACATCACTTCTCTGAGCCTCATCTGTAAAGTGGCAATAAAATGCCTTCTTCTCGGAGTTGCTGCAGTGTAGCAAAGGTACTTTTGGGAGGTGAAAACCAGTCTGAGGGTATACAGGAGTTACAAAGCAGAGCCACAGTCCCTAGACCACAATGCCAAAACCCCAAAACCTCCGAGAACCAAAGATTTTGGAGCTCATTTGGCAGCAAAACCTGAGCTGAACTGACATGAAGCTATTTATTGCATGTATTTATCCCCCTTGGTGTAAATATTCATGTTTTGCTGCAAAAATATTACAATGTTTGATGAGACCTTGGTAGGGGAGGGATGTGTTTCTCTATAGCACATCTCAGTTTCTAAAGTTCTGAAAGCTGAAACACATCCAGCCACAGAACAGGGTTTAAATAGGGAGCTGATAACCTGTTCTTAGAAATGAAGGGGAAATTTATTTGTTGTTTTAGGAGGTTAAAAAAAAAGTAGAACGAATAGAGTTGGGCCGGATTTGAGGCCTTTTTTAGAAGCCACCACCCTGTCCTGCTCACATGTCAGCTGGGATCAACTCAGGAATAATTAATAGTGACATTTATCAAGCACTGACTGTGCATCAGATGTTGTGATGACGTTTCATAATTGTTGTCTGTTGTAAGCTCACAACAGCCCTGGGAGGTGTTTCTGTGATTTTTATTTTGAGACAGAGTCTTACTCTGTCATTCAGGCTGGAGTGCACTGGCACGATCTCGGCCCATTGCAACCTCCACCTCCCAGGTTCAAGGGATTCTCGTGCCTCAGCCTCCTGAGTAGCTGGGATTACAGGCATGCCCCATTACGCCTGGCTAATTTTTGTACATTTTTTATAGAAACAGGGTTTCCCCATGTTGCCCAGGCTGGTCTTGGACTCCTGAGCTTGAGCGATCCACCCACCTCAGCCTCCCAAAGTGCTGGGATTACAGGCATGAGCCACTGTGTCTGGCCTCTATGATCTTCTTGTTCTACGGATGGGGAAATGGAAGCTCAGGAAGGAAAGTGACTTGCTTATGCCTGCGAAGCTGCTAAGAGGCAGATTCAAACCTTGTCTGACTCCGGGGGACTCCAAGCTTGTAAAACAGTGGAGCAAGAAAGGTGATCTCTTTGGGACAGGGGGAGGACACCCCATCCAGGTCACAGTGGAGGGTTCCCCTGTTAAGCCCAGACTTCCACCACCTTCCGTCATGTCTGCCCCTCTCTCTCCTCCTACAGGGACCACCACCCTCAATTGTGCCTGAGACCTACCTCGTTTTCCCCTCTGTGGGATTATATGCGCCCAGATTCCCCTTGGTCCCACCCTGTTGGCTACAATTTTGAACGAGCTCATCCACAAAACAGGCCTCTTAACTTCGCAGGACTCTTGCACAGACCACACAAGGTCATGGATATCAGTGGGCCTGTTAGGCATGGGGTGCCACGGACCACTGCAGGGGGATTAGGCAGCTGCCCTGGGGAAGCAACCTCCACCTCCCAGGCACCAGAGGGGTCTCCCAAGGGCTCAGGCTGACCCCCGGACCATTTCCTCCGCTAAATCCATGCTTGTGACCTCCTGCCTCCTCTCCACTGACAGCCACCTGAACCCAGGTTGGCTTTGTTTTTTAATTACACAAGTGAATCATGAACACATTCTCATTAGAAAAAAAATACACAAGTACACAGAGTGAACAGTGAAAATTCAACTTTACCTCTGCCCTTTCAAGCCTATTCTCTCCCTGGGGTAACTACTATTTACAACTGAGTGTGTATCATCGCAGTCCATTTTCTTGGCGTTTATTTACGCACATATATCATTTGGATTTGTTTTGGGCGTTTTATATACACACCTCACATAGTGTTCTGCAGCTGGCTGTTTTCTGCTTACCATATGTCTTGGAGATCTTCCCTCATCAGTTCATATAAGTCTGCCTCATTCATTTTAATGGCTGCCTCCTAGCCTCCTGCAGATGCATGGGGGCTTATATCACCATTTCCCTACTGGTGAACACACAGCTCATCCATAAGTGAACATTTGGGTGTGCCTGTCATCATGGCCATAGGTTGTCTGCAATGAACATCCCTTATGTGGACTGAGTGCCCACTGTTGATTACTTTCTGGAAGAGGAACGGCTGCATCAAAGAGTGTGACATTTTTCAATTGTGGCTAGCTTTGCCAAATTGCTCTTTAAAAGGCTGAATTAACTTAGGTCTCACTAATTGCACATCAGAGTTTGGGGCAGCAGTTCTGCCAGTTGACTGGGTCCAGAGCTTCCTGGCAGGTGACTGAGATGGCTGGGACCCACTCTCCCTTGGAGAAGTCAGCTGGGGCTCTGGAATGAGCAGGCCCCTCTGCAGCAGTGTGTTGGGTGGGGGTGAGTGTTGCTTGTGTATGGATCATAGAAGTGGCAATCAATACAGTGATTAGACAGAGTGGGTAAAAGCAGAGGATTTGGAGCCAAACAGATTTGTGTTTGCATCCTGGCTGCATCACCCATGAACGATCTCCAACAAATGTGACTTCTGTGGATCATTTTATCTAAAAAAGTGGAGCAGCAATGACCACATCAGATTTATTGTAAGGCACAGAGCTATTGTAAGGCTTAACCGTGATAATATACGAAGAGCACTTAGTATAGTCCCTGCATATAGTAAATGGGAGTAAATGGAAACTGATGTTTTTATTATGACTATCATTGTAACTATTGTGACTACAACGGTGATGACTGTTAATATCCTGATTTTTAATATCCTGATGATTGTTAATTCCAGAAACACAAGCCCCTTTCCTCTTGGTGGGGGGTCCTCTCATCCCCCACCCATGTGAGTCCCTGAGCCCTGTGCAAGCCTGGGCACCCTGTCAGTTGGTTAGTGGCTGTCTCAGTGCCTGCTGTGTGCAGAGGTCAGAGCCCACAGGGCATGGGTGATGGTACCCAGGAGGCAGGACGAGCTGTTCTGGCTTCCAGGCTAGAAGGGTAGATAGGACACAACCAGATAAACACCACTAAACAGAGGTGGGGAGTCTTACAAACAGAGGCTCGTGCCAATGCAGCTTCTCTGAGATAAACACATCAGAGCCAGCTCACTAGGTGGGAATGGAGGGAGTGGGTGGGTGCAGAGTGAGTGGGCTGAAGGTGGAGGCAGGAGAGAGTGAAGCCAGACAGGAAGGCAAAATGAAGGGCGTAAGTGAGGTGGGGTTGGGGGGCAGCTTAGAAGGTGGCCTGTGCTCTTGGCAGCAACTGTGGAGGAGAGGAAGGGGCCCTGGACCAGCTGGCCATCAGAGTCCTCCGTTCAATTCCCAGCTCTGCCTCTTGCCAGCTGTTGGGGAAATCCTGCTTCTTTTCTGGGTCTTGGTTTGAGCATCTGTAAAACAGGCCATGCAGGGGCTGGTTCAACTTGAGTGCTCGATTCAGAGTCCCTTTCTGCTCTGAGCACTCTCATGTTGAATTTGAGTCACTGTGGCCATCACCCTCACCCCTCCCAAGTACCAGCACTTAACAGTCTACACACTATATTCCTGTCTGTTTCCTCATGCAGTCTGCCCGACAGCCTTGTGTGCAGGTGGAGTTGAGATTCGAGTCTCGTTTTACAGATGAGAGACCTGGAGCTCATAGAGGTCACAGGAAGTCAGAGATGACTTCCTGGAGGCTGGAACTGAGCAGAGGGGTAGCATCTTGCCCTGCCAGGTGCTGTCCCAGCAACTACCAAGCTGAGGACCAAGTTGCAGACAGTGAGATAGACTGAACCACATATACCACCCATGGTTGCTGCTGAGCCTTGGCCACACGCTCCATGCCAGGCTCTTTGCCCACGTGGTCTTCTCTAGTCCTCACAGCAACTCTGAGGCAGGTATGGTTGTAAGGTCCACTGTACAGATGAGGCGGTAAGGCTCAGAGAGGCTGAGTAATTGCCCCAAATCACCAAGCCAGTGAGCAGCACAGCTGCCTTCCGAAGAGTCCCAAAGATTTACCCTTCCTTTACTCCCGCCTGGAGGGGGAGCTCATGCCCTCACTAACCCCTGAGAGACCCACTCATCATCTATTTCATTCCAACTCATCTTCAAGGCCCAGCTCCCTTGCCACCTCCAAGAAGCCCTCCCTGACCACTCTGGCGACTCCCAGGCATTCACCCTTCTCTTTTCCCTACACTCACTTATAGGACCTTCCTGTTTGGATCTCCCTGGTGATCTTAATCACAAGGCATTCGGGAGGAAGGGAATTCTCCTCTGTGGCCGGGGCTTGTCTTTCCAATGTGGGTTTACCTCTTTCTAAATAACTATTTTTCAATGCAATGGCAAAAGAAAAGTGTGTTTATTATAAAAATAAAAAGTGGGCCAGCTGCGGTGGCTCACGCCTGTAATCACAACACTTTGGGAGGCTGAGGTGGGCAGATCACCTGAGATTAGGAGTTCAAGACCATCCTGGCCAACATGGTGAAACCCCATCTCTACTAAAAATACAAAAATTAGCTGGGCGTAGTGGTGCATGCCTGTAATCCCAGCTACTCAGGAGGCTGAGGCAGGAGAATCGCTTGAACCCGGCAGGTGGAGTTTGTAGTGAACCGAGATTGAGCCACTGCACTCCAGTCTGGGCCACAGAACAAGACTCCATCTCAAAAATAAATAAATAAATAAAAAATATAAAGTGTACAGAACCACTAGGCTAATGGTTTTCCTTTCTTTAACTCCACCATGTAAGGTAGGACCAGTCATTCCGCAAACCTGAAGTGCTGTCTTAGAGTGGGCTCCCCAAGAAGCCGACTATGAGATGATAATTTGAGTGCAAGTCATGTATTCGTGAGGTTTATTTGGAATTGTTCACTGATAGTTGAGTGGGGAAGTGAGACGGGGAATGGAAGTTGCCCAAAAAAGAGTGTGTTTCCAACAGGTGACCACTGTAGGCAACCGGGGCTCAGTCTTACTGGGAGTTCTGGGAGGCAGCACAGAACACATACGTATGAGGAAAACAGTTTTTCCTTCTATATTCTCAGCACCTGCAATGCCAAATATCTGGAGTTTTTTTCCCATACCAACCAGTTCTCCAACTTTCGGTATACCAACTGAGTCTCACAATTCGATTATGGCACTAGCTACCCAGAGTTAGTGCAGAGCCCATGGGTTAAGGGTTCAGTCCCACAAGATTTCCCCCCACTTCAGATGCCAACTGCAAGGTGGTCCTCAGGTAACCCATACTTCTGTCCCACTTGGCTCCAAATCGGATTCCTGTGATCCACTCGTTGGGTTCCGTAATTTGCTATCGTGGCTCCCAGAGCCATCGTGGCTCACAGAAAGTGGTCAGGGAAACGTATTTACAGTTTATTATAAAGGATATAATAACAGCTACAGATGAACAGCCAAATAAAGGGATCCGTAGGGTGAGTTCCGAAAGAGTCCTGAGCACAGGAGCTTCTGTGCCCATGGATTTGGGGAGCACCACCCCCCGGCACATGGATGTGTTCAGTGTCCTGGAAGCTCTCCAAACCCTGTACTTTAGGGATTTTTATGTAGGCTTTATCACATAGGCATGATATTTGAACTCAATCTCCAGCCTCTCTCCCCTCCCAGGAGGAGGGAAGGTGGGGATGAAAGTTCCAAGATTCTAATCATAGCGGCGTCTTTCTGGTGACCACCCCCGATCCTGAAGTTATGCAGGAGCCCATCAAGAATGGCCTCATTGGAACAAAAATGCTTCTAGCCCCAGGAAATTCTGAAGGATTTAGGAGCTCTGAATCAGGAACTGACACAGATTACAACATTAGAATAAAACATTTTATTAGAATATTAGAATAAATACAGAATAAATACTAGAATATTATTAGAATAAAAGATGCTCCTAGATTATTAGAATAAACAATGTTCCTAGCACCCCATCATTTAAGAAATTACAAAGGTTTTAGGAGCTCTGTCCAGAAGCTGGAATGAAGCCCAAAATATATATTTCTTATTATTTCACAATTTCATAGCATGCCTCATGGTTACCTTCCCCAAGGGACAACAGACCTGGAGTGTTTATCCGCCAATTCCCAACAGTCATGGGTTGAGGGCTACTTCCATGGGGGAACTGATTCCCTGGCACTTCTGGGCTGCCACATGGGCAGGGCAGGCTCCAGCAGTCACAGAGAACCCTGAGGCAAAGAGACAAGGTGCTGGAAGTTCTGGGGAGCTGGACACCAGCAGCATCTGCCACAGGTACCTGTGTGTACCAGGCTCATGGAGACACAGCAGTGAGAAAAGTCGACCAGGTGTCCATACACAGGGATCTTGTAGCCTAATGGGGCAAACAGATATTTATGAAACATGATGCAAGCATATAATAACAGATATCATTATAAATGAGCTGAAGGAAACGTTTGTGGGTCTGGCGACAGATGGCCAGGATTGGACTCCCAAGTCTACCACCAGTTTAGAACAAGTTACTTAGGCTCTCTAGGGCTCAGTTTCCTCAACTGTAAAGTGGGAATTATAAATGTAGCAACACCTTAGGGTTGTTTTGAGTTCATTTAAATTAATACACATAAAACTCTCAGCACAAAGGGTCACAGAGGACACTCAATGATTGCTAGCTGGTGTTATGATGGTCATCATTGATGTCATTAGACTTCAAAGAGCAGTTTGGCCAAGTCTCGGGCTGCAGGGGCTTCTATCAGCTTCTCATGGGGCCCCAGTGCCACAGAGCAAAAAGAGAGTGCTGGTCGGGCACGGTGGCTCATGCCTGTAACCCCAGCATGTTGGGAGGCTAAGGCTGGTGGATCAGCTGAGGTCAGAAGTTCGAGACCAGCCTGACCAACATGGTGAAACCCAATCTCTACTAAAAATACAAAATTAGCCAAACGTGGCAGTGCACACCTGTAATCCCAGCTACTTGGGAGACTGAGGCAGGAGAATCACTTGAACCTGGAAGGTGGAAGTTGCAGTGAGCTGAGATCACACCATTGCATCCCAGCCTGGGCAACAAGAGCGAAACTCCATCTCAAAAAAAAAAAAAAAAAAAAGGAGACTACTGAGGCCAGTAGGAGAATGGCTCTGTCATGGCACCCTGATGGCCCTCCACATATCCACACAGGCAAAGGCTTCGACTTCAGTTAACCTAAGATCAACAAGAGCCATCATTTATCTGGTACGTTGTGCTGGGATTTGATTGAGGCTTTACTTATTTAATTGTCACAATAACCCTATGAGGTAGGTGTTTGTTTCAGAGGTTAAGTAACGTGCACAGAGAGGTTAAGTAAGTTGCTTAAGGTCTCACAGTTCATAAAGGCAGAGCTTGGAGGGAGCACCTAGGACTAAATGCTCAGCTGCTGATGGGAGGAAAGGGTGGGGAGAGGCATTCTCAGACAGGAGTCCGGTTCGTTGTGGCCTGGGCTGGTCCTGCGTGGGTCTCGAGGTCTGCCTGGTGTGGGTGGAGAGAAGTATGCTCCGTGTCCTGGCCCTAAGCTGGGCCCTTTCTATCGCTCACAGGAAGGGAGGAAGAGCCAGGGCCTAAGCCCGCTTGGCCACCCAGCCCTGCTCCTTGCTAACCCGGCTGACCCTAGAACCCAAGCCGAGAAAACAAGGAGCTGCCCTCCCCTGGCCTCATCTGCCGGCAGTCCCTGCTTGTGGTCACTGGTGGTCTCTGGTGGCTGGGCTTGCTGCCGGCAGGCAGCTCACACAGCTGCTGTGCACAGCAGCCAGACTCCCCCAGCAGCTCCCCAGGGCTAAGAGAACGTTCCAGGACAGCTTGGAGTCATTAGGCACTCTGCTTACTGCTCGTGGTGAAAGGCCGGCTTCAGATCCAGGGCCTCTTCTGCTGCCCACCTTTCTCTCAATCCCTGGAATAGCTGGCGAGCCCCCACAGCCCTGTGGGGAAGGGAGCAGGGATGATGATGATGTTCAGCTGTCCAACATTGCTCCCATCCCTAGCTTTGTTCCACTCTGCTCCCCCATGGCTTCTGCTCCCACTGTCCAGCTTAAGCCACTTTGGCCCTTGGAAGACAATGAAAGGAAAGCTGGGCTCCAGTGTTGAGTCTGCTGTGTGACTTTGGGCAGGTCACATAACCTCTCTGGGTGTCTGTCTATTTTGCTTAGCGGGAACTTCTGGTCCCTGCTTTCCCTCCTCCTTTGTGGAGATGAGGAAAGCGTGTGAAAAACATTGACATGGGAAAACAGATGCTTGCAGAGGCTGGAACACATGTTATCTGAGGGTTCAGGCCTTGGTCACCTCAGAGAACGCTGAAGCACACGGATGAATGGGTGTTCAGGAGCATCCACCTTATTTTAAAAGGGGGAAACTGAGGCCCAGTCAGTAACTGAGAAATCTGGGGTTGGAAGCTGGCCTTCTTTCCACTGCCCCATCTTGTCATTTGATTAAAGTGATGAGGAGCATTTGCTTAGAAGGCATTGTGTGCTGGACAGTGTCTGCGAGCTTGCCATGGACTACGTCCACTAATTTTTATAATAAGAGGAGGGGATTAGTGGCATCCAGGCAGGAGTAGGACTGCAATGGTGGGCTGTGTTTACCTAAGTAGCAGTGTTTTCTAGGCCCAGGAAACCTAAGAGAAATCTGTCTGCTTTGCAGATATAGATGGAAAAGATTATCTTTCAGGACGTTGCTGTCCAGTTGGATGAGAGACAATATAGGGATGCTTTCTGGGACCCAAGGAGCACGTATGCCGTCTGGGCCCAGTGTGGCTGTGATGGGGCATGAAGGAGTGGGTGCTTCTTCCACACTCTCTTCTCAGCTTGTGCTGGGAGAGAGGGTAGCACAGGGCAAGGTGGCAAAGTCTCCAGTTAGTGCCAGGCACAAACTTTCCCAGGGGAGGAGGCATTGATAGAAAGCAGGGAGAATAAACCCAGGGAAATCACCAACTCCATTTTCAATCCCAGCTCCACCATTCACTAGCTGTGCAACTCTGGACACATGACATAACATCTCTAAGCCTCAGTTTCCCTACCTGTAAAACAACCCCTCGCTAGGATTTGCAATAACTCGTGGGAAGCGTTGGACACTCAGCGAGCTGGGAGCTACCATGGAGCCACTGAGGCAAGGACATTGAAGTGGGTGTGGTCAGCTCAGTCTGGGGAAGGAAAAGTGAGCTATGCTGAGGACGGCTGGGAAGGGGCAGGTAGCAGGTAGCAGGGCTCTTCCAGTCTCTCCCACACCCTCGTGGTGGGAGCTGGCCACTGCTCAGACACCTCTTGGCCAGGGGCTCCTGAGCCTAGTTCAGCCAGACAAGCTCTGGCAGAGACCCCACTTTCTCCTCCAAACAATGTCATTCTCCCAGCCAAGGGCAGCAAGTGGTGGGCCAGGAAACTGACAGCACCAGGTAGGCTTCCTGGCTCCCTTGCCCTGTCCAGCCCAGCAGCCCTTCATGTTAGGGTACATCCCCAAGTCTGGTCTGGCTGCCAAAAGTCTGTCAAGCAGAAACAGAGTTACACCACCACCGCCTCTCACGTCCTCAGCCTCTGGCTGGTCAGACTCTCAGGAGGGGCCTGGCAGCTCAGGTGGCTCTGCACCTTCTGTCATTGAGCTAACGGACCCTAAGGAAGGCAGAACTGAGTCACTCTCCTCTTCTTCAGGCAAAGGCCGGGGGCTGAGGGCTCTGGCCTAGGGATGCCTAGCTCATCTCTGAGGCTCTGAGACATAGATCCCCTCTCAGCATGGTCCTGTGAGCGTGTGCATGGGCGTGTGCACGTGGACATGTATGTGTGTGCATGTGAATGTGTGTGCGAGTGCGCACATGCGTGTGTGTGAATGTGCATGTGTGTGCGTGTGAATGTGTGCGCGAGTGCGCACAAGCGTGTGTGTGAATGCACATGTGTGTGCGTGTGAATGTGTGTGCGAGTGCGCACATGCGTGTGTGTGAATGTGCATGTGTGTGCATGTGAATGTGTGTGCGAGTGCGCACATGCGTGTGTGTGAATGTGCATGTGTGTGCGTGTGAATGTGCACACAAGGATGTGGGTGTGTACACGTGAGTGCATATGGTGCAAGTGTGGGCAGGGAATCTGGAGACTGGAGCTTCCAGGGCTGCTGGTGACTGCAGCAGCCGAGTGTGGTGAGTAAGTTAACCTCCTCTCACTCTCCTGGCATCCACTGAGTCCCAGAGCTGGGCACTGCCATGGGTGCCTCGGCAACCATGTGCATGAGAAAGCCCCTATCTCTCCCTCTTGGGGTCACGTTCTGGTGAGGGGAGGCAGGAAAACACAAATAAACAAACAACACGGTGTCAGAGAATAATGCAGACTGAGAAGAAAATGGAATGGGGGCTGTGGTGGGCATCCTGTCCTTTTTTTCTTCCTCCTCTTCTCTGGTTTTGGGAGTGCAGGAGGGAATGAAAAGTGAGGTGTGACAGCAAGGAGGTGACGAAATGCTTAGGCATGGTGGGTGAGGGCTGTGTGAAGACCCACATGCTGACATTCCTGGGCTTGTCAGCTTGTCCTCCGAGACGCCCCCCTGGGATGAAGGACAGGAAGCCCAGGTCTTGCCCCTGGGGTCTGGTGGCCCTCGCTCCCACCAGGCAGAGCTGCCATCCTTGGCTCGTCCGGAAGCCAAAGGCATCCCCACTCTTCCATTTCCAAGTCTGGTAGTTTGCTGCTGGGGAGAAAAATGAAGAAGAAAAAAGGGGGAAAATCCCATTTCAATTCTTTAGTCAAAGCACAAGTTTCTCTTCTCCCTTTCTTCCCTTCCTCTCTCCGTCCCTTTTTTTTTTTCTTTTATTTTCTTTCTTTCCCTCAAGAGTAGAAAGAACCAGGGAATATAAACAAAAAGGCTCTTAGAATGAATCAGGCCATCTTGTTCCGAAACCCCAGGAAACCCCTAGAAGCTGGGATCTGAGCAAAGGGACGAATGGAGCTGCAAGGCCAGTGGAGGTGGGAACTGGGCTGAGTCAGGGAAGGTCTGTGGGTTCCGCGGAGCCCCCGAAACAGCTACCTCTTGGGGTCCAGATGTACTACCAGAAGGAGGGTCCAAGAGAGGCCAGAGGGGAGGACCAAGGCCGCCTGGAGCTCACTGCGTTCCTGCCAGGGTGAGTCACTGCCAGGACGCCCTGCTGTGCCAATTTGCGGCAATAGCCTTGGTGTCCCAGGACTCTTGGGCCCCCTCCAGATAGGTCCCTCCAACCCACAAAGAGCTCTCCTTTGCACATCGATGCCCAAAGGACTGTCATAATCACTCAGCCCATTTATGGCTTTGTTTTCTTCCAAAATGTAGCCCCCTGCAAGGAAAAAGCCCCAGCCATATCGGTCACTTACTCTTTGATATAAATGAGTCATCCAGCCCTTTTCCAGTGGCAGGTTTGGATGAGAAGAAGAAACAGAGCATGAGGACGCTGCATTTCACAGAGCCAGGGTCTCACTTTCATGGAGGTTGGGGGTTGTGTGAGGGGGACGATCCAGAAAAGGCAGAGGAGGAGCTGGACACAGCATCCTCAGACTCAGGTTGGGCCAACACCACCCTAATGAAACCAAGGCTTTGCAAGACCAACATAAACCAGAGCTCAGCAAGCTTATTTTTTCATGAAGAGTGAATTCTGTGAAAGACAGAGCTAAGTCTTATCAAGCACTGACTATAGGTACCAGGTACCTCCCAAGTGCTGTTCCTGCAGTAACGGAATTCTCACAACACCCAGAGAGAGAATGGACACTCAGAACCAGCTGGAGCAAGAGGCAGCACTGGGAGAGGGACCCGCAACTGCCGCTTCCAGAGAGCTTGCCTTTCCCACCACACTCCGCAGCCTCTGGAGCCAGGTTGTTTGCAGCACAGGTGGGCTGATTCCAGGGCCTTATGACCCTGCAAGGCTGGAGGTTGTAAGGCTTAGAGATGGGAAATGACCTGACCAAGATCGCACAGCAAAATACCATGTGGGCACCCCACAGCCTCACTGCTGCCCAGATTGGTATAGCAAGCGTGCCCTTGTCTGGGTCACCAATGACTTGCTATTGAATGAATGAATGAACCAACGAACAAAGAAATGGGAACAGAGGCTCAGGGAGGCTCCATGTCTTACCCAAGGGTATATGTTCGGGATTCTCAGGGCAAGCCTCCTCAGAACCGGCTGTCCCAGTCCTGCCCAGCCTCTACACAGCACTTGGCTTCTTCTCCTAGCAATTCTTCTATTTTGTCCCATTTGAATTCACAGCCTCCAGAGTGACAGCGGCCTTGACTTCCTGTTCCTGATGGGCAGGAAAGGTCATGCACCTCATTAGCGGTGGTGAGGTTGATACTGTGTCTCCATCTCTAGCCAATCATACCAAACAGTGATTGGTCTCTGTGACCCTGTCCCTGCCATGCCTGGACCGTGAAATCAAAGGGGTTTTCTTGACCCTAAAAGACAGCCAAGCCCGATTCAGGAAGAGTGGCTTGAACATCCACCCATTTCTCCATGCCATGCCTCCCCTTTCCAAGCTGCATTTTAGCGTTGTGCACCCAGACCTTCGGACTTCATGGTCAGCTCATTAAGGGATCATGGGTGCAAACGGCCTGTTGACCTCAAGGGAGAAAGTAGAGGGTTTTCGAGGAAAGGGGTGCTGGTGAGAAGATCTCCTCCCACACTTGTGCCTCATCTTCAGTGAGTTGGATGCCCAGAGGCACTTCCTCTCCAGGGTGTCAGGCGCCTCCCTGTTTCCTGAGCTATGGCAGCTCAGAGGTGCAAAGCAAAGGTTTCCAGCCTAGAGAGCGCAACACTGCACCTTTGCCAGCCATAGCCCGTAGCTGCTTATTCCCTCTCATCAAAGTGCAATCAACAAGCACTCACTGGACACCTACTGCATGTCAGGCACTGTGCTGGGCCCCCTAGATCCAAAGCTGGGTAAGGCACCAGACTGCCCTGGGTCAGTCTTAGGTTCCCAGCCAGGCTGTCAGCATGTCATCCTGATGGCAGGGACCACCTTCCATCTCTCCTAGCATCATGCACTGGGGCTGGACTGGCCTCTTGTGGGAGGCCAGTATAGAGAGGATGATGGGTTAGATTGCATTTATCTCCATTGTTGAAGGGATTTCTTTCAGACATCTTGAGTTCTTCCAGCCTAAAGCCTGGAGGTTTTTTTTGATTGTGGAAGTGTACAGGGAGTGGAGTCTTGGAAGGAGCATGGGATCTTGGAAGGAAGAGACCAGAGAAAGAGCTTTCTCACTAGAGGCACAACAGAGAGGTTAGGAGGGCAGGCTGTGGAGTCAGACAGCCTTATCTGAAACCGTGGCTTCTCATCAAGTTGTGTGGCCATAAGTGAGTTACTGAGCCTTGCTGAGGCTTAGTCTTCTCATTTGTAAAATGTGGATAATAAGAATACCTCCCTTATAGAATTGCTGTGAGCCTGAACAGAGCTGATATGTGCAAGGGCTTAGTTCAGTACCTGGCACATATTGAGGGCTGGATAAATAGGAGCTATTATTTTCCCACTGGAATGGAGGAAATATTCCAGCTCCAATACCATCACTGGATATCAGACCTTGAGGCACCCTCTAAAGCAGTTATTCCATTATGGCCATTCTACAAAATGGAAGACTGATGCCAAGATATGGGAAGCAGTCTGCCAATGGTCACATGGGTTGGTAATGAAATGCAACATCAGGGCCAAAATCCCAGTCTGCTGACTCCCCAATTGGTGGCTTTTTCACTCTCTTTTGCCCAGAGTTTCTGGTAGAGTGGACTCAAAGAACCCCTTAAATCCACATCCCAGGCCCCTCTTCTTCTCCAGCTCCCAGCAGACTGGGGAGATTGATGGGCTGTGCCCCCCAGCCATAACAGTCTCAGAAGTTGATTACACTCGGAGCCAAGGAAGTCTGGAATGTGCAGAGGTGTCTCTCCAGGCCCTGCAGCCGGGAGTGACATCAGCAAGGCACAAACATCAAGGAGCAGCAGCTGCCTGCCTGGAGCTCTAGTCCTGTCCTCTCCCAGCCTCCCTCTGGTCCATCCCCATGGCTGTCTGTGCTGGGATCCTGGGAGATGGGGGGAAGCCAGACATTGATGGTAACAGGTGAGGCAGTCATTGTGCCTCCGGCACCTGAGCACAAGCTTCCCTCCTAAGATGAGACTGCGGAAGCTGGCCCGAAGCCTGGGCTCTGGACTGGGGGTCCCATCACGGGGCATTTGGCACCCAAGGGAAATGTGGGTACAGACAAAACATCCCCTCTTACATCTGGAGTCTTGTCTCTGGCTGAACATTTTTCCTGCTCCTTCTCCCTTGCCACCACCTCACATTTGTCAAAATTCCAGCTTAATGACATGAAATTCACACATATGGCCAAGGAGGAAGCAGAGGGAGACATGGTTATCATCAGCCTGGCCCATAGGATGTGGAGAGTCAGCTTACTGTCTTGAGGAGCCACTAGCCCTGAGTGCTGGTGTAGGCTCTGCACAGATCCCCCATGTGGCCTGGGACAAGTCAAAGCTCCACTCTGGGACTGTCTCTGCAGCCAACATTCCTTTAGTGGCTCTTCCAGGGCTGATACTCTAGTATTCTTTAATGACGCCTGCCAGGAAGCCTCAACTGATAACTAAATACTAAGTCTTCAACCCATACTGTGTACCTACTAACTGCTTTACCCTGGTCTTCTGGCAAGATAGGTATATCAGCTAGCTAGTGCCTCAATAATACTGCATAACAAATGATCCCAAACTCAGTGGCTTAACACAACAATCAGTTATTCTCAAGTAGGTTGGCTGTGGCTCTGCTAATCCAAGCTGGGCTTGGCAAAGGGGCTATGCCTCAGGCTGCTTCTTGTTGCAGGTCTCTGGGTCAGCTGGGGATGTTTTGCTCCCAGAGACACTGTACTTCTCATCCTCCCAGGACAAGGAGATAGCTAGGACATGCTCCTCTCATGGCAGCTATAGAAGCAGAAGAGAAAAGCAGGAACATAGGAAGCTTCCCAAGGAGCCAGTAAATTTTCACTTCTGCCCAGAGTCAAGAAGCAGACACACAGGCTCCACCATGATGATGCCGTGGCGAGGCCTGGCTAGTGAGGCCAGTGAAGATCAGTGCCAATCATCTAACCTACTGCATGAAAATGATTCAGCCTCTTTGATAATGGAAGTTAGATTGTCCTTTCCTTTTTTCTTTCTTTGTCGCACTGGAAGAGATGTAATACAAATACTGTCCCCTCACTTCCTCATCTGAGGATTCGAGAGTTGAGTATTAGATCCTCCCTATCCTCAAGCAAAAGAAATGTGTTTTTCAATTTCTGGGAAGGTCGTCAGGTGAAAGAAGTGAAGAGAGGGTTTAAGATAGGGAGGGATTTCCCCAGAGTCTAAGATCAGAGGTTGGGGAAAGTTTGGAACCCAACTGTGGGAAAGTTGCCCGAGAAGAGTCAAGTGAGCTGACTTGGCAGGAGGCTTCATTGAGAAATAATGTTTGAGGGTCCAGGAGCCACATGGGCTCTGAGACACCACCTGACAACCTCAGAGCAAGAAATTCCCGTCACTCGGGCGCAGGCCAACAATGGTTGACACATGACTTTGCTTGAGTTCCTTATGAACTGATCATCAGTCCAGAGAGAAACAACCCCAGGCCACTGGGCTTTGCTGAGCTCACGGCTGATGAAAATTCCATCACCTATCCTCTAAGGTACCCAGGAGCAGGCCTGCCCCATCACCGGTGGGGTTAGGATCAGCGTACAAATGGTGTCCCATATACCATATGCTAGAAGTTTTCTCCTCACCATCTGATTCAAGCTGGGAAACATCTGTCCCCAAGGAGTCTCCCAGTCCCCCACCTACAGGGGCAATCCAAGAAGGCTAAGGCACGGCCCTTGCCTGCTCAGAGTCCTCCGCCCAGATGGGAAACCTAGCCTATGTTCAGGAAGTGTCAAAAAGCCACATCAGAAGAAATGTCTCCTTAGAGCTACCGAAGACCTTCACAAGGCATAAGTGATCACCAGGGCACTGGAGAACCAGCATTGACGGAAGCATAGGAATGTGAGGATGGAGAAACGGCTGCGCATGGAGCTCCTTCAGGTTATTTGTTCAACACCTACCACAGGCCAGGCTCTGTAACAGCATCTGGAGCCAGTGCTGAATGAGATTTGGTTTCTGCTTCCCAGATACCCACCATCTTAAAAGAGAGATCCAGGGAGGCTTCACGGGAGGAAAGGGATTTCACCTACATTTGAAAGAACAGGAAAAATTAGGGTAGACAGAGGGAGAGGTGGATGCTTTCCAAGCAGAGGAAAGCAATCCCTGGAAGGAGAGAGGGACTTCCTTCCACAGGAAATTCGGCTTGCAAGAGTTCCACAGGAAAGAGTGATGGGTGGTTAAAAGGAGTGCTCCTCTAATGGTGATGTTTTGATAAGTATGGCAACTAGAGGAGAAGGGCCTATCAGATACCAACCATGCCGCCCACATCCATAGTCACCCCCTTGCGTGGTTCTGGTCCCTGCTGATGGTCATGGCCTGGACACATGTTTCAGCGGCTTCTCAGGTCCATGTCATGTTCTTTTCACATTTTTTCCTCCTAAAGCCACGGTTTCTGCTTCTGGAAATATAATTCCCCTTCTGAGAGAAGTGCTATGGAAACCTCACCACAAATATACTCCCTTCCCTGATGGTACTAATTGAAGGAAAGGGCTGGTGGAAAAATGATTTTACGGAAACACAGTTTTTGTTATTTTAAAGTTAATCCACTTACTCGAGTGAACTAGCCACGAGGCCCTCCACAGCAATGGTCTGTAGGGGACCTGCTAGAAGAGATTGATTGCGGATTCATTCAGTCATTCAACATTTTACTGGGCAGCCACTATGGGCCGGAGGCTGGGGGTACAAGGTTAAGTCAGTCTCAGTGTCTGCCCTTAAGAAGCTCAGTCTGAGGGGGCGAGAGACACATTCCCATGAGTATCAAGCAGAGTGGTCACTACAGCAAGAGCCTTGTGCATGGAGTATTACCAGAGCACAAAAGAGGAGAACTGAACAAGGTTGGAGGGTGGGATCACCAGGGAAGGCTTCCAGGAGGAGGAAAAGGGGAATTCATGCTTTTGGAGGAATAATAGATGCTTGCAGGAAAAAAGCTGGGGGATAGGATGGAGCCGGCAGAGAGGTAACTTGTGCAAAAGTCATAATACGCAGAAAGGCCCAAAGGGGAGAAAAAGCAGGATGAATCAAGAAAACACTCCCAAATTGGAGTTGCTGGGATGTAACATGAAGACAGGTAGTGGCAAATGTTGGGTCTGGAACAGTCAGCAGAAGCCAGACCCTGGAGGCCTGCAAGCCTTGGTAAGAGTTTGGACTTCATCATGTAAACATGAAAGGTTCTAAGCAGAGGAGCGATATAGATGATTTTGTGTTTTAGAAAGGGTACTGGTGCAGAAGTGGCATGAAGTATGCATGGAAGCTGGGAGATCAGCTGGGAATAGGAGGGAGAAATATCAGGAGCCTGTCCTAGGGAAGTGGTCTGGGGAATGGAGAGAAAGAAATGTATGTAAGAAACACTTAGGGAGCTAAAATAGTAGGTCTTGGTGGTTTTCGGATACAAGGAGAGGAGAAAGAGGGAGAATTTTAGGATGACAGCCAGACTTACAGCATGAGTGGAAGGTGCTACCCTTGACTGAGATGAAGAATTCTGGATGAAGGAAGTTTAGGAGGGGAAAACTAGGATCCTTTTTGGGTGTGGGGTTGGAGGAACTGTGGGTGGGACTTCCAGTGGCAATGACCAGCCAGCAGGTGAATATCTGAACTCACCCCTGTGGAGGAAGATGCAGGCTGGAGTTAAGACCTGAGAGGCATGAGCTTTAGGAAGCACAGAAGGGGATGGACCCACCTATGTGTTCATCAAGGTGCTGTAGGCTGCAAGGAACAGAACACACTCAAAAGTTGCTCAAACAATACGAGCATTTATTTATTTATTTCATTTGAATACATTTGGAAGTAATGTTTAATCCACTAATTTTTATCCATTTGGAAGTAGCTTCTTCATCATCTCAATATGATATTGGAGACCCAGATCTTTACCTATTTCAGCTCTGCCATCTCAGTTCATCCATAAGCATATGGCTTGTGATAACATAGAAGGCAGATGACATACCCAAAGGATGTGTAGCCCCAGGGGAAGAGGTTAGGAAACAATTTGTTCACAGATGAAATGCCTGTCTTTGGCTGTGTTTAGCAGGATACAAGAAAGGAATAGGCTCAGAAAAGAAATGGCTGGTTAAGAAGCAGAATTGAAAAGGGAATTAAATGTCCACTAGTTAGTGCTTGTGGGGTTGGAAGAGGCAACTGCTTCTTAGCACTAAGGCTGATTTAAATTTATCCTGTGTGGACTTCTGCTGTGGACAATGATGGAATAACAGATACTGGGACTAGCAGTCACCCACCATAAACAAGTAGAACACTGGATAAAATATATGAAACAGCTGTTTCCAGACATTGACTAACCCTCAGAATGGGGCTGTGTTCCCTGGGAGAAAGTAAACAAATAAGATGAACTCCGAGATCAACCTGACTTTTTGCCTAGGGGCACTTAGCAGACCATGGCTCTAGGACGAGGAAGGAGAGCAGAGCACAGAAGCCTCACTGTTTTGAGGAGACAGAGATCACAATTCCAAGAATTGTGCAGCGGGAATTTGCAGAGCAGAATACTGAAGAGACATATGCAGAGAAAGAGCTTCAGAAACTGCACAGGAGGCACTTTGAGTCTTTGGCTAAAAATTAGGTGTGCATGCATAGGATGAGATTCCATGAGGTTGGATAAAGAACAAATATTGGAGAAAGAGTACTTATTTGGGAGTTGTAAGCTGAACAATGTTCTGTGCTCAGAGTTGGGAGATGTTCAAGTTCAGGCCAATCAGAGTGGAGAGACCTCAGAATATTTCATGGAAAACTCAGAAAGACTGCACTGTAGGAGTAAAGCTAAACTAACAAGCCTCCATCCTAGAGTGAAGGCTATCCTAGACCCATCCTATGTTTAAAGATAAGTCTTGAAAGGACTAAACCAATCTTCAAATAAGTTGTGGAATAAAACTCAACACTCTTTAAAGAAAGATAACAGGCCAGGCGTGGTGGCTCAAGCCTGTAATCCAAGCACTTTGGGAGGCCAAGGTGGGCAGATCACTTGAAGTCAGGAGTTCAAGACCAGCCTGGCCAACATGGAAAACCCTGTCTCTACTAAAAACACAAAACGTATCCGGGCTTGGTGGCACATGCCTGTAATCCCAGCTACTCAGGAGGCTGAGGCAGGAGAATCGCTTGAACCTAGGAGGCAGAGGTTCCAGTGAGTCAAGATCACGCCACTGCACTCCAGCTTAGGTGACAGACCAAGACCCTCTCTCAAAAAAATATATCTTTGAAAAAATAATGGCCATTTTCCAAATTTGATGAAAATTATAAACTCATAGATCCAAGACACTCAATGAATTTTAATCAGGATAAACACAAAGAAAACTATACCAAGGCACATCAAATCAAAATGTTAAAAACAAATGATGGAGCACAATGCTTGAAATGCAGCCAGAGAAAAATCTTAGCCTGGTGGCAAGGATCAGATTGATGATATCATTGTCATATCCATTATTGAAAATTGTGAATGGACCAAGAGATGAATCTTTTTTTTAGACATGCTGACTCAGGCAAAGAGAATGGAGGAAATGTGCTCACACTTAAGTCTGATAGGTTTAAGTTATTTACAATAAAGTACCCCAAAACTTATTGGCTTAAAGAAAGCAGAGTTCCCAGCACTTTGGGAGGCCAAGGTGGGCGGATCACCAGGTCAGGAGATCGAGATCATCCTGGCTAACACAGTGAAACCCCGTCTCTACTAAAAATACAAAAAATTAGCCAGGCGTGGTGGCAGGTGTCTGTAGTCCCAGCTGCTCAGGATGCTTGAGGCAGGAGAATGGCGTGAACCCGGGAGGCGGAGCTTGCAGTGAGCCAAGATCACACCACTATGCTCCAACCTGGGCAACAGAGCAAGATTCTGTCTCAAAAAAAAAAAAAAAAGAAAGAAAGAAAGAAAGAAAGAAAGAAAGAAAGAAAGGAAAAAAGAAACTAGAGGTCAATGCGTACAAGAGAGAGGTTCAGAAAAATTTAAAATGTATGTTTAAAATTAAAACTATGGATGAGGCTACTGGTATATGCATTTGTCCAGAATCAGATAAGAAGACTGTTACATTTTAAAGTTAGTTATGTTGCACCTCCCCCTCCCCTCAAAAAATCAGGCTCTTAGACTTAAACTTTGTTCAAGATTTAACTCTTGGGCTTGCAAACTTCTACAGTTTGAGAAAACTACTCAGCCCCCAAGAAGGGCATATTTTCCATGCTTACCTTATCCTAGGAGGATAATGGGGGGAAAATGTACTCTCCAGAATAGCAAATTGTGTAGCTCCAAAATCACACCTGCATGATAACACTCAAAAGCTGGAAGGCAGAAGGAGAGTCTTTCACTCATCTCCCTCTTTTTATCAGAGAGAGAAACCTTTTTCAAAACACCCAGGCGCGCTGCTGGGCCTGCAGGTCTCTGTCGAGCCTCTGTTCCACAGGATGGGGTTTGTTAAAGTTGTTAAGAATAAGGCCTACTTTAAGAGGTACCAAGTGAAATTTAGAAGATGATGACAGGGTAAAACTGATTACTATGCTCAGAAACACTGGTGATACAGGATAAAAATAAACATGACCCACCCAAATACAGGATGATAGTCTGTGTAACAAACAGAGATATCATTTGTCAGATTGCTTACTCCCATCTAGAAGGGGATATGATAGCCTGCACAGCATATACACATGAACTGCCAAAATATGGCGCGAAGATTGGCCTGACAAATGATGCTGCAACGTATTGTACTGGCCTGCTGCTGGCCCACAGTCTTCTCAGTCAGTTTGGCATGGGTAAGATCTGTGAACGCCAAGTGGAGGTGACTGCAGATGAATACAATGTGGAAGGCATTGATGGTCAGCCAGGTGCCTTTACCTGCTATTTGGATGCAGGCCTTGCTAGAAGTACCACTGGCAATGAAGTTTTGGGGGCCCTGAAGAGAGGTGTGGATGGAGGCTTGTCTGTCGCTCACAGTACCAAATGATTCCCTGGTTATGATTCTGAAAGCAAGGAATTTAATGCAGAAGTACACCAGAAGCATATCATGGGCCAGAATGTTGGAGATTACTCTTGCTACTTAATGGAGGAAGATGAAGATGCTCACAAGGAATAGTTCTCTCAATACATAAAGAACAGCGTAACCCCAGACATCATGGAGGAGATGTATAAGAAAGTTCATGCTGCTATGTATAAGAAAGTTCATACGAGAGAATCCAGCCTAGGAGAAGAAGCCCAAGAAAGAAGTTAAAAAGAAGAGGTGGTACTACGCCAACATATCCCTTGCTCAGAAGAAAGATCAGGTAGCTCAAAAGAAGACAAGCTTTTTCAGAGTTCACGAGTAGACTGCTGAGAGCTAACCCAATTTTCTATGAGAATTTTTCAGATAAAGACAATAAACTTGTTGACAGCAACAACAACAATAACAACAACAAATCAATAACACCTGGCAGGCTACTCCTCAGGTCCCATTGGCGGAAATTAGATCGTGTAACAACATTTCACCAACATTCATGGAACTTCATGTATAGGGTCAAGAAAAGGCAGTCTTACTAGCTCCTAGTAACAAGTTGCCCCAAAACGTTAGTAGTTTAAAGCAACAAGCATTTATTTTGTCACCATTTCTGAGGTTTAGGTATCTGGGCACAGCTTAGCTGGATGATTCTGACTCAAGCTCTCTTGTGAGGCTGCTGTCAAGCTGATGGACAGGGCTGCAGTCATCTCAACTGGGGGAGACTCCACTTCCAAGAGGGCTCACTCATATGGCTGCTAATTGGAGTCCTTCATTCCTCACTGGCTATTGGCTAGAAGACTCAGTTCCATGCCAAGTGGGCCTCTCGAGACACTTGAAAGTCTGAGTGTTCTCAATATACAGCAGCTGACTTCTCCCAGAGTAAGTGATCCATGAGACAGAACGAGAGAAAGACCAAGTGGAAACTGCACTGTCTTTTATAAGCTAATCTTGGACATGACATACCATCACTTCAGTCAGATTCTATTGGTCACATTGTCCAACTGGTACAATGGGGGAGGTGACTATGTAAGGTGAACTCCATGAGGTGGGCATCTTTGGGGACCATCTTGGAAGTTGGCTACCACAGAGCTCTTGAAGGAGACAGAGAAGACAGCGAGAGACCTCAGGTGAGCCTAAAGAGCCTGCTATCACAGGCCATGGAGAGGAGAGTTCCAGAAGAGAAGCATTTTTAAAATTAACAGTGAGAACCAGCAGCTAAGCATTGAGAAATACTCATTGGATTTGTCAATCAGGGTCATTACATTCAGAGCAGTTATGAGCAACTCCAGTTGACCATTTTGCTGTGGACTGAGGTTTGAGTAAATGCTGGGCAAGTGGAGAACTGCAGGTGTAGACTACAGGCAACCATTGAACAACATGGGTTTGAACTGCATGAGTCCACTTATAAGCAGATTTTCTTCCACCTCTGCCACCCTTTAGAAAGCAAGACCCATGCTTTTCCTTCCTCCTCCACCCACTCCTCCCCAGCCTACTCATAGTGAAGATGGTAAGGATGAAGACGTTTATGATGATCCTCTTCCACTTAATGAATAGTAAATATGTTTTCTCATTTTTATGATTTTCTTAACATTTTCTTCTCTCTAGCTTACTTTGTTGTAAAGATACAGTATATAATAAATATGACATACAAAATATGTGTTCATCAACAATTTATGTTTTAGGTAGAGCTTCTGGGCAATAGTAGCCTATTAGTGGTTAAATTTAGGGGAAGTCAAAAGTTATACGCATATTTTTGACTGCACAGCAGGTAAGCACTCCTAGGCACCACATGGTTCAAGGGTCAACAATACTTTTTAAAGAGGGCTGGATGAGAAGGGGAGAAGGGATATTTGGATAAAAACTAGAGGAAGACAGGGGAAGATTTCATTTTTTGGATGTGAGAGCTTGAGTATATTTTTAGGTAGAGGGGAAGCAGCCAGTGGACTGGGAGAGTCCAGTCTTGAAAGATCCAGGAGAGGGAAGGATGACTGATTAGGTAGCCTCTTGGAGGAGGCAGGAGAATTGGAGGTCAAAGACACAGGTGGGCTGGTTGGCTTTGAACAGAGAGACACCTCATCCTCTGAGGCTGCAGGGAAGGAGGCAGGATGAGTCTGGTTGGGGCAAGACCTGATGGTGAGGATGCCTAGGAATTGAGAATTCATACCTGATGACCTCAATTTTCTTGGAAAGAGGAGGAGGTAAGGTTGTAGTGAGTTGAGAGTGAACAATGATGTCAATTACCATGGTGATTGCTTACATATGAAGGAAGGTTCAGAAACAGTCTGTTCTCATAAGCAGGGCAAGCCCTTCCCTTGTGATCTCATGTATACTTTCTATCTCTCAGCAAACTCATTTTTCACAACCAGTGATGTCTTTAGACAGCACCTGTCTGAGTTATCACAGGTATGGGTTAGCGGAATGGAAATGAATGAGGTGGAGGTATCAGAACTCAGTGGGTGTGAAGAATCATGACATCTTAGCAAGGCAGAGACCTCTGAGTTCTCATGAGATGTTCCATCCAAGGGTCTGTCTCACCATCAGTAGTTCATCCATCCTCTGCATCATCATCCCCCGACAGTGAACTTGCTACCTTTAAGGAAGTCTTTCCATTTCCAAACATTTTCAAATCCTTAAGCTTTTCCTTCAGTAGTGAAGTCTCACTCTCTGATTTCCTAAGGTCCTACAAGGAATTCCTAGAGCAAGTCCTACCTGGAAGCCCTTCAGAGATCTTAGTCTCTTCTCTATAATAAATGTTCCATTTTTCCCACCCTCCCTTATCTCACAGGATTTCCTGACCCCTCACCAGACTGCCTTCTCCCCCAGATTTCCTCCAGGGCAATATTGGTCCCCAAGATTTAGCCATGACCTGGCTTACCTGCCTTCCTCCGAGCTCCCCAAAGTGCTTGCCTGGCAATTCGCAGCCACCCAGTGTTCATGTATAATTGATGGAAACTTATTTGAAATTCTTCCTGTCCTAGGATGGTTTGATCAGACTGGTGGTCTTGAAGGTCTTCTCATCATTCTCTGTCCAGACGTCAGGTTCCCTTGGCATCTTTGCTGTCAACAGCCTACCCAAGTGAGGGGTTCATTTCAGACCATGTGCTCAAATGCATTTCTGTGCCCAGACCCCTTCCTAAGTGTAAGTCAAATAGGTGATCAAAGACTGTATTTGGGCGTGCAGAAAGAGGCTCCAGATTCTCATTTTGGATCTGTCTGTGACTGGTAGCAGGACTTCACAGGTCTTGTCTGAGTTTCAGGGGAAACTTGACAGAAGTTAGTGCTTGAAAATATTAACCAATGTTTTTCCCCTCTGGTATTTCTCCTTTACACACTTTGCCCCTTTCCTTCTCATCATCACCCAAATTCTGTCCTGTGCTCATTGTCTCAGAGAAGAGGTGTGACCCCAGAAAGCAGAGCAAGGAGTCTCTTGACTTTGAGTTGGAAAGTCTTGGGCCAGTGAGGCAGAAGAAAATCCCCATACCAGCAAAATTTGGAAGAAAACATGAGCGAGGCAATGCTTCCATCTCTCAGATTTGTAAAGGAGCCCCCATCTTGGGGGTGGAGTGGGAAGTTGAGAGAGGTCAGGAGCCACAAGAGTATAGATAATAGTGGTTTCCAGAAGAGGGTCCCAGAGAGAACTGGAGGACCTGAGAGGAGACGAGACCTGGGTCCCATTATCCAGAGAGCACAGGGAGGTGGTAAGACCCCAGGCAAGAGAAATAGTTTCATGGACTGTTCCAGCAGCAAAGTCCTAGTCAGCCTGCAGAGCTTTCCCAAACACTAGCATGGACCTGAAGAACAGAATGACCCCATTGCTCATAAGAGCAGTGTGGGACTAGACAAGAAGAGCAGATCAGCAAGGGCCCGCAAAGGGACAACCTGCAAAGGGACAACCTGCAGGGACCAATGAACAAGGACAGACACAGTGATGGGCATCACAAATGACATTGAAGACCAGGTGCCTGGATGCCACTTGAGCCTCCAGAAAGTTAGATGCCACCATGGAAAAGGAGAGAGACTCCATATTGACAGTGACTATGTTCCTACCATGGTGGCAGAATAAGGCCTTGAAATCTAAATTGAGTGGCAAGAATAGAGACAGTCCTGCTTCTTCACTCGTGAGTTGGTGAACTGGAATTCATAACTGCACTATGTTGTTCCCATCATTCCACCCCCCTCACCCTTGCACAATGAGCACCTTGGCTGGCGGGAAAGCAGGTAGAGACCTCACAAATTTAGAGGGTATGTGGGTCACAGCCAAGGAATGAGAAGAGAAACAGAAGCCAGGAGTCAGCCTTGGCAGAGTGGGTTGGAGGACAGAGGCTAGTGAGAGTGCCTGGCCTTCCACAGTGGTGGAAGTTCTGTTCACACTGTCTCCAGAAACTGAGGGTAAGAGGCTTAGGCTGGGGCCATCTGAGCAGGGAGGAGAGAAAGCTCAGAGGTCAGGGGTGCTGGGATGGAAAGACAGGGGACACGTGGGAGTCAAGCCTCTTTATCCTCTGGATAAAGGAATTGACTTTATCTAGGACTTGAAATAAAGAGTTAATTGAAAATTGATTTGGAGACACAAAGTAGATCTTTCTGTATTTCAGTGATGACTGAGTTGAGAGGCTCTGGGAATGTCTGAAGTACCCCATTTTTCAGTCCCTCAAGCTCCCTTCTCCCTGGCCACGTTGAGATGCCTCACCTCTCAGACTCATACATGGAGAGTGAACTCTCTGCCCTATCACGCTATGCTGCATATAATCCCCTATCCTTTGCTTCCCACTCCACCCTATTCCAGATCCCTCCTGGCTCCCCAGTACCTTTCACCATCAAATGAATTGTTTTTGCAGAATTGCCCCTGAGCAGCCTTATCCATACCTGGACCTGCTGTAGATGATGAGATTGTGGACTTTGAGTTGATGCTATAATGGGATGGGGCTTTTGAGGAGCTTAGGAAGGGGTGAGTGTATTTTGCACGTAGGAGGATCTTGCATCATTGCAGCTAGAGGGAGCACTGTGGTAGTTAGCCTCCAGTGATCTTCATGTTCTGATATTCATGCCTTTGGTAGTCCCCTCCCACATTAAATCAGGACTGACCTCTGTGACCAATGGAACGCAGCAGAAGTGAGAGTGTGTGGTATCCAAGGGCAGACCATAAAAGATATTGCAGCCTCCATCTTGGTCTCTTGGATACCTTGCATTGGGGGTAGACAGCAGCCATGTCTTGAGGATACTCAAGAAGCCTTAGAGCCCACATGGAGAGGAACTGAGTCCTGCCGTGAAACACCATTGAGCCACCTTAGAAGTGGATCCTCAAGCCCCAGTCAAGCCTTTAGATACATATAGCCTGGACTGACATCTGACTGCAGCCTCACATGAGACCCAAGCTAGAACTTCAGCCAAGTCACAAATAATTTCTGATGCATAGAAACTGTAAAAGATCATGAATGATTATTTTTTGTTTTAAATCACAAAGTGTTGGGGGATTTGTTACACAGTATTTGATCACTAATTCATCACCATTCACTATCAGAGCTTCCAATGTTTTTATCCTTCCTAAATAAAGAACAGAGAAGTTGTGTGGTGGTCCCAGGTCACACAGCAGAGCTACCAGCTTCAATACAATATTCAACTTCTATGTTCTTATATAGAGTTCCTATATCTGCTTCACCTCTTTACCTACCTCTCTCCTTTTTAGACCATACCTTCACTTAGCCCATGCCCCTATGTCCCCACCATCATCACCTCTTTTGGAAACAGGTTTATTTCACCCCTCTTCTCAAATCCTTTGTGCTCAAAACCTAACCACCTACAATGTGGAGATGGCAACGATCACAGCTTGTGTCTAATGTCATCCAACATGGCCAATTTGTGACAGGTAGACTTAGTAGCTGCAATATTTGCCAGCAGGTTTTCACATACCAGGCTGGTTCAGAAACCACCATGATGCTTCAAGATACATAATTCTTTTTTTAATAGACTTTATTTTTTATTTATTTATTTTTTAATTGTATTGCTGTACTTTAAGTTCTAGGGTACATGTGCACAACGTGCAGGCTTGTTACACATGTATACATGTGCCATGTTGGTGTGCTACACCCATTAACTCGTCATTTATGTTAGGTATTCCTCCTAATGCTATCCCTCCCCCCACCCCCCACCCCACGACAGGCCCCAGTGTGTGATGTTCCCTACCCTGTGTCCAAGTGTTCTCATTGCTCAGTTCCCACCTGTGAGTGAGAATATGCGGTGTTTGGTTTCCTGTCCTTGCAATATTTTGCTCAGAATGATGGTTTCCAGCTTCATCCATGTCCCTACAAAGGACATGAACTCATCCTCTTTTATGGCTGCATAGTATTCCATGGTATATACGTGCCACATTTTCTTAATCCAGTCTATCATTGATGGACATTTGGGTTGGTTCCAAGTCTTTGCTATTGTGAATAGTGCCGCAATAAACATACATGTGCATGTATCTTTATAGTAGAGGGAATCTTCCCTAACTCATTTTATGAGGCCAGCATCATCCTGATACCAAAGCCTGGCAGAGACACAACAACAAAAAAAGAATTTTAGACCAATATCCCTGATGAACATCGATGCAAAAATCCTCAATAAAATACTGGCAAACCGAATCCAGCAGCACATCAAAAAGCTTATCCACCACGATCAAGTTGACTTCACCCCTGGGATGCAAGGCTGGTTCAACATATGCAAATCAATAAATGTAATCCATCATATAAACAGAATCAAAGACGAAAACCACATGATTATCTCAATAGATGCAGAAAAGGCCTTTGACAAAATTCAACAGCCCTTCATACTAAAAACTCTCAATAAACTAGGTATTGATCTCAAATATAATAAGAGCTATTTATGACAAACCCACAGCCAATATCATACTGAATGGGCAAAACTGGAAGCATTCCCTTTGAAAACTGGCACAAGACAGGGATGTCCTCTCTCACCACTTCTATTCAACATAGTGTTGGAAGTTCTGGCCAGGGCAATCAGGCAGGAGAAAGAAATAGAGTATTCAATCAGGAAAAGAGGAAGTCAAATTGTCCCTGTTTGCAGATGACATGATTATATACTTAGAAAACCCCATCATCTCAGCCAAAAATCTCCTTAAGCTGATAGGCAACTTCAGCAAAGTCTCAGGATACAAAATCAATGTGCAAAAATCACAAGCATTCCTATACACCAATAACAGACAAGCAGAGATCCAAATCATGAGTGAACTCCCATTCACAATTGCTTCAAAGAGAACAAAATACCTAGGAATCCAACTTACAATGGATGTGAAGGACCTCTTCAAGGAGAACTACAAACCACTGATCAATGAAATAAAAGAGGACACAAGCAAATGGAAGAACATTCCATGCTCATGGATAGCAAGAATCAATATCATTAAAATGGCCATACTGCCCAAGGCCATTTCTAGATTTAATGCCATTCTCATCAAGCTACCAATGAGTTTCTTCACAGAATTGGAAAAAAACTACTTTAAAGTTCACATGGAACCAAAAAAGAACCCGTATTGCCAAGACAATCCTAAGCCAAAAGAACAAAGCTGGAGACATCACGCTACCTGACTTCAAACTATACTACAAGGCTACAGTAATCAAAACAGCATGGTACTGGTATCAGAACAGAGATATAGACCAATGGAACAGAACAGAGCCCTCAGAAATAATACCACACATCGACAACCATCTGATCTTTGACAAACCTGACAAAAACAAGAAATGGGGAAAGGATTCCCTGTTTAATAAATGGTGCTGGGAAAACTGGCTAGCCATATGTAGAAAGCTGAAACTGGATCCCTTCCTTACATCTTATATAAAAATTAATTCGAGATGGATTAAAGACTTAAATTTTAGACCTAAAATCATAAAAACCCCAGAAGAAAACCTAGGCAATACCTTTCAGGACATAGGCATGGGCAAGGACTTCATGACTAACACACCAAAAGCAAAGGTAACAAAAGCCAAAATAGACTAATGGGATCTAATTAAACTAAAGAGCTTCTGCACAGCAAAAGAAACTACCATCAGAGTGAATAAGCAACCTACAGAATGGGAGAAAATTTTCGCAATCTATCCCTCTGACAAAGGGATAATATCCAGAATCTACAAAGAACTTAAACAAATTTACAAGAAAAAATCAAACAACCCCATCAACAAGTGGGCAAAGGATATGAACAGATACTTCTCAAAAGAAGACATTTATGCAGCCAACAGGCACATGAAAAAATGCTCATCATCACTGGCCATCAGAGAAATGCAAATCAAAACCATAATGAGATGCTATCTCACACCAGTTAAAATGGTGATCATTAAAAAGTCAGGAAACAACAGGTGCTGGAGAGGATGTGGAGAAATAAGAACACTTTTACACTGTTGGTGGGAGTGTAAACTAGTTCAACCATTGTGGAAAATAGTGTGGCGATTCCTCAAGGATCTAGAACTAGAAATACCATTTGACCCAGCAATCCCATTACTGGGTATATACCCAGAGGATTGTAAATCATGCTACTATAAAGATATGTAATTCTTGGCTTCACTTTGAGCTTGTCAGATTGGCTCAAAGAAAGAAGAGTCCTAACCAAAAACACAAGAACTTAATTAGAGAGAAGGGCCATAATGTGACCCACGAAGGCTCAGTTTCAACCCTTCACCCCCTGAGTATGATGTTTTCACAGTCCCCTTTGAGTTTTAGAGGCAGAAACCCAGTGGTGGAAACATGGCCAGAGGAAGACGGAAGAAGGGATAAACATGTGGCCTTGGATCATTCTGTGTCTCAGCTCCCATTGCCCCTCAGCCCAGAAATCTCGCATCCTCTCCCCAGAGTGAAACTCTCACCCTTGAAGGGTAAGCCCCAAAGCCACCCCTCACCATGAATCCTGCCAACCCTACCTCCCCACATACCCCCTTCCCCAAAATTCTGAAAACACAGGGCTCCAACCCCAATTCCCACTTGTCCTTACTTCTCTCCACCTTGTGTAATAGTTCATTTCTTTCACATCCTACCTCCCCCGACTCTGAGCTCCTTGAGAAACAGGAGCTGCATCTAATTCACACCATTGCTCACGGAGGGCCTGATCAAACCTGGGCCTGACTGAAGATGTTCAGAAGTATCTGCTGAATTGGGCACAAAGCTACACAGTGGAACAGTTGACATGTGGTCCTTGAGTTATGGGATTAATTTGAATTCTGTAGGAAGAACTTCTCTGTTGGGTTAAACTTGGCTGGCTGGGGCAGCCAGCAAATTGGGGCAGGCAGGCAGGCAGAGCAAATAGTATGTGGAATGAAAAATACGTAGCAAAGCCCTTTGGTTTATTTAGCCATTTGAGGAAGGACCTGAGTGGGAATGTGCAGCAGAGCCGTGCCTTCTCCTGGGAAACATTCCCAACAGCCAGGCCCAGTTTCCCCAGGGAGTAACCCATGCATAGCTCCCTGCTGATGCTCTCATAAGCGGGGACCTTGCCTGCCATTCTCTTCTGCCTCCCTTTGGAGCACCTCCTTCTCCAGCATTTCACAGTAATGACCATGTTCCTACCTAGGTGGAAGAGATCACCTGACCGTATGACTTTGACCCATTATGGACAACTGGTTTTTTCTTCTTAACAGTCCCCATGTTTCAGCACCCCCAAGCAGAAGCATTTGGCAGGGAAACAGCTTTCTTGCTGAAAGCCTGAGCTTGGCACAAAACACATCAGGAGTTTTTAGGTCAGGCAAGGTGGGGGTGGAGGTAAGTCAACTGCCCATCCTATTGTTAGGACTCTCTGGGTTGCCAGTGGCTGAAAACCCAACTCATCAGGCTTGAGCCAAAAGAGAATTCATTGAACCATACTCCCAAAAAGCCCAACATAGCTCTAGCTTGAGGTGCAACTTGTTCCAGGATTTCAAATTGTCACTAGGGAGCAGTCTTGGTCCATTTCTCAGCCCTACTGTCTTCCAGTTGTCTTCATTTTCAGGCTTCAAGTTGGGGTAAGATGGCTGTCAGCAGCTCCAGGCAATACCTCCCAAGGTCAAATTCAGCAAGCCAGGCTGAAGTCCTAGGTGGTACAGGCATATAGTTTCAGATACTTGAGAGAGTTATGTGGGAGAATCACTTGAACCTAGGAGTTTGTCAAACCTGGGCAACACAGTGAGACCCCATCTCTAAAAACAAAATAAAACAAAAAATCCAATTCAGCAACTAGTTTGGGGCAGGCTTTCTATTACTTGCAACCCAAAGCATTCTAACTGATTCACTCAGTATACTAGTGAGCTGCTTCCAAATCTAGGCAGCCCGTGAAAATAGCTGTATAGAGAGATGCCTGCCCCAGGTGTGACAGATAGAAGGTGGAGGGCTACTCCCCACAGAGTTCCTGGGAGGAGCCACAGGTGTGGAGAGGCAGACTTTCCTTTTGAGATCCAGTGCTCCTGAGCATTTGAGAAGATGCTCAACATACAGCACTCTTTTAAGGTCCTGTGGCAAGAGGGTTAGACTTCCTCAGGTGGGCAGCTGTGTGCCTGCATCCCCAGGTGCCCTGTGGATGAAGTGTCTGGGCTCTGATGGGGAAAGTGGGAAAGGGAAGAGCTTAGATGCAGCTGGTAAAATGCCTCATTTCTAAGTTTCCTGGTTTCTGTGGCCACCTATGTGATGGCAAGTAGTCAGGTGTGTGCACGTGGGTCTGAGAGCCCAGGCAGGGACAGGCGCCTTTTTGTCAAGAGTCAGCTTCTGCTCCTGCTGCCTCCTGCAGGGCCAGCTTGAATCTCAGTATAGTGGGTGCTGGAATGTACCACCCAGAGTCCCTCTGGGGTAGGGTGACAGCTGCTGATGGTTCATACATAGTTTAAGGGATCAGCTGACAAGACCACGCTCCCCCCTGGGTTAGCCTGCACCTTAGGACTCGTGCTGGGGTGTAGACACAGATAGCCAGTGTTTACACAGAGAGCCAGAGTTGGGCTCAATCCAGGCCAACTCTGAAGGGCATCCCAGCTACAAGCTCCCCTCAGGGTTGGCTGAGACCTCTCTTGCTACCGCACTACAATTAACCTTCATCCTCTGCCCAGGCCTTCCCATGTTCCCCAGTATATCCCCTGCATGCAAATCTCTGTCCCAGGGTCCACCTCCTCAAGAGCCCAAGCCATGGCACCAGGTGAGGCAGGTGGTGTGTGTGAAGCCTGATATGACAGACTGGATCCCAATCACTTCTTTTCCTGCACTGATGGGAATAGTGCTAAAGAAGGAGTTGAGAAGCATAGACCCTCTTGTTTAAGTTTTTTGGGATTTGTTTTGTTTTGTTTTTTTGTTTTTGAGACGGAGTCTCACTCTGTTGCCCAGAGTGCAATGGCATGACCTCGGCTCACTGCAACCTCCGCCTCCCTGGTTCAAGCAATTCTCCTGCCTCAGCTTCCTGAGTAGCTGGGACTACAGATGCCTGCCACCACACCCAGCTAATTTTTGTATTTTTAATAGAGACGGGGTTTCACCATGCTGGCCAGGCTGGTCTCGAACTCCCGACCTCAGACGATCCGCCTGCCTTGTCCTCCCACAGTGCTGGGATTACAGGTGCGAGCCCCCATGCTGGGCTTGTTTATGTTTTTATTAAAATTAAAAGAACTTTCTATTATTAGAGAAACAATGTATGCTCACTGAAAAAAAAAAAAAAAAAAAACTGGAAAATTCCAAAAAGCCAAGTAAATTAATCATGTAATTAAAAGACCCACATCCTTCCATGCAACACAATGATGACTTTGTGCATTTGAATTTAAAACTATGTATGGAGTCCTTCCTACATTCTAGGCCATTCAGGCTCCCAACAACCCCACGAGGTAGACCTCATTATTCCCATTTTGCCAATGAGACTTGAGACACTCAGACCCGTGGAGTTACAAGAGGGCAAACAGCAAGCGGACAGAGCTTCCGACTGCAAGTTCAGAGCTTTCCCCATCGCACCCCAGACCACCAAGTTGATGTCAGTGTTTCTGAGCGTGTTCTTCAATGGGGAAGAGGGTGGCAGATATGGAAGAAAGTTCCTAGGCCAAAAAATGGGACCCTCCCTCTCGTCCCGGTTCTGCCATTTACTTGCTGGTTGATCTTAAACAGGTATTTTCTCCTGAATGGGGCCTCTTTGTAGGGAGGCTGTGGAGTCTATGCACAATGTGTTGGGCACTACGGAAATGGATAGGGTTAGCAAGTGCAGTGGCTCTGGTTGCCTGAAGAGGGCACCACTGAAAAGAAAAAGCCCTAAAATCGGGGAGTTGGGACACCCCCCCTCCAACAGAAGACAATATTCCCATAGTGGATCCCCCATGGGCCTCCCAGGGGCACTGGGGAAGGGATCTCCAGGGGCTGCAGGAGCCTCCAACAAAGCCAGAACCGTGACAGGGTGGAGCCCCAGACCTGGAACCGGGTGCGTCTGTGTAAAAGGCTTAATTTATCTTTTGTAATTCTCTTTGGCCAAGGGAGACGACAGGGCAATGTTTTACTTTCTTTCCTTTTTTTTTTTAAAGAAAACTTTCCATTGTGGAAATGGCATGTGTTTATTTTTAAAAATCCAGCCACAGGGATATATAACCTCTGGGGAGGGAGACGGCTCAAGGGCCAAGACTGACACCTCCTGCTGTGAAAGTTGGGTCTGGGTTTCTTTTACCATTTGATGCTTCCCTCCTAGGCCTCTTTCCTTTAAGCAGAACAGAAATCTTGCTCGTGGATGTGAAGGAGAATGATCAAGAGGAGAGGTGAATTCTGGATAATTAAAATATTACTACAATAATGGTGACTGACATTTATCAGGCACTTACCCTCCACCAGGCACTGGGCTAGGAGCTTTGCAAATTGAATATTGTGCGAAGTATTCATAATAGCCCAAGGAAATAGCTTTCATTGTCTCTATTTTACAGGTGAGAAAATCCAGTCTCAGAGAAGTAGTTACCAGTCCATGCTGGTAAAGCAAGAATTACGCACAGGCTTGACTGACTGCAAAGTCACAACTATAATCTTCTATTGTGGCAGAATCTTGGACCTCTGTGGTCACTACTGTCAGCACGAGCCCACTGTGTGGGAGGACAGACCAAACCCCAAGGAAGAGGCAGAGGCCTTTCTTCTCTCCACACGGGGGATGCTAGGACCAGTCCGCCCCCTAGCTTCTTTGGTGGGATGCACAGAAGTTTACTTCCTCCCTCTTGGCCGCAGGCCTTCCTATGGTAAATGCTCTCTTGGGTAGCAGGGGATAAAAGGAGGCCCCTGAGCAAGGGGTTGGATCAAAAGCCTTGCTGTGAGGGTGGGGGAGGCAGTTTCCCCTAACTGTGGTGACTTGGAGGTGGGATCCAGGGCCCAGGCCACTTTGCTTCCCACCTTCCCTTCCTAACAGTGTAACCTTGGGTGAGTTACATAACTTCTCTGTATCTGGGTTTTCTCATCTGTTAAATGGAGAAATAGAAATACCTACTCTTGTGGAGATTTCATCTTGCGAGATGATGTGTATAATAAAGCACTTAGAACAGTCCACAGTAATGCTTAACAAAAATTAGTTATTATTATTCTCCAAAATGACTCATTTTCACCAAGTAGACCATGGTGAACAAATGTTCACAGATATACACAGCTGAAGTATAAATGGTCAGACATAAGACACAGTGCTTTTTTATGGTCGTTCTTCTACTGACCAAAAATGCAGCCCCTATCCCCAAGTTCATCTTGCTTGTTGTTTGAACCTGGCTACTCCTCTTGACTAGAGGCACTTGGAATTCTCAAAAGGACCCGATGGGGTTAGGGACCCCAAGTCTCTCTGTTCCAGAAGGTTTCAGTATAATTCTGAAGCTCTATGGGAGACCACCTGTGGTCCTTCTACCCCTCCAGGTCCAGGTTTAGCTAGGAGCTACCCAGCTTAAAAAAGAATGGCACCTGCCATTTTGGAAGACTTTGTTCTCTCTCTCTGCACCCCCAACACCCTGCCCTTTCTAGATGGTCCTTTCTTGGGTTGTTTGGGCCTGTGTTTCTAGGCTGGCAAGGCCTTGGCATCTTCATGATCCTCACTACCAATCACACCACCAACGTGACATCATCACCAATGTCATCCATCAATGCCGCCATCTAATCTAAACCATGATTACCATCACTTCTTTTAGCAGCAACACCATCCCATCCCACAACCACCTCCATCACTGATATTGTCTTCACCATTTTCATCTTCCTTTCAGCCATTGTCACTGTCAGGATCTCTCTCACATGATCATCTTTGCACTTTCAAGATCACCTATGCTCAGGGCCAGACAGAACCCTTTGGTAGTAAGTGACAGAAATTCAAGTTGACTGACTTAAGAAAAGAGATGGAAAGGATTGTGGTTCACATATCTAAACTAGAAAGGGTGAGACTGTATGAGGGATGTGTGCCCAAGGGACTCAAATACCAACAGAAAGCTTTCATTTTCTCCATCTCTCAACTACACTTCTCTCCAGAGTCCATATTATTCTCTTCTGCAGACAAACTCCTGTCTACGTGAGCTTCATGGATTTATACGCAGCTGCATAGTGACTCAAAAGCAAATGAATTTCTATCTCCCAAGCTCTGATTGAAAAATCCTAATGGAAGCCCCTGATTGGTTTCACTTAGTCATCCTTTGGGCCAATCATAGTGGCTAGAAATGTGTGGTTCTGTGATTGACCCTGCTTGGTCGTGTGCCTAGTAAAAACATGGTAACTGGGGGAAACTTGGTGAACAGGTGAGTACTCTACTTTATGTTAACATACATCCCATTCATCACCATCACCAGCACCACCAGTACCACCTCCATTACCACCATCACCACCCTCACTGCCACTGCCATCACCACCATCACTATTATCACCACTATCACCATCACCACCACCACCACCAGCACCATTATCTCCACTATTGCCATCACTGCTATCAACACCATCACCACTACCACCATTACCATCATCATCACTATCACCACCACCACTACTGTCACCACCATCTCCACCACCATCACCACCACTACCACCATCACCACCACCATTATCTCCACTACTGCCATCACCACCACCATTACCACTGCTATCATTACTATCATCACTATCACCACCACCACCACCATCACTGGCATCACTGCCGCCACCACCCTCCATCACTGCCACTGCCATCACCATCACCACCACCCGCCATCGCCACCACCCGCCATCACCACCACCACTGCATCACCACCACTACCACCACCACCATTATCACCACTACTGCCATCACCATCACCACCACTATCACCACCATCATCACCACCACTATCACCACCACCACCGCCACCATCGCCACCATCATCACTCTTTTTCTGGGAACTATAATGTGTCCAGCCTTGAGCTTCACATGTGAACTACATCAAATTTGAGTTTGATGAAATCTCCAGCTCTGCAGGAATTTGCTGTCTCTGGAAACAATAAAGTTGACTGGTTCAAGGAGCTAGACTTCTAGTCCTTGGCCACAGGATGGGAGCAAAGAGAGAAGCTGTAGGGACAGCATCTGACACCTCTTCAGCACTGGCCCTAAGCCCTGAACAGACCCAGAGTCCTTGGAAGCTAACAAGGCTGTGCTGTGATGGCCAGGCCACTTGGCAAATAGCTGCCTGTGCCCAGCCAGGAGCTGGAGTCATTCCTTCATACTCACAAAGTTCCCACCCCAGCCCACTGCCTTGTGCTCTACCAGAGCCCTCAGCACATCTGCCCTGTTCCCTCGGGGGCTGGGACTTGCTTTTGGCTCTATGCCCCCTACTCCTGCTCCACCTCTGAGCAAACATCTGTTTCCAGACATTGTCCTAGAGCCTAATAAAGTCTCGGAAAGGCCCAAGTTAATATATCCACAGACCTGCCTATCAGCGGCTAGCTAATGTCAGGAACGGAGCACTCGAGGAAAGCAAGACCCTTCATTTCCTGATGGGGGTGAAGTGTGCAGGAAAGATAAACAGGGTTTCCCTCCCCATTTCAGAAATGACCTTAACAAAGCAACAGTTTTTAAGAAAAAGAGAAAAGAGAAAAACGGCCTTTGTAATGAGGTTTACAGGAACAAATGTTTCAGGTGGTTCTGCCTTCACAGCTACTGTGGGGGAAAGAGCACGACCAAGCAGCTCTTTCAACTCAAGAGCTCAGTCATGAGTGCAAAGCCTCCTGTGGATTCATTGGCCATTGGCCACAGTCCAGACACTGGGCTGAGCCCGAACCTGGGGGCTATGGGTTGCCTGGCAGGGAAAAGACCTGCCCTGAGTGGCAGGTTTGGCTCTGCCACTAGTATGCTGGGTGACCTTGGATCACATTCTGCCTCTCTGTATTCAGTTTCTGCAGATGCCACATACTAGTGGAGCCTTGGAGGATTGACAAGGGTCCTTCTGGGCGAGGGGTGGGGGTACCCCACACTTCAAACCAGAAGAGTAGCCCCTAAGATGAGATCTGACTACTGAGTTCCGTGGTCAAGACCAAGAGTTCCACAGTGGTGGGGGTGGGCAGAGGGTTGGGGGACAGGAAAGAGAGCAGAGACACAATGCTATAACTTGCATACTTCACCACCACCACTACCGTCACCGCCATCTCCACCACCATCACCACCACCATTACCACTACTATCATTACTATCATCACTATCACCACCACCACCACCACCATCATCAGTACCATCACCGCCACCACCACCCGCCATCACTGTCACTGCCATCACCATCACCACCACCCAAATAATCCTCTAGACAGATAGGAGGTAAGTGAGGATCTGGATCAGTAAACTAATTGGGCTCTCAATTATCCATCGGTCATCAACCAGAAACATCTGTCTCTTAAACCACAGTTGCCCACCGTTCCGACAGCTCTTCCTGCCTGTCAAGGAGAGCTCAAGTCCTGGGTTCCTTCTCTGAGCACATAATTGGGGCGCCCTTCCACTAACTCTGAGGCCAGATTTTGAGCCCTTGTTTCCATGGACTGACAGCCCTGAGGGTCTGTGTTTTACTCTCACTCCTTAACTGATTGTTCTTTCTCCAAAAAGCTGCAAATGGGGCCCTAATGGCTGCATTTGCATGTGGTTTCTGATGCCTGGTTGCAGCACCACCATCACCATCATCTCTTCTGTATTCTGCACTTGGTTAGGGTCTTGCACACATGATCTCATTTGAGTCTTCCAGCATTCCCCTAAGTAAGAATTCATCTTCCCCTGCCTGGGCAGGAGGCTGACTTCCAGAGAGGTTAAGACATTTACCAAAAGGCACGCAATTTGTAGATAAAGAAGCAAAGCTTCTGGTGCTTTGTTTCAACTGAACCTGAGTCAGCAAAATGGTTTCATCTCAAGTACTAATCTCAATAGATTGATAATAGCTTTCTGCTTTGAGGAGCATAAGGGATTGTGTGTGTGTGTGTATGTGTGTGTGTGTGTGTGTGTGTATGGTGGGAGTGGTGTTCTGTAGTTGATTAGTGATGTCTGCCAGTGGTGTGGGAATGGAAGTATTGGCATGTGTGTGAAACACAACTAGACCATACCACTTAAGAAGAATGGAAGGGCAGGTGTTTGGGGCTATTGGGGTTCAGGAGGTCACATGATACATCCCAGGCAAAGATGGACCACATAACCTTGGAACTTCTGCTCTATTCTCCCAGTCCCTTTCTCTATCTGGATGCTGCCATGCTCCAAGGACTGGCTCAGAATTCACCTCTTTCAGGAAGCCTTCCTGAACCTTCACTCCAAATCTAAGTCTCCACCTGCTTCCCTTCTCTGAGTCCCAAGGCACTAATCATCTGCCTGCTTGCTTGGCCTTCAGCTCATGGTGCCTGGCACTGCAGTTCTTTCTTCTGCACACATAAGTCCCCACAGATGCCCCTCAGGACTGAGTTCTGTGAGTACCTAACTCTGGGTTTTGCTCCCACTAGGAGGCTCAATAATAAATGCAGACTAATTTATATAAATGACCTAGACCGTGCAAATGGGCAAGCAGTAACCTTCCTCTGCACTGCCAGAACACAGGGCTTGAGAGGAGGCAAGAACCCCTTTTTGGTTTTTGTTGTACATGCCCAGTCTCTACAGTTATTATTATTATTATTATTATTATTTTTTTTTTTTTTTTTTTTTTTTTTTTTTTTTTTTTGAGACGGAGTCTCGCTCTGTCGCCCGGGCTGGAGTGCAGTGGCCGGATCTCAGCTCACTGCAAGCAAGCTCCGCCTCCCGGGTTTACGCCATTCTCCTGCCTCAGCCTCCCGAGTAGCTGGGACTACAGGCGCCCGCCACCTCACCCGGCTAGTTTTTTGTATTTTTTAGTAGAGACGGGGTTTCACCATGTTAGCCAGGATGGTCTCGATCTTCTGACCTCGTGATCCGCCCGTCTCGGCCTCCCAAAGCGCTGGGATTACAGGCTTGAGCCACCGCACCCGGCCTCTACAGTTATTATAATGGCAAGGTTGGCTCCCATGAACCTAGTCCTGACTCAGCACTTTGCATCCACTATTGCATCCAATCCTCACAATGACTCTAGGAGATAGGAATTCTTCTTCTTATAGTTCATACTTTAAAAAACAGACGCGGCCGGGCGCGGTGGCTCAAGCCTGTAATCCCAGCACTTTGGGAGGCTGAGACGGGCGGATCACAAGGTCAGGAGATCGAGACCATCCTGGCTAACATGGTGAAACCCCGTCTCTACTAAAAAATACAAAAAAACTAGCCGGGCGAGGTGGCGGGCGCCTGTAGTCCCAGCTACTCGGGAGGCTGAGGCAGGAGAATGGCGTGAACCCGGGAGGCGGAGCTTGCAGTGAGCCAGGATCCGGCCACTACACTCCAGCCTGGGTGACAGAGCGAGACTCCGTCTCAAAAAAAAAAAAATAAAAATAAAAATAAAAAAATAAAAAAATAAAAAAATAAAAAACAGACGCATAGAGGTTACATAATTTGCAAGGTCACATAGGTAGTACACAGTGGAGCCAGAACCTGAAACTACCTGAAATAGCCTTCAAGTGAATAGAAAATTAGTTTCAGAGTCATGTACACCTGACCTTGGAATAAGGCCAGGTAGGTGCCAGGTAGGAGACTTCTGCTGAATTATTTTCAAACCATCTAGGTCCAGAGGGATATGGGCTGCTTAGTACCTCCAGCTGCTCCTGGAAGAAGTCAACAAAAGACAGTGGGTCCGGGCAGCATCTGGGCACTAGGGTTGACAGCTGGGCATGGGGTTTGCTAACCACAGCATTCCCCAAATCCTACTTTTCAGAGTCAAATAATCCTCTAGACAGATCCAGTAGCCCACCCCACCAGGCATTCATTCTTGCTCAGGTAAACACTTACATCTGTGGACCTTACATCCTGGTATTCATGACATTGATTAGTTTCTTCCCACATGACTCTGGGCTTGGCCAGGTGACTTGTTTTGGCCAATGAGACATTAGCAATTGTCACACAAGCAGAGGCATGATAAGCGGTCTTGGAACTCTCCTCATGAAAGCCAGCCCTCATGCTGGCTCAGGATAGACTATAGCCATACTGCCTAGAGCAGAACCTTTTAGCTGAGCCCTGTCAATACACATAATCATAAGAAATAATAAATCATTGTTTAAGCCACTAAGTTTTGGAGCAGTTCATTATGCAGCTATAGATGACTGACATACTGTTGCTAGTTATGGCTACCATCATTCTTAGACATGGTTGGAGTCCTGACCATGCTGGCTCAGGATAGACTATAGCTGTACTACCTAAAGCAGAAGAACCTTTTAGCTGAGCCCTGTCAATACACAGAATCATAAGAAATAATAAATCATTGTTTAAACCATTAAGTTTTGGAGCAGTTTGTTATGCAGCTGTAGATGGCTGACATACTGTCCCTACTTATGGCTATCATCATTCCTAGACATGGTTGGAGTGCTGACCATTCAGAAGCACCTACTTGCTCTTGTATATACATCTCGACCAAAGCAGATTACACACATAGAGCTCAGCACACATCCCTTTCGGCCAACGCACACAAACACTCATACACACACACAGGGAATGGCTTGGAGCTAACTCATGTGTACCTTGAGGCAGCCCTGGTCACCCACAGTATTTGCACTCCCCTACACATGCCTGCTTGCCTGTGCGTGCAGAAATGTGCACTATCTTCTGTGTCACAAAATACAACAGCAGAAATGGCATGCACCACAAAATCTTACATTGATGGCAGATGGGGGTCACACACACATACACATGTGCACATGGTCTTTCACGGCCTGAAACCATAAGCACCCAAAGGTGCAGAATACAGGAGAGTGAAGAGGCCCTCAGTCCTTTCCCTCTGCACTCCACATTTCAGCCTTGGCGAACGACTTGGCTTCCCCAAAGCACTATGCACTTTTTCACCTCCAGGCCTTTGCACAGGCAGGTCCCCCTGTTTGGCATGCCTTCCCTACACCCCATTCACCTGGCCACTCTACTCACCCTTCAGGTATTATGTCCCAAGCCTAGTAGGGGATACTTTTCTACGCTCCCACTATTTCCTGCATGGTAGTGCTTATCAGGGTTGGCCTTCACCACCAGCCTTGTTTCATTTATGACTATGTCTCCAACACCAGCACAAAGCCTGGCACCAGACAGCACTCCATAAATATTTGTTGAATGAATGGATTTTTGAGCTGGGAAGGCCCTTAGCCATTCCACTTCTTCTTTCCTCCCTCATCCATCAATCTCTACATGTTATATAAGAAGAAGTAGATGCACAGCTTAGGTAACAGAGCTAGGAGAGAGCCAGAGCTAGAATCCATCCATTCATTCCATCCTTTGCTCACTCTTTCCTTCACTCCACCATTCCTTGGGCATCTACCCTGTGCTGAGTGCTGAAGATATGGGGATGAGTACAGTCATCCCTGCCCTCTGGGAACTCACAGTTCAGGAGGAGACAGATGCAAGCCACAGTTAGAAGTGGCTCAAGCTACAGAAGACAGACTCAGAATAACAGCGGCTCAAATGAACTCAGCTATTTCTCATTTATGTGAAAGTCTAGGCTTGTTTGGCAACTTGACTCCATGAAGCCACCAGGGGCCCAGGTACCCTTCTATCTTGTTGCTTGATGCAGGAGTCAGAAGCAGAGCTAGAAAACTGAGTGTCATGCCAGGGATCATAAATCCTGGGAGAGAAGTAAGAAACAGAAAGTCTGGAGCTCCTTGGGGAGGCTCTGGCAGGTCCCCATCCACACCTCCATGGTTTTGCCTGTTCTGACTACAGTATGGGAAAGTTGGGCTTGTTTTAAGACCTAGGCTTGGGCTGGGCACAGTGGCTTACGCCTGTAATCCCAACACTTTGGGAGGCCGAGGTAGGTGGATCAAAAGCTCAAGACCAGCCTGACCAACAGGGTGAAACCCCATCTCTACTAAAAATGCAAAAATTAGCCGGGCATGGTCGCACATGCTTGTAATTCCAGCTACTCGGGAGGCTGAGGAAGGAGAATCGCTTGAATCCAGGAGGTAGAGGCTTCAGTGAGCCGAGACTGTACCACTGCACTCCAGCCTGGGTGACAGAGCAAGACTCATCTCAAAACAAACAAACAAAAAACAAAAACAAAAAAACCTTAGGCTTGGGGCAGACAACAGAAGCAGAGAGGTCAGAGAGGACGAACAGATTCGAAAAAAAGGGAAGGAGGTGGAATCTCCAGGACTAGTCCCAACTCAAGTGAGTGAGGGAAGAGAGAGTGGGGAGAAAGCAAACATCCCGACTGAGCACAGGGTGATGCCATACATGGCACGGAGGGAACAAAGGGTAGGGAGGGTGTGGGGAAGCTGAGTGTGAGGTGGAAGGGAGGGGCACTCCAAGAGCCATCATGAGCAAGCTGTGCGTGGGACATGAACTGTGTGTTTGAGTGGGAGAGTTGTCCGCAGAGAGATAGAAACTGGAGCCTAAGATGGACAAGTTCTCCCAGGGTGAGCGCTTGGTCCAGGTTCTTCCCTAGATGGACCTCCCAATCCCTCGGGAAGCTTTTAGAAGCAGACAGGAACCTGGACTTCTTTGCCATCTCCTCCTAACAACCACAAAGAGATTCTGACTCAGAAAGGTAGCCTGAGGCCCTATATGTAACTGGGCTCTTATACATGCAAGAAAAGAAACCCAACTCAAACTGGCTGAAGCAGAAAGGACTCTTGTCACCAGGCTTCTGGCACAATTTGATTGAAGGGATTCGATGATGTCTTCAGGACTCAGTCGCTCTCCACCTCTGTTTGCCTCTGTGTTGGCTTCATCCTCATTTATCAACAGCTGCAGCAGCTCCAGCTCATCCCTTTAGAAAGCCCTTCCAAGGAAATAGCTGTCGTTCCCAGTCACTCCAGTCCAACTCTCACTGGCCTGAACTGGGCCACATGTCCTCTCTAACCTAATCACAGTAGCCAGGGGAGATGAGAGAGGCTAACTGGTGAGGTTAGTTCCTATTCATATGCCAGGTATGGAGTTAACCCCACCAGAGCCATATGTCCTGGGGAGAAGGTTCCCCAAAGGAAACTGAGGCACAGTTACTAGGAAAAGGGGGACTAGGCTCAGGGCAAATAAAATGATGAGTGTTGGCTCCCCTGTGGCCTCTACAGGGGACCTGGGGCAGGTCTGGCCATGGAAGCTTTCCATGGGGAAGAAATGGGAGAGGCAGGTCAACAGCCATGGGCAGAACAGTCAAGCAGAGGACAGAGGCCTGCGGCCTTCTGGAGGAGGGCTGACCTTCGCTTTTGCCATGGGGAGCAGAAGAGGAATCTTTGGGGAAGCCTGAAAAGCTGGCGGGAGAGGCAGTGGGAGACAGCACAGCTGGGCCTCAGAGATGCCACGGTGGCAGTTTTGGTTTCAGGAAGGAGTTTGATGCTGTCAAAGCCACAGTGGAGGAAAAGAAATGGGGTTTGCTCAATAAAAATGGGCTGGGAGCAAATGGTAGGATTTTAAGGTGTAGAAAACAGAAGAGAGAAGGGTGGCCTTCTTGGCAGAGGGTCTAGCAGGAACAAAAAAGTGGAAAAAGACAGAAAAGACTTGAAGAACACTGCAGGTTGTATGCCTGGGGCATTTTTTCTCCATTTTTGTCTAGGCATGTGACCAAAACCACAGTTCAAAATCAAAGTCTTTGGGTTAGCATTGGAGGCCCTCTCTCTTCTGACTGCAAACAAGAAAATCTATTTCCTGGGTGTTTTTCCTGAGGCACCTGAATCCCCGCCTTTCTCCTGGGAGCCCTGAAGCACCGTTTATGGTCTTTACATGTTTTGTGGATTTTTGCTATTTTGCCTTTTGTGGCGGTTTTATGTGAACATGACTTGTCTTCCTTAACCAACTGTTTTTAAAGCTCCTGGAAGGCACTCTTTTCACCTCAGTGTCCCCAGGTCCTGGCTCCCACCTGTGAAGAAAGAAGGGTTCAAGATAAGCCACATGAGGCTGTAACTTGTGCCTGGGGTAGACAATGCTCTACCTGAAGGAAAAATATCCCAGGGTAAGAATTCTAAGCAGTGTAGGAAGAAGAAAAGAAGAAGAGGGATACCTGGGGATCAGGCCCCTCAACACAGGCTAACTCCTGCTGCTCACAAGCTGCTACTCTCAGCTATCAGTTGGGGAAAAAATGGAGGTTAACCGTGATCCATTTGCTTTCTCTGGGATGGAAACTTCTTCCTGTTTCACAACTGGGAGCCCAGAGCTAGCTGTGTCTGAGATGGCCCTAGCAGCCACGAGTTCCAAAGAAGGAGGCTGATGCCCCTTATTGAGTGCCTGCAGTGTGCTGGCACAGTGTTCACTGCTTTACATGCATTACCTCATTCAGTCCTTCCAGACGGGTAGATACTTTTATTAACAGCCCATCTAATAAATGAGAAAACTGAGCCTCAGAGATGTTCAGCAACTTCCACATTGACAAAAGGGAGATTTACACCCGGGTTTCTCTGACTCCAGAGTCCCCCTGGAAGCTCCAGGGTTTGCAATGCTGGGGTCAGGTCAGGCTAGCGCGGCACCCTCCTCCTTCAGTTCCCAATCGCAAGGATGCTCCAGCTCCAAACTGTTTAGGTTTCACTGCCTGAGCATTCCTGAGGGCCTCCAAAGTCCTGAAAGGGAAATGATCAGTTTGCAGGATATGGAGGGAATGAAACTAACTCCTAACCTCAGTTCCTCCATTCAGACTAGCCTGGGAGGGAAGCGGGGGAAGTCCAAAGTCCCTGAATTTCCGGGCCTGTACCTCCCAGTGCAGAAACTCTCCAGCGCCCCCTGGTGTTCCTCAATACCATCGAGTTCTCCCAAGGATTCCTCTGTAGAGTGGACTGGGACATGCCCATCACAGGGACGGAGAAAACAGAGTGCCGTTGCTCCCTGAAGCCGTCAGGGAAATCCTAGCACTGGAACTGGAACCCAGAGCTTCTGGCCACCGGCTCTTTCAGCAGCATCACCTTCTACTCCTGTTGTCCTCCATAGTGGCTGACTGGCCCAGCAGTCAATGTTACCTTTATTATATATGATCTAAGTACTTACTATATTATAAGTCCAATACACACTATTAAGTGTGCCACACTCTATTAGAAGCGCAGTGATACTGTATTATATATCAAGTTCCATCAGATCAATATAGAAATGGGAAGTTTCTACTGGCATGCCTTGTTATTTTGAAATGGAATCCCAGCACTACTGCTGCCCCCATCTCCACTGCATATTTGAAAGCCCAGTCCTCTCTCCTCTGCCCGCTGTTCCGGCAAGATAGGCTTTCTCCCAAAAACTCAGCCCCACCACGTCATTCACAGGAATGTCAACAGGCACAACGAGATAAAGTCTCTTGGGATACAAATGCTACTTAATGTGGGGGGTGGAGGAGGTGACAAGAGAAGAGAGAAAACTACCAAATGCCCTTCAGGCCACCAGTTTTTCTCTAATGGAGTATAGGAAATGACAGCAGGAGAGAGCCTGGTTAGCCCTAAGCCTCCCGCAGGGATGGAGCCAGAGTTTATGTAGGAATTGCTCACCTTTGATGACTGCGATGATTGGGGCAGGCTGGTCTCACCACAAAGTGATAGACGGCAGGGGTCTCAGATTAATGGCAGGCAAGAAGGGGAGATGTCAGGACTGGTAGGCAGCCCCACTGAGCCACCTCTTAGATACCTGGAATAAGCTCTTCTGCTCAGTTTTCAGTTTCTCATACTACCTCAGGTCTTGGTCCTGAAAGAAAGAAAGGGGTGTCGGCTCTGCTTCCCCCTGGAGGGCTGACTTTTCACCCCAGAGTAAAGATGTGGTTGGCCGCCAGGCACTGGAGGAGCTGCAGATCTCAGGAGGTACAGAGCCCCCAGGGAGTTGGTTGTGGGGGAGAAGGAAGGGGTAAGAGGTTGGGGGCTTGGGGGTAGAGGAGCGGTGGCTGAAGGGATCGGGTAGTCCTGATCAGGACTTGGAGATCCACCCACAAGCTCTGACAATAACTCAGCCAGGTTCCTGGAGGGTCTCAAGGGCTGGGAAAGGTGGAGTGGTGCCTGCCCCACTGCCTCCGTGGAAGGCCAAACGAGCCCTCGGTGTGAATCCGGAGAATGAGAGAGAAGTGCAGCCCCAGCTCCACTCCACACCCCCTTCCTGCCTATAAATAACCCCAAGTGTCACTTCAAAGAGGACTGGGAGCGCGGAAGAGGGGCTCCCGGGCCGGCGGGCTGGGGCCGCCGGACCTGCTCACCACGCCCCCCACCCCGGGCGAGTTTGCATAAATAAACAAATTCAAGCCGTCGGCCCCGCGGGAGGTGGAGGAGGAGTGAGGAGGAGGAGGAAGGAGGGGGGCGGGAGAGATTAGTTTGGGAAGTAGCACGGATTGCTCATCCGATCCGTGCAGCCGCAGGGAGTGTGTCAAGTTACAGAGGCGCCGGAATCGGCCCCAGCGCTCCTCGCCAGCCGCCACTACCCACCTCTGCCCATGGGGCCCTCCATGTGCGCCCCTTCGCCCGGGGACTGAAACTGGCTGGCCCGGGAGGCACGAGGCGCCCAGGAGGACTGACAGCGCGGCACCAACTGCTCTGCAGACTCTTGAAGGGAAAGACTGGGCGGAGAGAAGGAGAGCCGGTCAGATTGCCCTAACTTTCCTGGACTTCGAACGTTCTTCGAAATAACTTTTTTTCTCACCTAGGTGTACCCCAATTACCGCTGGTTGTGCTTTTTCGGCCCTTCTCCTCCTACTGCTAATTTTTCCGTCCTCTTTGCCGGGAACAACAGAAAGGGACGTTTTCCAGCGATACAAGCCCTTTCCCCCTTGCCCCGCAGTTTGGATACAGCCTTTTGGCAGCAGCTGTCGCCTTTATTTATTCTATTTATTTATTTATTGGTTCTCAAGACGTGAGAGGATGGTAGCGGAGAGCACCCACAAAGCGGCAGCCACCGGTGCCTGCGGCCCTGGGGAGTTGGGCGCGCCCGGGACGGTGGCTCTGGCGGCGGCGCGGGCGGAGCGCGGCGCACGGCTGCCGAGTCCGGGGTCGTGCGGGCTGCTGGCGCTGGCCCTCTGCTCGCTGGCGCTCAGCCTGCTCGCCCACTTTCGGACGGCCGAGCTGCAGGCCCGGGTGCTGCGCCTGGAAGCGGAGCGCGGGGAGCAGCAAATGGAGACGGCTATTTTGGGACGAGTCAACCAACTGCTGGACGAGGTCTGTGCTCTTTGTTGCTGGCTTTTATCCCTCCCCGCGGCGCCCCCTCGCGCAGCCTCCAGACGGTTCAGCCGGTGTCCGCGGGCGCTCGCTGTCTGCTAGCCCCGGGTTCGTGCGAGTTGCTTGCGGGAGGGGTCAGGGACACGGACAGACGCTGCCCTGCCAGGGATTCGGAGGACCTGGTGGGCAAGAGCATGACCCCGCGACTCCCGCCCCCGGCAAGCTCTCCCGGCGTCCAGCGCTGGGAGCGTCCTGGGCGCGCCGCGCCGGGCAGGTGGAGGAAGGCTGGGAGCGCGGAGGCGCGCGGAGGCTGGCAAGCTCCACTCCTCCCTTTCGGGACCTGGCGAGGTGGTGTGACAGCCGCCCCTCGCCCACGCAGCGGGAAGCGCGCCCAGAGGCCCAGGCTGAGGCTTACTGAGCCCCATGGCCCTCCCCCTCCACCCCTTAAGGACCCGGGGGCGCGGGAAAAGGGGACAGTTCTTGCAGGGGGTGGTGCCCTGGTCTCTGCTCACTGGCCCAGGTCGCTACAATCCAAGTGTGGGTCGCCTGACTCTGCTGTCCTTGGCCGCAAATTAGTCCACACCTTCTTGTTCCTAAATCAGGTTTCTTATTTTTCTGGAAAAAGGATGCTTTCTCCCATTCTCCAAATTTTCTTGATTCAAGTAGATTAAACGCTACTAGTATGTCAGGTAGCTATGGCAATTTTGGGAATACAGAAAAGGGCTGTCCCTTCCCCAGGAAGGAGGGACATGCAGCCTCTTCGTGCCACCAGAGGGAAGGCTGGGCCTTGACAGGGTGAGGCCTGATGATCTGTGGGAATCTGGACAGCACAGGGGATCCAGGGCCCAGATGGAGAGGAGGACAGGCAGGTGGGGGCCGCAGCAGTCTGGGAAGAGGTCCTGGAACAGGTCCTGGCCGTGGAAGGTCCTGACCGTGGAAGGTTTCCATGGGGAAGAAATGGGAGAGGATCTCTTACTTAGCTGGAGTGTGCAGCAGTAAAGACCACGGTGGTAGAGTCCAGCAACCCTGGGTTTTTATCTCCACTCTGCCACTTGGAAGCTTGGGACAAACGCTCCACCTCCTCTGAACATGCAAAACAGTGCTGATGTAGCAAACACTGGAGCACAGCTCTACCTGTGGTGGGTGGGGTGCTGTGAGCATTTTGGCAAGAGGTACCTATTCCCTAAAGCCAGGCTCCTCTCAGCTGCCTCTGCCAGGCTCTCCCCTGCTGGAGCAGTTCTCCAGGGTGGCCAAGGGGAAGGAGATTGCAGAGCCGGAGCAGAGAGGGCGGTCACAGGGCAAGCTTACTGGTGCTAGTGGTACACCCATGACTGCTGCTGTCAGCTCATTCCCACGCCCTGCCAGTGGCTCCAGGGAATCCGGAGAGCTCTATCGGGCCGCCCATGGTCCCCTGGGCCTGGGGTGGAGGTGGGGTATCTCTGGGCTCAGGCAGTGTGAGCCCATACTGGCTGGGTGGTGAAGAGGGTGTCAGGGCAGTGAGAGTTCCTCCAGGTATCTTGGGGGTCCTGGCTGCTGAGGGATAAAGTGTGTGATTTTCAGGGTTTAGCGCAGCCCCTCTGTCCATGCTTTCCCCTTCCCAGACCTTCCTGCTGGCCTGACCATGCCCTGGCCTTTCCCAGCTCCTTGCTTCAGCTGCTTCAGACTTAGCCATGCCAAGTCGTATACTCTAGGGGCCTTGGGGCTATATGTTGGATACTATTGAATCCAACATGCTTACTCCTTTCCTCCAAGCTGCAGCTCTGTATTTACCCTACTGAATGTAATCTTTTCAACTACTAGATATCAAAGTTATCCCAGAGAACATCTGAACTGAACCTCATTTTTCAGATGGGGAAATTCAGCCCAGAGTCACATGGTGAGGTCCAGGACTAGAACCTCAGCCTCCTGGCCCTGTATACAATGTTCTTTGCACTGTATCCTGCCATCTTTTTTTTTTTTTTGGTCTATTCTCATTCATTCATTCAGAAAATGTTTATTGAGAGCCTGCTGTGGATCAGGTATTGTGGGAGACACTTTTGCCCTCTTAAACGTACAGGGAAGTAGTGCACAAAGAAGAAAGTGGGTAGTGACCATGTTGTGTACAAAGAAAAAAAAAGCTACAATAGTGAAAGAAAAGAGGGGCCTGGGGAATGCATTACATACAGCATTGTCTGATGGTGGTGGCAGTCATGGCAGCCTTCCTTAGGGAAGTGATTTTCAAATGAAGAACTGAAGGATGAATAGGAGTTTGCCAGGCAAAAGCGGGTGAGTGTGAAGCCTTGTTCTAAGGGGACAAAGGGAACAGTCTTTGAGGCTGGAGGCCAGAGGGAATTGGGAGAAGTGTGGGAAGTCCAGGACCCCGGAGGACTGGGAGGGTGAGGAAGTAGGAGATGTGGCTGGAGAGAGACGGGCAGCTCAGGTCAAGAGGGGCCTTAGAGAAAGTTAGATCTAAATAAGAGTAACAGGGAGACATTGAAGGGTTTTGAGGAAGGCAGTTATGCCCCTAGAGTGAGTGCTTACGGCTGACAAACCAGTAAGGCTAAACAGGAGGCTGCTGCAGGCCAGAGGGGACAATGAATGGGGGTGAAAGTAGGATCAGAGAGGGGTGACTGGAAATGGTGGCTGAGGTCAATAGGGGAAGATGCTGGAGCTAGGGGAAGGGAACTGTGCCACAGGTGGATGGTGTGAGTGGCCTTGTCTGTGGGTGCCTTCTCTGTGCTCCTGGAGGGACGTCTAGTGTTGGCTGTCAATACAGAGACTGCTATTCATATGCAACTCATTATATTTAAACAAACTAAAATTAAATAAAATGTAAACTTTAGCTTGTCTGTTGCAACAGCCTGGTTTCAAGTGTTCAGTGGACACTGCAGCTAGAGACTATGGAGCTGGACAGTAGAGAGAAAGAATATGCACATCCTCGCAGAAAGTTCTATTGGCCAGCGCTGTGCTATGAGCAGCTTCCAGGCCTGCAAAGCAACTTGAGGGGACCGTCCTGGGCCTTTCCCTGTGTAGGTGTGTTCTCCCAGGTCTGAGCAAAGGGCAGAGGAGAGGAATGGGTAAGGCAGAGAATTGGGACAGGTAGAAACCTGCCACGGGAGAGGAAAATTCAGAGACAAGAGAGGGGAAATGATTTTCTTACAAAATAATTCTCCAAAATGGAGGTGCAGAAGGTGCCTGTCCTCATGGGGCACACAGGCATCTGGTGAGTTTGGGGGCCAAGACCAGGATTCTAGCTGGGCTTTGCCAGTCGTGTGGCCTTAGGCAAACCATGCTACACTCCTGCACTTCGGGTTCATCTTCCATAAAATCTGGGCCCTGCCTCCCTCCTGGGATTGGGGACAGATCGGAGACTTCACTGAAAGGTGCCATCACCAAAGGCCATGCACAAGACCAGATGAGTGCTCAGGGAGGGCTCTTAGGGACCTGGGGCAGGCAAGCCTTGGAGCAGGCAGGACTGGGCCACTTCCTAAAGAATGGGAGAAGGACACTGGGGAGGGCAAACCTGGTGAGGCACACGGCCTGTGCAATGAACTGGGGATGGGACGCCAGGGCACACGCATGTCACCCATGCCAATGGGAAAAGCAGGTGATGTGGCAAAGACTGTGTCTATGAGGCAGAAGGAAGAGGGAGCTGCAGGGAGGGCCAGCCAAGGGGACCCAGGAGGACAGGAGGCCTAAGAGGGGAGCCAGAGGCAGATCCGAGGGGACCAGCCCACGACGGGGGTTGTGCAGAGCCGGGATTGGAGGATGGCGGGAGCCGGCTCTGTGGGGAACCAAGAGTGTGCTTTCCAGAGCTCAGGCCCCAACTCTTCCCCCATCAGTGCCTCTCTCCTGGTCTGGGACCGTTAATGAGCAGTCCAGCTGCCTGTTATTTGATTTGCTTGCTGTGAGAAAGAAGCTGGAATGTCCCAAATGGACAAAATCAGATGACACCTAGGACTGGGCAGCCGTGTGCAGTGAATGAGAAAGGAGTGGAATTTAAAAGAGCCAAGTGCTGGGCTGGGTGCGGTGGCTCATGTCTGTAATTCTAGCACTTTGGGAGGCCAAAGTGAGTGGATCACCTGAGGTCAGGAGTTCGAGACCAGACTGCCAACATGGTGAAACCCCATCTCTACTAAAAAATACAAAAATTAGCTGGACATGATGGTGGGCACCTATAATCCCAGTTACTCAGGAGGCTGAGGCAGGAGAATCGCTTGAACTGGGAGGCGGAGGTTGCAGTCAGCCGAGATAGCACCACTGCACTCCAGCCTGAGCAACAGAGCAAGACTCCATCTCAAAAAAAAAAAAAAAAGAGCCAAATCCATTTTCTAGGCCCAAGGGGAAGCAGAGGAGGGTCTCAGCAGCCACTTGTAAGGTGAGTTTTGAGAGATGCCAGTTAGACTCTCCACCCCCAATGATAACATCATAAACTGTACTAGAAATGTCTCATAGTTACAGGGTACATACAGGGGCCAATGCTATGCGTGTTACCATTATATCTCTTTCAATCCTCGCAACTTCCCTAAGGGACTGACATTCACAGCACCCCGTTTTACAGATGAGAAGACTGATGTCACTGTACCTCCCTCCCACTATCTGTGATTCATTCCTTTGAATGTTAAGGAATCTCCTGGGAGAGGAAGTGGTTAAAACTTCCAGGCTAAAATGTTGAGGAACCCCAGGCAGACTCCTTCATCCCTAAAAATAACAACAATTATAATAATGTGTTTCACGTTTATATGGTGTATGATTTTGGTGCAAAAGTAATTTCAGTTTTTGCCGTTGAAAGTAATGGCAAAAAGATATAGGGGACAGATATAGGGGAGAGATCAAAGCAGCAGCTGAAAGATTAGGGCTCTGGATGGGTTCCTTTAGGACTAAAATGCTGGGATGAGAATGGGAAGAAACTCTTAAAGGGGAAGTGCTTGTGTGCTAGGGTGGGTAACCTGTGCAGTGTCCTGTGCTGACCACAGCTGCCTGGACCTCAGTATATGGACAGACTCTGGATCCAGGTTTCCTCAAATGCAGCCAGCACAAGATGGTACCATAGGAGTCAGGGGTGGGATCCAGCGCCCAGCAGGCGTCTCTCCTCCACCACACCTTCCCCTTTCCAGACAATTAACTAGGTCAGCAGTGGCCCATACATGGCTTGAGTGTGCACTTCTCCCCATCCCAGGGCTCTCAGCAGACATTATTAATCAATTGCTGCACACTTTCCCATGGAGCTTACATGCAACCTCAGAATCCTTTTCAACAGTGTTCCAGGAAGCTGCTACTTACTAGTGAGGTTAGTGTTCAAGATGAAGAAGCTATTTCGTAAGTCTAGATTTTGTTTTTTTAATAACAGGTGCTTGCTATAAAGGCAGGGAGAGTTATTAGAGCTCTGCATTGTGTCTCCAAAGGCCTTCGAACTAGCAGATAACTCTGAACAGACTGAGGACCTCAGGAGGCAGCCAACCCTCATAGGAAGGTGGTGGGGAAAACCAAAAGCATCTCAAACACCATTCCATCTGCCCTAAGCACAGTTTTACGGTTTGGTAACTCCCAGAAAGATGCCTTTTCCCCTTCTTCTTAATCACTCTAGACTTGCCCCACTGCCCTCTGGAAAGCCTCCTCGAACCACTCTAACCCAACATGTGCTCTCTCCTTGCTCCCACTTCCTGTGGCTCTTCCTTGGTTGTGCCAGACATTTAGCTCAGAGAAGGAAAACAGACATAGCATGTGATGTTGGCTTTCCTTATCCCAAACCATAGAAGGTGCTACTCATCACTCAACACCCTCTTTCCCCTTCAGCCTAGGTAGGCCTCAGAATCCTTCTCAGCACAGTCCTCCAGTGGCACAGGGAACGGCAACTCAGGCTGCCACTCCCGTCCATTAGAGTCAATGCACAAGAGGAAATCCATTTGCCATTCATGGCTCAACCCAACCACATTGTACAACGGTCTCTCCACGTGACCACACAGGACCGGACGACAGCAATAGAGGCATGCAGTCTTGAGTCCCTTATTAAGTCTAGCCCAGGACTTTGCACATAGTAGGCAGCTCTCACAAATTAGCTGTTGACGTCAGGTCCCCCTGCTAGAGGCTGGGGAAGGTTTCTTAGTCAGCTTTCCTCGCAATGTCTCCGGCCCTGGACCCAGCTGTAGGCTCAGCATTTGCTCCAGGGGTGTTTCTCAGCAACCAGCAGAGGATGAGATGATTGACTTCTGTGTGTCCAGGCTGCAAGATGCATCCTGGCTGGGAGAGCAGAAAAGGCTCAGTGATATGTTCCCCACTGGGCAGAGAAGCTGGGAGCACCTACCCCCTCCCATCCTCTACTCTCAAGGTCAGGAGCTTCATTTTCACCTGCCCCAGCTGCCTGCCAAGGTTTTTCTTTACAGAGTCGGGGGGTGGCAAAATGGTGAAGCAGACAACACCATGGCATTTGAACCCCTGCCACTAACTGTGTGACCTGAACCTCAGTACCCTGATCTGAAAAATGGAGATGATGACATCCTCCTTCCAGGGTTGTTGTAGGATTAAATGAAATCATTTGGCTAATGGCAACTGTAACCATTGCCACCTCTCTCATCATTGGAGGAGATAATATGGGGCTGCATGCACCTTGTCCACAACTTTTATTAGTGGTTGATATTTATTGAGTTTACACTGTGTATTGAGCTTACACTTACACTGTGTACCAGGGACTATTCAAAAACCTTTACATCTATTGATTCACTAAATCCTCACAATAATCCTATGAAGTGGTTACTATTGTTACTATTCCCTTCTTACAGAAGAAAGAATGGAGGTACAGAGAAGTTAAGCAACTTTCCTGTGGTCACACAGTACGTGAGTAGCAGAGCTAGGCCTTGAAATCCGGCAGTGTGGCCCAGAGCTGGCATCCTCAGCCACTAGGATATACTTGTCTGTATGAGGTGTCATACCTCTCTAACTCTGCTGAGGCCAGTCAAAGCAGCCAGGGGCTGGGAATCTGTTCAGTTTGGTTTGGCTCCCAGAGGCAGTGTTTACTGAACTGCCTTGGCGTCAGGGCTGCACCACCATCTTTGTTGTAGGAAAGACATTGTGAGTGTTGCTAATTACATCAGGCCTTGGTGATGAGCACCCTGAGGGAAGCCCTTGTCCAGCATTGGCCTCTGGAATACTTGGGTTTCTCAGGATGGATGGGTTTGTTCTTGTCTCTCAGACTCTGAACTGGCCACTAGGAAGTTTAGCAGCAAATCTGGGGTTCAACCAGTGGCAAAGGCTTTTGTATGAGCCTTGATCCCAGATCCTATTTGATCACTCTGCCTTTGCTTTTCTTCTCCCTTACTGTACAGTGTCTGTCTGTCTGTTTGTATCAGCTGCCTGAAGTCTCCCTTTTAGAGCCAGAGAGGGGTAAAAGTTCTGAAGTAACTAAACATTTTGAAGTTACTCTCCCCTGCTTCTCCTCTGATCTAGATGTCCTCAAAGGCTTGCACTTGTACCGGTGATGCTGGTTGCATTAGAATCGCCTGGGGAGCTTTCAAAACACGCCAGGCCAATTGTTCCCAATACCTGCTACAGATGTCCGTGGATAGGGCCTGGCCGTAAGTGTCTAACGAGCCCCATGGGTGATCGTGTTCTGCGGCTGGGCCTGGCAGGCCCTGAGAATGAGAGAGAGAGAGAGAGATGGTCTATGTGGCCCAGTGCTTGGAGCTCCCTGTGCAGTGAAACCCAGATCCCCTTACCTGGGTCCCAAGCAGTGCTCGAGGGGCTGAGGGGCAGTGATGAGGCTCACGGTGAGATGTCAACAAAAGTCTCCTTGTGCACTGGGAGGTTTGAAGAAGGGCAAGCAGCAGGCTTTTCACTGTTGTTTTCCAAAAACAAAATCAACTGAGGTTTGCCCTCCAGGAAGCCTCAGAAATCCTTCTTCCACCTCTTTGGGTTGGGTTCTGCCCCTCCCAGAAACAGTCTATTGAGCCCTCAGTCAGAGGAAGTCAGCAGGCTTCTCCAAGGGAAACTGAGGCCTGGGTCTGGGGAGGCTAGGGTGGATGGGGTCACCAGCTGTGCTGGGTGTTGTCTGGGCTACTGGGAGGCCCCAGCAGCAGCCCCTGCTGACACTCCCGCTCTCCCATCCACCGCCCTGCGTGTGGGGCCTCCTTGCAGAGATGCTGCCTGTGGCAGAAGGGGTGGGCCTGCTGGCAGAGGATGCTCCCCTGGTCCTTCAAAGAGCAAGGGCCAGTCGAACACAAAGGGGCGGAACTGCCTGCCAGAGAGCCTGGGCACGGCCTTTGAGGGGACACTGGGCCCCTGTCTCCCTGCCTGGCAGCTATTGTGGGTTTGCCTGAAACACCACATGGCTGCGGTCCATGTAGGCTGGGCCTCTGCCTCCTTGGCCCTTTCCCATCCTCACTCCCACCCCAGCCTTGCCTGCCTCCTCAAGTCTTGGTCATTCTCCTTTGAGCATTTGTCCAGGCATTTCCCTCTGCCCACACTCTCCTTCCTCCTGCCCACCCTACCCTCCCTTCAGGCACTTTGGTTTTTTATCTGTTCTTTGGGTTGCAGCAGAAGAACCTTGCTGCCCCTAAAGGCTGTTGTGGGGCCTGAGCTTCTGCCATAGAGGGACTTTGCACCTGTGGCCCTCTGTCAGGCTGCAGGTGCTCTGTGAAGGCACCTCTTTAGCACCAGGTCGTGCTCTGATAAGGTAGCCTGTAGGGCAGGTCAGAAAGGTTGACCTCTTGGGACAAGGATGCAGAAAGGGGGCTGGGTTAAAGGGGTATTTGCCAGGGCTCTTCCAGGAATAGCTTCATCCACCTCCCCCTGAACTGGCATTTGAGGTTTCCTGGAGTTGGGGGAAGCTCTGTGACATGGGAGGTCAGAGGGTGCTCCTGACACCTCCAGGCCTCAGCCAACTCCATAGAATCAGGAAGGGCCTTCATAAGTCAGGTGCTGCTCTAGGAATTTCCTACAGCAGCCTTGGTCCTCAAGCTTACACCTCAGTGATGGGGAGCTCACTAACTTATGTGGCTGACTGTTCCATGGTAGGAGATCTCTGCCTCTTAATATCATCAGAGCCCCAGCCAATCTCTACACCCACCAACTTGCAACTCCAGCATGTCTTAAAAGCACCTCAAACTCTACGTGTCTAAACTGAGCAGGAAATCCACCCCTCACTAGCATCCCTTCATATGTGAGCACACTGGCCTCCAGCCACACCCACCCCAGCCCTCCTGTCCACACCTTCTCAGCTTCTGCAGTCCTGTTCGCTCCTCTCCATCCCTGCCTGCCCTCCCCAGCCCGACCCCCTAACTCATCTGCTCACCCATGCTGTCCTGACTCTCTTATCCACACAGCAGCCAGAGGGGACCTTTTAGAAAACTAAATGCAATCATGCCATCTCCCTGATTGAACTCTTCAGTAACTCCCTGTTGCTCTCAGGCTGGAGAACACATTGCTAAATGCGACCCATGCAGCCTTCAGGTATAGCCCTTATTACCCTCTCCAGCCTCATGGCTCACCTGCCCTTGCTTCTGGAGTCCAGCTACATGGTGGAGCACAGGAACCAGGTTGCTGGGTTCAAGATCAGCTCTGCCAATTACTGACTATGCGACCTTGGGCAAGTTATTCAAGCTCTCTGTGCCTTAGGTTACACCTCTGTAAAATAAGGGTTATGATAATAAGAGTACTTTTATGAGGGTTGTTTTTAGGATTAAAAAAAGTTAAGACATAAAGTGCTTTGAGTAGTGACTGGTACTCCAGTAATAGATCATCCTATCTCCTTGAAAGAGCCAAGTTTCACCTCTCACAGGCCTAGAGTCAAGGTATGGGCTCTGAGCCAGGCTTCTGGGTTCAAATTCTGCCTCTGTCCTTTCAGGCTGCGTGCTGTCTTGCAGGTTACTTGGCCCCTCTCTGTCTTAGTTTCCTTGCTCATGAAATGGGTTGCAATGAGTGTTGGGTGAATAACATTAAGCTGGTGCAAAAGTAATTGCTTTTAATTGCTATTAAAAGTAATGGCAAAAACTGCGATTACTTTTGCACCTACCTAATACATGCAAGATGCTTGCCTGGCTCCTAAGAAGTGCATTACTGGGTTAGCTTTCAGCCACTCCCATGTGCCTGGGCCCCTCACCTGGTGAGTTACTGCTCAGCTTCAGATCTTGGCTCATGTCTCACTTTTCTGCCATGAGCCAAACTAGTCCATGCTCCAGCTGGCTCTCAGCTCCTTGCCCCTTTTGGCCACAGGTCTCATGACAGCGGCTGCTCCACATTGATGTGTGTGGTTTGTAGGCTCTTCTGTTCCCCTCCCTAGAGGATAAATTTCATGGGAGCAGCCTCAGTGTCTGCTTTGCATAGCAAGGTTCCCAACATTAACCCCTAGCACATTGTGGATAGTCAATACCCACTTGTGAAAGGCAGGAAAGGAAGAAAGAGGTCCCCAACATTCATCCCAGGACTCTTACTCTCTGCCCTTTCCTTCTTTATGGTTGGGGGCCCCTGCCTCATCCTGCACCAGGCCCAGAGATGACCCCTGGACCCCTGAGATCCTTGAGGTCCTGGGCCCCTTGCCATTCTGCCCCCCACGCACACCATCAGTTCCGGGGCCCGGCTCCTTGACTCCCTGTGGCAGCAGCAGGGTCTTGGGTTAGCTAGAAGGAAGGACTTCCTCATATGAAGGCTGCAAAGCTCACATGGGGTATGTGCCTCCCATCCCTGACTTTTTTTCTGAACCGTAGAACCTGGGGCCACTTCTGTCTGTGGTTCTGGTGAGACAGGGAGGCAGAGGGAGGCAGAGGCAGCATGTGCTATCCGGAGGACCTGCAGGCCCCTGTTTCATGACCCGAGTCTGTGATCAGGCGCCAAGTCTGCTGCATGAAGAGAACTGTTGAGGTAGGGACAAGACAGCTCCTAAGGCACCCCTGTGGCACCCCCTCGCTGTCCCCAGCACACAGGCCCCTGCCACAGCCCTGGCAAGTTCAGTTTTGGTGGTTGTGGGTTGGATGTCTTGATTTCCTCCGCTTTGATTTCACCCTGCCAAGCTGCCTGTGCCCTGGGGCACGTGGCTACATGTGGGCCTGTCCCTTTAACCCCTTCTGTGGAGACATCCCTCTCCTGCAGTCCCTGGGATGTAGCCCATGGAGCCAGCACTGAGCAGCCAGGTCCTGCCTCTATACCTCCTCACGGGAATGCCCTCGCTACCCCATGCCCATTTATCCCAATTCTGCCAAAGCCCACTTCCTCCTGGGACCACAAGGATGAGTCCTAGAGGGCTGACCTAAAAGTAAGTAATTTGATTCGAGTGTGGATCGAGACATCTGACCTGGGCCCCTGACATCCGAGGGCCAGCTCAGTCTGCAACGGGGCAGCCAGCCCAGCAGCAGTTATGCTGCAGGATGATCAAAAGGCCTCTAGCAGATGGGATCAAGCCCCCGCCCTGTGCCAGGCATTATAATCAGAGTGCTGGCACAGGGGCCAGAGCTTTGCCTGCTGTGGTCATTTCAGTGGGCACCTCCTCTTCCTTCAACTCCTAGTTCTCAGGGTCAAAAAGGCAGGGCTGCAGGTCAGACCCTCCTCACTCACCATTCCTTTCCGGAAGAGGGGCTCTGAGTTTCCCAGGAGGAGGAGGGATGTGGCAAGTGCAGGAAACTTGACCAGTTGTCACAGTGGTGCACGCCATGGGGCCAGGGCAGCAGAGATCAGGCCAGCCTCATTACAGCAGGTGGGAGGAGGCAGGCCCGGCACTGGCTCAAGAGAGAAGTGGCCTTCACCTGGCCACCAAGCAAAACAAGCTAGTAAAACAGGTGCTCCCCCTCCTCACATCTGGATACTTCTGCTTGTTTTCTAGCCTCATCCCATTTTATCCTGCCAGCTGTCTTGTGTAGTCTAGCAGATCACTTAGATTATCCCCATTTTATGGATGAGAAAATCAAGGTCCAGAGGGGTTATAGATTTTGCCTGATACACAGTTAGTAAGAGAATTGGGACTAGGCCCCAAGGCTCTGGCACTCCCAAGCATAGTCAAGCTGATATGATAAGAGTTCAACACCGCCAAGCTCTGCCTACAATAGATGCGTCACTGGAGTTTGGGCACCATCTGTGCCAACCCAAAAGAGAGTCCCACTCCAGCCTCCAAGGGAATAGGGGGCATGCACTAATAATATCAAAAATCAATCATTAAATGATATTTTCCTCCTAAAGTGCTTAGCACAGTGGCTGATACATGGAGTTCAATGTGCATAGCTGTTATAATTAATATTAACTCTTGTTTAATAATTCAACCCAAAATTGATCAACGCTCCATGGTTTCCAGGCACTTGCCTCTGCGTTGTCTCATTCAGTCTCCATATCAGCACTCAGGAGGCTGGCAGGGGGTGGTGGGTCATATCCCTATTTTGTAGATTCCCCTGAAGGGAGGTGCCAGGCTCAAGGTCACAGCTGCAGGTCTCACCTGGCTTCTCCCTCTGGGCTGTGTCTATGCCACAGCTTGGACCACCCCACATATTGCAGAGGCCCAGGTTGGGCAGGGACCCTTTAAGATCCCTGAGGCTGAGATGCAGGGAGGGAGTGTCCCCTAAACCCAAGGCCAGGCTGGAGCCACATTCTCTGGGGGGAGTGAGTAGGCGCCTGACATTTTCCCTTTGATACTGATACAGGCATTTTAATAGCTGCAACCGATCAGGCGGGTGATGTTTCAGCTCTGGCCACATAGGGCATTCCAGGAGGCCCTAGCTGCCAACAGGGGCAAAGCAGGAAGGTTTCTCTACCCAGTGTAGCTAGGGGTCCACCCTAGGCCCTCATCTTGGGGGCGTCTCACCATGGGTCTCAAAGTCAGATGTCAATGGGGGCCAGGCTGGTGGCCTAAGTAGGTGAAGCTGGCTTCGGAGAGAGAGTACTTTGGTGGCCTAGATGGCACATATCCATCTGAAAGGGGCAACCACCACGCAGCACCACCTGATTGTACATGCTCAGTGTTGCCAGGCCTCCCATCGTGCAAGAGAGACCAGAGATCAGAACTGGATGTGAAATCTCCTGATGTGTGAACAACCAATATTTATTGAGCACCTACTATGTGCCAAGCCCTGTTTTAGGTGCAGTGAATAGAACAGAACAAAGTATCCAGGTCCTTGTTGAACTTACATTCTAGTGGTACAAAGAGATAATAAGTAAGATAAATAAGCAAAAACAAAAAACAAAAAACAAATCCTAAGGAGGAAATAAAACAAGGGGGTGTGCTGGGGAAGGAAGAATTTTTGGGGATGGGGTGCAGGAGGCAAGGAAGGCCTAACAGCATGCCAGGTAGGTAGCTGGGAAGAGAGGTAGCTGGGAAGAGAATACCCAGGCAGAGAGCCCAGTAAGTGTGAAGGCCCTAAGGTAGAAGAAAGCCCAGCATGTTTGAGAGCTTCAGAGGCCTGTGAGATCACCCTGGCTGCCGTGTTGAGAAAGGTCTGCAGGGGCACTGGCAGAAGTCGAGCATTCGTTAGAATGCTATCACAGTAATTAGGCCAGAGATGAAGAGCTTTGCACTAGGTGGTAGTCATGGAGTTGGTGAGAAGGGGTCAGATCTCACATGTGTCTGGCAGGTAAAGAACTGGAATTGCTAACAGAATGGGTGTAGGGTGAGAGAAATAGACATCAATGATAATTGTGAGGTTTTGAGCAACTGGTGGGATGGGGAAGTTGATGGTAGGGGCAGGTCCAGGGAGGAGTTGGGAGAGTCTATGAGAAGCTCAGTTTTGCCAGGCTAATTCTGAGATGCCTATGAATGGCCATATCAAGCCGGCAGCCAGATAGATGCATCTGAAGCTTTGGAGAAAGGAATAAGTTGGAGGGCATCATCCTGCATAGATGACTTTGAAGCCATCAGACTGGATGAGGTACCCTAGGGAGCCAGTGTCTAGAGAAAGAAGTGAGACCCTGGATGTGGACCCTGTGATCTCCAACATTTAGACATCAAGTAGGTAAGAAGGAATCAGCACGAGACTGAGAGGGCACAGCCAGGGTGGTAGAAGGGAAATGGGGAGAGTGCATGTCTTGGGAGCCAAGGGCAGGAGGTGCCCTAAGGAGGAGGAGGGGTGAGCAAAGGCTGCCGCCTGACTGAGAGGAGGCAAGAGGACTGTCCACCAGATTTGGCAACCCGGAGGTCATTGGCAACCTGCAGGAGAGTTCTTAAGGGACGGTAGAGGAAGAGCCAGGTAGGAGTTGTCCAGGAGAGATGTAGGAGGCAACAAAGGTTGTCATCCAGGAGTTTGTCTAGGGAAAGAGCTAACCAGAGTCAAAAGAGGATTATTCTTCTCTTTTCCTTTTTTATGCTGGGAAGAACAGCAGCATATTTGCATAACGATTCCGTGAGAATGGGCTAACTACAGCTAAATCCAGCTTGCAACTTGTTTTTATAAATATATATTTTTTATGGGAGCACAGCCACACTGATTTGTTTCCAAACTGTGGCTGCTTTGGCCTGCGATGGAAGAATGGAGTAGGTGTGGCAGAGATCATGTGGCTCACACAGCCTCAAATATTTACATTTGCCAGTCCCTGATGTAAAGGATCCAATCTAGAGGAAGGGATTGATGAAGCAGGAAGGCAGGGAACTTGCTGGTGACAGGAGGGGTTGGCCCTTGTGGAAGCACAGATGGGGAACTCAGGAGGAGAGAAGGGTGCTGGCAGGCGCAGATGCAGATGGATGGCACGTGTAGTGGTGGCTGCCTCTGGAAGTCCTCTGCTGCTTGCTTTTCTTCTCAAGGTCTTCAGTTGACAATGAAGTTGGGGGAGGGGGCGTTGGTGGTCTGGGGAGAGGAAGTTTGAAAATTCCTAGGACAGTGCAATGGTGAAGCATTGAGGGAACCACAGAATGATTGCTGGGCTTCCTTTGAGATCTAGATCACAAATTTAAAGTAAGATCAGTCAGTGAGGTTGTGTGTTTCTCCCGCTTTACCCTGCTGCCTGTGTGCAGGGGTGGGGTAGGAGGAGACGTTGGATCTAGCCAGGCTTGTGGCTTAGTGAAGGGGGAGGGTGTCGAGGCAGTGGAGGGTGCAGACAGGGAGTGGTGATAATCACTGTCCGCAGAATTTGAGCCGGGCGCGGAGGGAAGTGACACATGGTGGTGATGGACAGTAAAAAGCTGGTAGGACGCACAGGTTGAAGGCCCTGTGGGATTCGAGGGTCCCTGGGACTACGGTGTTAGGTCCTTGGAAAATGGAGATCTGTGGGCAGAGTGTTGAAGCCTAGACTGTGGCTGGGTCGTAATACTATTGAGATTTAATACTCTTTCAAAATAAACTCTGGGCAGGCCAAGGAAACACACCCCGAACTGACCTGGTTTTCTAGCTGTGCCTGTGGTAGCTTTGCCTGCTCAGATGTCTCCATCTCTCCAATCAAGGCTCCTGACTTCTGGGTCCACCCTTCCCACCTGCCTTCTCTCCCAAACTCCAGAGCTGCCTGTGCCTACCCCCGCTGGGCTCCACAAACTCGCCATCTTCCCACAACCTGCTCTTGCTGCTGTTATGTCCCAGGGGTGGCATGTTGGCTGCCCAAGGCAGGGCCTGGCTCCCACCACCACTCCAAGTCCATCCTGTGCCTAGTTCCTTCTTCCTCCCACGTCTCTTCATTGGGTGATGACCACGACATCCTCCAGAGAGGACCTCAGCCCCAGTGGTCTCACTGGTCTATACTCAACAGGCTGCTGGAGTGACCTTTATATCACCCAAATTTGACCACATGACCTCCTTGCTTAAAACCTTCGAATGGTTCCTCCATGCTAGAATCCTTACCTGAGCACATGAGACCTGGTTATTAGTCAGGGTTCTCCAGAGAAACAGAAGCAATAGGCTATATATAGATGCACAGAAAATGAGTTATCAGAAGAGACTGGCTCACATGATTATGGAGATGAGAAGTCCCTCAATCTGCCATCTGCAAGAAAGAGGCCCAGGAAAGCCAGTGGTGTAGCTCCACTTAAACCTGAAGGCCTGAGAGCCAGGAGAGCCAATGGTGTAAATTCCAGTCCAAGCCTCAAGGGCCAAGAACCAGTTGTGGTGCAGGGGGAGTCGATGTTCAAGGGCAGGAGAAGATGGACGGTCCAGCTCAAGCAGAGAGAACAGTCTTCCTCCCTCTACCTTGTTCTATTCAGGCCCTCAACAGATTAGATAATGCCCACCCACTATGGTGAGGACACTCTTCTTTCCTGAGTCTACTAATTCCAGTGCTAATCAACATACCTAGAAAGAATGTTTTCCCAGCTATCTGGGCATCCTTAGCCCAGGCAAGTTAACAGGTAAAATTAACCCTCACAGCCCCCACTCCCTACTCAACACCCAGGCCCTCCAAAGTCTACAGTCACCTGGACACATCTGAGCATGCTTCTCCCACACCAAGCTCAGCTGTTTGCTGATGGACTGTGTCTCATTCTGTATTTTACTCAGTCTCACCATTAGTAGGCACTCAATAAATATAGGAGCTATTGAACAAAAGCATTGAACTTGAAGTTAGAGGACCCGGAATTTAAGCCCTCTGTGGTTTACTTGTTCAAGGCAATTGCACTTCCCTTTCTGGGTCTTAGTTTCCTGGATTATACAATGGGGCTGACTTCTGGCCTGCCTGTTGCACGGGTAGTGATGAGGGTCAGGTGAAGTCTCAGGAAATGTGAAAGTCACATAGAGGTCTGCCTTAGGTTGGGTTCCCAAGGGAACAGTCTCCAAAGTGGAGGTCTATGAGTAGATGACTTACTTATTTGACTTATTGGTGTCAACATAGGAGGGGGAGTGAGGGAAGCAGAGTTGGGCAGAGGAGGGGCTGAACTGTGATACAGTCATGACAGAAGCCCCAGCTGGTCCTGTGGGAGCTCCATAGCTGGGGTGGCCCTAGAGTCAGTCCACATTGAGGTGGAGGGGCCAGGTCTGCGTTCCTTCCATTTATCAGTAATTAAATATGGATTGCCTTTAGGGGATGGTATGACCCTGATCAAGGCTGCTTCCTTGAGCTAAGAGCAGCTCCCAGAAAGAGGCTCAGCCATCAGCAGCCGACACTCCCAGCACTGGTCTAATCCTGGGAGACTGGACGGCCCACTGCAGCACCCACAAGCTGTGGTGCTTTATGGCTGTCAACAAGCCCAGAACCAGTGGCAGGGATCCGTGTTACACATTCAAAATCTCTGCCCCTGCCTTAATGACCTGCCTTCCTACCCCCCACATTCCTATCCCCTGTCCTCACTCAGATCACTCCAGCCACACTTCCCCCCTTCCTGTTCCTCAGATGCTCCATGCACAATCCTGTCTCTGGGCCTTCGCCTCTGCTGTTCCCTCTGCCTGGAACACACTTCCTCCAGATACCAAAGGATTCATTTTCTTACTTCCTCCAGATACCGCATGACTCATTTTCTTACTTTCCTCTGGGTCTCTGCTCAAAGTCCCCTCGAAGAGAGACCTTCCCTGATCCCCTGGTATGAAAAGACCACCTTCCATCACTCTCTGTCCCCTTGCCTTACTTTGTTTTTCTCCCAGCATTTATCACTGCCTGATACATATTTTATGTTTCTCTATTGATTTTTTCTTCCACGAGAAGTTATGCCTCTCTAGGGGTTTGCCCCATGGGGATGGAGCAGGGGTGCCACCCACTCATGCCACAAGCTCTATCTCCAGCCCAACCCTGTGATGGCAGCTTGCTCAGTGCTGCTGCTGAGTGGGTGACAACTCTGATGGTTACAACCTTTAGCCAAAATGCTGCCGACTCCTCTGGTCTTGGCTTGTCAGTGATTGACTGGTTTTGTCCTTGAGCAGACCTGTGTCATGCACCTTCTGGATGCCAGGCCCCCAGGTGATTAGTGGGGAGGGATGTGGAGGCGGATTCATACAGTCCCTTACAGGAAAGCAGCATTCATGAGCCAGGCTCAGAGCTGGGCACCAGAGGGGCTATGAGCAGGCTTTGTCCTGGGGGCTCATTTGTTGGCCCCGCGGCTGCTCTTTGCCCACCTATAGCTTGGCTTCAACATCCATCCACCTAATTGTTACTCGGCCTCCCCTTTCTAAGTGAGGGTCCCCACTTTGGGGTGTTTCCCTTCTTCTGGTTGCCTTGATCTTGACCTCCTTCTGCTCTCAGAGCCCCCCCCCCCCCTCCATCTGTCACTGTGTTCCCTGCCCAGGCATTTGCACTCACCTTCCTCCAGCAGGTGGAGCGGGCTTTGTGCCAGGAGGCCAGAGTTCACACCTCAGATCCACTACATCCTGACTGTGTGACCCTCAGCAAATCACTCCGCTTGCTCTGAATCCTTGTGAAACTTTCTGACCTTCCCTCTCCACCCCCAAACCAGAGGTAATATCACCCTTATGACACATCTCATATTACTTTCTTCACCTCTCTTGTGGGCCACACTGAGTGGCAAAATTGCACAGTAGTGAGGAAGCAAATAGCTCTGGCTGTCATCCTAACTGGTCAACATTGTCAGGGTGGGGACTACAGCACATCACGTGCAGTCAGTCCTGGCCAGCCAGAGTACAGGCTTCATGTGGCCAGATCTCTCAGTTAGTTTTTCAAGAGAAATTACAAATGCAGATTTGCACATGAAACCACTCACTTCAAAATATTGGCAACAAATTCAATAATAATAATGATTTAAAGCTCACTGTGGGAACCAAACAAAATACACTGAAAGTCCTATTTGACCCTAGGGCTACCAGCTTCCGATGGCTTCATGAGCATCAGAGTGTGGGTTTGAACCTCAGCTCTGTTCCTTACTTCAACCTTGACCTTGGCCAGGTGCAGTCTCCTTTCTGTGCTTCAAGTCCCTCACCTGTGAAATGAATATGGTAATAGCTAACATTCATTGAGAACTTCCTGGGTATCAGGTGCCATTCTTTCTATGCATTAATCTTTCTAACTTTACTGTAATCCAATGAAGTGAGGACTCTTATTAGCCCAGAGTCTGAGAACTGTGGTTAGTCCAGTCAGCCTGGCTCTAGAGGTGTCCCTGTTAACTGCTAGTCTGGCCAACTTTGTTGCAAGGATCAAGTAACAGTCCTTACGAGACCCTTGTTACATTGCCCTGTGCAGCATAAGACTGCAGAGTTGACACACAGGGGCATCCTGCATGCATGGTCATTACGCATGCTCCTCTCCATTTGCCACCATGAACATGGCAACTCCTTGAGGGTTGGGATATTCTACCTCTTTGATGCTCCCACCTCTTTGGAGCCTTCCAGGTTGCCTCAGTAATTTGAAGGGAAGTGAGGAAGATATTTGGCGGAGGGGTGCAGAGAGCCTTGCCATCCCACTACTCCTGTACCCCTGCCCAGCCTGCAAATGTTAGCTTTGTAAGGGACACCAGAAGAACAGAAGGCACTGTCCCTGCCCAGGGGTCCATCAGGAGCCCAGTCCAAGGCAGGAAACTATTAGCAGAGAGCTGAGAAAAGCATGTCATTGTACACATGAGCGTGAGGTGCAGGAAGATGCAACTGGTTTATAGGGTCCTGTGTTTGGGGTTAATTTCTTTAAGAGTGCTCCAAAGACATCAGACATTGTGATTACCAGGATGGGCTTTCTTGTCTCCTTCTTATTACCCAGATGCCTGGTGGCCAGTGGAAGGCCATTAACTGCCTGTCTTTGATCCAGGAAGAGTTCTGCCAGCTCCCCTTCCCCACTTCCTGCCCTCCTTGTCAGCCCACAGCCGCTTTCCAGGGCTTGGTGTCTACGAGCTCCTGGTGACTCCTCTTGTCTGTCTCCTTGTACAGAAATGGAAGCTCCACTCAAGGAGGCGCCGGGAGGCCCCAAAGACATCTCCAGGATGTAACTGCCCGCCAGGTAAGCAGCCCTGCAAACAGGTGACAGTGGGTGTTCCTAGGACTGAGACCAGAGGTTCTTCCTGGTGGCCATGCTCTAGCCACACCTCACTCAGGCCATCACTTTTCATTTGAAAGACAGGAGTGACAATATCTGTGGCTGCCTTCCATCTACTCACTGATTGGCCTGCCTGCCCCACATCCATCAGTCCACCCACCATTCATTTGTTCATAGAGTCTTTTATGGGCCTGATACTCTTTGAACCAGGTTGTGGGGAAGTCAGATAAGATGATGGGCATGGCTGTTTTGAAAGTTATGAAGTGCTATGCACGTCAAAGGGACCATCAGCCCCCCAAGGGGAGGCACCTTGCTTGCTGTATTCATCATTGTGTCCCCAGCTTCCCAAGTATACAAAAATGTTTGTTACCTGAATGAATGACCCCATAATTGTAAGATCTTATTTTCTATAGCTAGCTGGATTAGGGCAATGCATGTTCACTATATGGCCTTTAGGCTACGTGCAACACACACGTGCTTACATGCAAGGAATGAAGGCACAAGCCAAAGGTTGCAAGGCAAGGCTGTGTAATACAGTGAACTGGTCTAATCTAGAACAAAAATCTGCTTTTGCCACTTACTAGCTCTGTGTGGACAGACCCCTGACCTGCCTATTCTAGCGCTTTCCTCTGTATCCTTGGGCCTGCTCCTCAACTGTGTCTATTCATCTGTGTAACAGCTATGTACTAAGGACCTGCTGGGCACCATGCAGTGTGTTGGGTTCAAGTGCATTGTCCACCGTGAATGCAAATGATAAGTTACAGCTTATGAGAACTTTTCTAGGTGCCTGTTACTTTTCTAGGTGCCTGTTATTGTTAAGCCATGAGAATGACAGATGAGGAAGTTTGACTGTTTCCTTGAGGAACTAGAATGGGCTGTACCTCTTTGGGGGTGGGGAAGGAAGGCCTAAAGAAGAGTTGGGGAAGACAAGGTATCACATTTAAGTAATGGCAGAGAGTTTTGGTCTGCTACCGGCCTCTCCCAGCTCAGCGTGTGGCCTCCTGGATACCCATGGTGGCAGGTGGCATTTGCAGGGTGCTCACTAGGCTCTCTGGCAGGCCTTCCTCTGGCCCCAGAAGCCGAGGGGCTCAAGTAACCCTCATCAAGGTCCCCAAGCCAGGGAAGAGAGGCCGACAGATGTTAAGTATATGGGAAACGAGGGACTGCATTTGCTGGAGAGTGAATGGGCTGTGGTGGGAGTCACAGTTACAGGATGCTGCCCTGGGAGACAAGGAGACTGTGAAAAGATTCAGCTGGACCCGGTGAGAAGAGGGTCATCTGGGTTAATTAAAAGGGTGTCCAGAAGCCCTGGGAAGCTGCCTCCCTCCCTCTGGGCCCTGAAGATTGGGCCCGGGGGTCTGGGAAAGTTTTCCGGAGAGGAATGCCAAGATTAATGAGATGGGGTGGAGGTGAGGGTTGGGTGATGGGGCCTGGGCAGAGAGACCATTTGCATCAGGGCTGTGGGGCAGCCCATGTTTCCAAGGATCGTGTCTGTTGCTCTTATAACTCTTGGGCAATGACAACCGATTTTTGCTCAGCATACAGAATGCTGGTTAAGGGCAGGATATTTGGAGTCACAGAAGATGTAGGTTTGAATTCCATTTCCATCATGGACCAACCTTATGACCTTCAGAGAGTTATTTAACCTCCTTGTGCCTCAGTTGCCTTGTCTGAAAACAGGGACAATGGACACCGGCGAGGTAGAGATTCTTCGAGATAATCCTGGAAACTGCTTAGCATCTTCTCTGATTCCTAGTAAGCACGATTATTGTTATTTTCTCAACTGCCTCTCACACTTCAAAGATGCAGAGAAATCCTTATCAAATGCCATGTCCTAGTGTTGGGGGCACATTTGTGACTAGGCAGAGGCTTGCCTTTCTCCCTTCCCTGCCTCACTGGGGAAAGCACATCAGTTATCTGGTGACCTTCAAGTGTCCTGTCCATCATCAGAGTGGGTGGCTCTCAACAGGTTTCAATATTGTGCTTCAGAAAGTCGGGCTCAGGTAGTCCTGGGAGGCTGGGAGCTGGGGAGGAATGTGGCAGGAGGGGGAAGGTCTTGGAAGAGCGCTTCTCTTCTCCCTGCCTGCTGGGAGTCTGTGCGGAACCCATGGGTCCTGGGCAGTGAGGAGAAGACCATGAAGCAGCTCAGAGGGTTGGGGGAGGAGGAAACGCCATGGGGAGAAGAAAGGGCTTGACACTGGTCCTCAGCAGGGACTGAGTTGGCCAGGCATGGAGGGAGAGTGAGCAGGGGCTCCTGGGAGGGATACCTCTGCATGTAGAGAATTTCTCAGAAGGCAGTTTGACCCAAAGCATACATCAGAGCCAGTGGGCAACACCTGAAGAATTGAAAGAGAAGGCCCCAAACTCAGGCAAAATCAGAGGGAACTAAGATGCTCTTCCAGCCTTTTGTAACTGAGGAAGGGAAGGACTGGAATGGCCACACGGAAGCATCTCACGTCATGGAATCACAGCGAAATCTCCCAGGATGGGCTGGGTCCTGCTGGGTCCCCTGCCCTGCCTCTCTCTGACCTGAGGCTTCTCATGCCTTGGTATGGTAACCTTCTCAACACTAAACCCAACCTATTATAAATAACAGCAGTTACTGCCGCTGTGTCCCACTTGAGCACCTACTATGTGCCAGGCACAGGACTGAGCACTTCATGTGCATCGGTAACCCTCCTCAAAATACTAAAAATAGGTAGAAGGTAGTTCAGTTCTGACACTGGAATGTTTGAACATCCTCAAATTTGCAAAGAGAACATCACTGTCGTTCTTGCCCTTACATCATGCATTTCTGATTATTTCCTGATGGTCGGAGTTTATAAACCACTTTAAGGCTCCTGATCCTCGCAGAAGGACTCATACAATTGTCAGGTGCCACATACAAATTCAAAGCTTGATTCACCTGTGTTTTGCCAGCACCTAATACTGTACCCCTTACATAATAGATGCTCTGTGAATGTTCAATAAATGAGCATCAGTAGTCATTGCTGTTGACTGGCTGCTTCCTGGTGTTCTCCCTCTGCCATCAGATTGGTTTCAGATACCTTATCCCCCACCCCACCCCAAATCTTGCCTGATGCTGAATTCACTGCTATCGGGACAAAACAAACACACTCTTCCTGGCCACTGTGGTTGCTGAGATGGAAGCCTGGGTCCTCAAACCGGTGCCTGCCCTCTGTGGCCAGCTAGGCCAAGCCAGAGTCCTGCGGTGGGTGTGTTCTTCCTTGTGGCAGCCTTGGGCCCCTGGGCGGCACCCAGAAGGCCTGGGACACATAATCATGGGCAGAAAACCTGCCTCTTTCCCTTTCTATCTGACCTTGCCAGCATCCTCCTGGGATCCTCCCTGTCCCAAAATAACCATCTACTGGCTAAGATCTGGCTGCATCCTGCTTCTGGGCTGCATGCGCTCTTTGCCAAGGGAGTGATGGGCTTGCAGGCCTGAGAGGGATGCCAAAGGTCAACCCTCAGTTAGGAGGGTCATGGCTGCTAGAAGTTCAGAGGAATAGGTGTGGGCCATTTGCAAAGCATATGACCTGGTGGGACAGAAGAAGGGTCTTGGGAATAGATATACATACCGTGAGACTTCCTAGGCCACTTGAGAAAAATACAAAGACCAAGGAAACTTTCCCATTCTCTGTCCCTTTTCTTATTAACAAACGAGGAGCAGGACATTATAGGTCTAGCCAGCAAGGAAGCAGCTACTTCAGGCCCGCCGCGCTGGGGCTGGGTGGGGCTGGCCTATGTCAAGTCCAGGGTGGGGCAGGCAGTGTGAAGGATGACAGGTTTTTGCACCCAGAGGGAAGAATGGCTGGCTCAGCTGCTAAAGGAAATCACTTCGCTGTCTGAGCCTCATCTCCAAGGGAAAGGCTAGGCCAGAGTCATACCCTGAATGCCAGGCCAAAGGGCTTGGACTGCAGCAGTGGTGGCATGGGGGTGACGTGGTCAGGCTTGTGCACTAGCACCATGACCAGCACTGCAGAGAGGATGGATGAAAGCAGAGAAGTCGCCTTCAGCCAGCCTAATGGGAGAGGCCACAGCTGCCTTCCAGGTCAGTGTGCTGGTGAGGGGTGCATGAAGTGCCCAGGAGCCAAAGGAGCTGGGGGCTCTGGGAAAACTTCACTGAGGGGTGGCCTTGGAGGTTGTTCATAAGGATCAAATAAGCAAGTGGGAAGGCATATCGTTAGGGCATCATAGACTCCCTATGGCGTCTGCATAGACATCATAACAAGAGACCCCCAAATACAAGGACTTAGACAAGGCGGAAGTGGAGGTCTTCCTTCCCTAGCAGGCCAGGGCTGAGAGTTGGCTCTGCTGTGTTGATCTTGTGGCATCCTCCTCTGGCAGATGCTTCGGTTCTCGCCACCCCATGACCAGCACGAAAGGGAAAGAGGACAAGTGGAGTATGTGCTCAAACCCTCAAGAGCCAAACTTGAAAAAGAGACACAGATCACTTCTGCTTCCATCCCATTGGCCAGAACTTAGTCATGTGGTTACCCCTGGGTTCAAGGGAGGCCAGGCACTATTTTTTGTGGGTGGCAATATGCCCAGATAGAACTTTATTATGATGGTGGGTGGGAGAACAGATATCGAAGAACAACTAGCATACTGCGCAGAGGACATTCCAGACTGGCTGAGGGATTGTCATGGACAAAAACTCTGAGGAGCGAGAAAAAGGCAGTAAGTTTGGGGATGACAGGCAGTTGAAGAAATCTGGAGCACAGAGCAGTAAGGAGAAATGAGGGTGGGAGGAGATGTCAAGACTGCAAAGGGCCAGGCTGAGGCTGCCCAGTTCCCTCTGTCCAGTAGGAGGCAAATGATTTTATCCAGAGGGTGATTGATTGGTAATGACTGCCTGATTGATTGGGGGGCTGTGCTGAGTCAACTTCTGAGGCTGTATCCAGGTTCAGCAGAAAATGTGGTAATCGCTTATTGATGTCTGCTCTGTATGCCAGAGTGGTGGGGAGCAGTGCCTCTGCCCTGGCTGTGCTGTCTTCACAGGAGATGATGTGGATGATGTGGCATCAGAGAAGGTTTGGGAAGCAGGGGTGTCACCTGATCCAATTTGTATTCTAGAACAATAACTAGCAATGATGTGGAGGCTGGCCTGGAGGGGAGAGCAGCCCCTTCCAGCAAGGAAAGTCTGCAATGCTATGCATAGGACTTTATTTTCTCACGAGCTGCTATTTACATTCAGGCTGTAATGGCCTCTCCAGCCTCGGTTGTTTTTCCATAGCTGGTGAGAGCTGATGCCCACACATCCTGAACCCTACTCTCTGGCTAGCCTTGCCCTATTTTCCCTGGCACCAGACTTTGCCCCCAACAGCCTCATGACATTTACATGGGCAGGACCTGTAGCCAGAGCTTTGGTCACAAACCAGGCTCCTCTTACCTCCCCTGTGCTGCAGCAGAGCAGACCCATAGCCCCCCTTCTTTGTCGTCCTTCTTATTTCAGACTTGGCTTATTTCAGATCTCAGGGATCTGCAGACCAAAGTGGCCTTTGTTTCCATCAATGAAGAAAAGATTCAAGAGTTGATGGTTATTTTAGGGAGAATATTTAAACTAAAGATATATTGTTTCAGGTAGCTCTAAAATCCTACTTTACATGCAAATAATTGATGGACTACTTTGGGGTCATTCTTGCTATTTCTTAAAGCAGATCCCCTGGGGCTAGCCTCCTAAGAGCCCCTACTGTTTGATTGCTGTTATCGTCAATATTCAGACTCCCCCTTGTTCTGCTGCAGCCAGAGGGGTGTGCTTTCCCCTGCGATGTTAGCCTCAGTCCTCCCCACCCCCATCTCTTCCTCCTGATTTTGCAGCCCCACCGCATGTCCCATCTGGCCTCCCAGACACCCAGGTGCAAACCCACAATAGCAACATCAGTGCCCCCTTCACCTTCATCCACTGCACTCCATCAGCCAGGTTCTGTCAACTCCACTACTTTGCTCAAAAACCATCCATGGCTCCCCAGTGCTCATACCCTCCATCCCAAAGATAAGCCCACTTTGGCTCTCTAGCCTGATCTCTAACCAGTCTTCCGCTGTCCTCCTTTTCTTTCAGTAAAACTGGGCTGCTCCCCTGCCGGACCCTACAGTGTCCCACTTGCACACATCAACTCATGCTATTCTGGTATCTTTGTTCTCAGTTTCTACCTGGTGAACTCTTGACTCCTCCATGTAAGCTACATCATCCCTGCAGCTCCTTCCATCCTCTCCTCCCCACTTGGCCTTGGCCACGAGTTCTGCTATTTGATGGGCATGTTAACATAATGCCTGGTGTACGCTCGACGTACAATCCAGGCAAAACCGCCTACTGGGACAAGTAATTTGTCCTAAAATGAGAAGTGCAAACAGACCAAGATGTATACACCTGCAGAGGTTTCTCCCTGGCTGCTAGCATTAACCATTTGCTTTAGACGGTGTAGGTGCTGGAGAGCAGCCTGCAATATGAGTCTCTTACACAGTGAGAGTGGCTTTTGTGGGTTTCCAGCCAGGGAGAGTCTTCCCACCTACAAATCACACTGGGCAGCTTCCTTGCATCTCTTCCTGGATCCTCAAAGGGCCCACAATGAAAGCCAGCACTTTGCCCCCACCTGGCCCTTTCCAACATTCCCGACCTCTCCCAGCATCTAAGCCATGACCTGGGCATCAGGCTGAACACCACCGTTTCCCTCACACCCTGTCAATCACCAAGTCTCACTCATCCCACTCTGTCAATTTCCTCCATCTCCACCGTCATCACCCTGTTCAGGCTGCTGCCACCTCTCACCTTATTTGTCGCTCTGGCCCCCAACTGACCTCCTCCAAATGCTTCTTTACACAGAAGCCAGAATGGTATTTTTAACATTGATACATAACTCCAGTTAACCAAAGCACTTCAATACTTGCCATCACTCTTAGGATAAAGCCATAAATCTCTAACACAGCTTATTACCCACCCTGACCCCCCTCACCGTGATCCCTTCTGCATTCCCAGCAGGCCCCCTGGCAGCACTGGTGCTGCTGGTTGTCTGACCACATTTGGAGTGACAGACTATGGCTGAAGGGAGCCATGGCCAAGCCAGACAGAACGTTATGCTTTAGAAATCAGCTAATCCATAAAGCTTAGACTCTTGGCTCCAAGTGAAGGCCCTTCCTTCGCCGTTGTAGCCCTGTTTCAGGCAACTGGCCTGCTCCACAAGGAAGGTTGGCTGTCTCCTTGGAGAGAGCTCTGGGTTTAAGAAGCACCCCCCACCCTCCACAGCCATAGCTCTCTATGCCCCTCATGGGGTAGAGGGTCAGGTAACTGGCATGGGTGAGGCCAAAATGACCACAGCTGCTGGGAGGCCAGGTGCTGCGCGGCTGCTAAAATGCTCCACCATCTGCCCCTGGAAGAGCCTTTTCTCTCAAGGCCCTCTGGCTCTGCGTTTCAGAAATGCCTGGGGAATTCTCCGAAGTTCATTTCTTCCCCATTTCCTCCCAAAAGCACTTCCAGATCCCCAGCCCTCCTGGACGCTGCTGATAATGTGTTTCTCCTAGATCCGCTCTGATAATGCCTGGGGTGGTCGGCTGAGATTTGTAGGGAAATAAAAATAAGGAAATGGAGGGTTCCGGAAAGGCCAGAAGAGCCCTGGACTGGGAATCAGTCCCAGACCTTGAGGGACTCTGAGAAGATTGCTCTCCTCTCTCTGGGCTTTGGTTTCCTCGCTGACAGGAAAAGGTGAATGACTGAAAAATCATTTGGCAGTATCTGGTAAAGATTCGCGTCCAATAAAGCAGCTCCCTTCCTAGGCACTTCTGAGAGACACGCTCATCTGTGCATAAAAGAAGAAGAGATGCTCGCTGCAACACTATTTGTAGTAAGAAAAAAGGAAAAGAGAAGAAAACCCTAAATATTTGTCAGCAGGAGTGTGCAGAGATATGTTGTGTAGTATTAAATTGCAGTACTTTCATCAATGAAAATTCACACACAGTAAACAGGATACACGAGACCTTGAGATCCAGCAATTCCATGGCTGGATCTCTTCCTCTGAAGGGAAAAAAAAGCAAATGACAAGAGAGTATTTACAATATAAGTCATTTATCTAAAGTTAAAAACATAAAGACAACACAATACAATCTTCAATCACTACATGCATATATAGTGCACATAGTAAACATGTAAAGAAATGCATGGAAATGGTAAACATCAAATTCAGCAGGGAGGAGGGATTGGGTAGAGATTGGGGGGCTTAGGGAGGTTCAGCTACATGGGTAGCTATTAGGCTGGGTGGTGGGTGCACCAGGTTCAGTATACATTTTTTGTAATAACTTTATTGAGATGTAATTCACATATACAATTGGTCGATTTAAAGTGTACATTATGAAGGTTTTTCGTACATTCACAGAGTTGTGCAACCATCGCCACAATCAGTTCTAGGACATTTTATCGTCCCCAAAAAGAAACCCCATTCCTTTTAGCAGCCATCCTTCATTTTTGCCCGCCCTCCCACCCCCAGCCCCATGCAAGCATTAATCTACTTTCCATCTTTATGGATTTTGCATAATGTTTTCAAGGTTTATCCATTTTGTAGCATGTATCAGTACTTCATTCCTTTTTATTGCCAAATAATACATTATATTGCTTTTAAACCTCTCTCAATGTCTGAAATATTTCAAGATAAAACATCTTTAAATCGTAGAGTTAATGAACGGATATTGTTGAATTAGGGGATGTTGAAGGAATCCTTCATTCCTGCCTCTGTACCTAATTGGCAGTCTTCACCAGCAAGGATGTATCATTGCTTTGCTGCCTAAATCCCATGTGTGTGCGCCCTTGGCCACCTGTGGGTTGGCAGCAATGGTTCCAACCCTGCCAGGACCCAGATTCAGGGGGTCAAGCCCTGCTCAGCTGGATTCCAACACCTGACCCCCTCTGTGGTGCTCTGAAACACCCTTGTTCTTCCTCTGCCTGTGGTCAGTGTCAGTTCCTCTGAGATGTCTCCCTTGAATCTCCCAGATACAGCTGGGGGCCCTTTTTCTCAGTTCCTAGAGCTAGAAAACTAACTCACCATGGTGGCTATTTGGTCCCCTGGTGAGAGAGCAGCAGCCAGGCTTACAGCCCTGCAAGCTCCTTAAGTTTCTGAGCATCAGGCCTCACCCCAGTAAAATGAAGATGTTGGTGCTTGCCTGATAGACTGGAGGTGGTAGGGAGATAAGTTATGTATGAAATTTTTCAGGGATGGTGAAGGATTTGCTTTTATGCCTCTGACCTGCTCATTGGACAGGAAGATTGTCCTGGGCACGAGCTGTGCTGTCTGCAGGAAGGAACAATGGACTGGCTTCAGGAGTTGCAATACCCACTGCCCTGGGAGAGGCAGGCTAACCCGGCAGTTACAGGTGTGGGCTCTGAACTCCAAGTAAATCCCAGTAGTCCCAGTTCCACTCCTTATTAGTCATGGTACTGTGGATGGGTTACTCTTTTGACCTCATGTAAAATGGGAATGACAGCACCTACCTTATTGGGCTGATGGGCTCAATGTGGGGCCCGACACACACTTGGCTGGAAATGATTGCTAGTTGCCATGATGATGGTGATGATGACATGAGTGGAAAAGGGCTTTGGGTGACATGGAGCTGTAAGGAGAGATCATAGCCTTTGCCCAGTTGCATTCAGTCACGTGAGGTCCCGAAGGCAATGCTATGCTTGCCACTGAATGCAAGGAGGTAATGTGGCATGGTTGCTCAAAGCGTTGGCTTACTCCTACTTCCCTGTCTGCCCTGTGGAAGGCTAGGCCCTTCCAACACTACGAAAAATGCTGGATGTCCCATTTATGAGACACTGTGCTAAGGCACAGCAAGAGATGGGTGAAAGGTATACCCGCCCTTAAGGATGTGATGTGGGATTTGTCGCAAGGTTAGAGGCCTTAGTTGGAATCCCAGCTCTGTCTAGCTCTCCAACACTGCAAAAGCCACCTACCCTCTTGGAGTTTTCACTTGTTCAACTCTTACATGTAAATAAGGATCTTACAGGGTTATTGTGAAAGTTCTTTGTCAACCATGGAGATGCAAATAGAGGATATTGGGCCAACCTTGTGGCACAATGGTAGTACGTCTGACTCCAGAGGGAGGATATTGTGGGAGGGGAGTTGGACTGGTAAACAATCCAGTTATTTTGTGGAAGGTAGACCTTGTTGAGTGCTGCGGGATATAAACAAAGGGCTGTGGACAGTGCAAGGGAAGGGTGAATTACAAGTGCAGGTGACCATTGATTCTTTGGAGAGGACACTGGAACTTGCTGGTGATACTTAGTGTTGGAGGGCCTTGGAACCCACAGTTTATGAAGAAGGAGTCGCCCTCCTTCGCCCCACTCCATCCAACCACCATGTGGAGCAGGAGCTTCTGGAGAGCAGAACATGCCTTAAAGGCTGTGTTTGTGCTCCCTCTCCAGACAGAGTTGGGCATCCTCTCTCCGCATCGTGAGAGGGAATGGGCTACATTTGTAGCAGCTGTAGTTGGGGTGGAAGTGATTCTGGATTTTGCAGGAACTCTATTGTCCAAGGAACTCTCCAGGGAGAGTCAATAGGAGAACATGGGGCAACGGCAAGTGCCTCGAAGGTAGACCACAGCACGCACTGCCTGGTCACCTCTCCCTGTCTGTCAGGCTGCCTGTCTCAGAGAGGCCAGCAGAGGAGACCTGGGGAAGAAAGACACCATCCCATTCCAGCTCCCGGGGGCGTCACTCACTCCTGCGATGATTCCACGTGTTTGTATCACATCCTCACCCATCAGAAGCCTTTCCCTTAGCACCTGCCCTGTGCGGGTGGAAACTGAGGCCAGAGGAGTTAAGTGAAGAAGGACTGCCCTTCTGGGCAGTTACAATAACTGGAAGTTACAATAACTAGATTGTGCACCCCCATGTCCCTGCTCCTCACCTCAGCCCAGGCCAGGAATCAGCAAACCAGACTTCTGGACTGGCTCTGTGCTCTTTACGGCTCCAGGATAAACATGGGCTACATCAACAAGCAGCCCGGCTCCACCTGTGGGTAGATGACTACTCCAGGCCCTGTGTTCAGTGCCGTGGGTTGCAAGATGATCAGGCACAGTTCCTCAGTCCAGGGCTGGGCAAGTGCTAAACGGAAGCATAGGCATCTCATTTGGAAAATGCAAGACAAGAAGTGACTACTCCTGAAGGGAGGAATCAGAAAAGGCTGCATGGAAGAAGTGGCATTTGAAGGAATCCCTGAATGGCAAGTAAGGTTTCAGTAAATGAGAATGTACATAAGGACATTTTAAAACAATGAAACAGCACAATAAAGAATAGAGACCTGAACAACTGTGTGTTTTGCACACACACCTCCGCACCCCACACCCCACTCTGGGAAATGAGGAATCATCTGGAGTAGTTGTAGTAAGCTCACGTGGAGGGATGGAGTAGGAGATATGGCTGGAAAGAAAAGTTGGGGTTGGGGAGGCAGACTGTGGAGGGAGTTGGACACCACCCCTCCACAATAGAAGGCCAGCTTCTATTTGGTGGGTAGCAGGAAACCACGGAAGGTTTCTCAGAGGGATGTGATGATGTATCCAGCTGTGTATAGCTCAGTGTAGAGGGTGAATTGGGGCAGGAGAGAAGCTGGGAATGGGCAACAATGGTCTCTCTAAGGCAGCAGTCCCCTGTCTTTTTGGCACCAGGGGCCAGTTTTTCCGTGTACAGGGATGGGGAGATGACTTCAGGATGAAATTGACCTCAGATCAGCAGGCATTAGCTCGATTCTCACAAGGAACATGCAACCTAGATCCCTCGCATGCACAGTCTGCAATAGGGTTTGTGCTCCCATGAAAATGTATTGCCACTGCTGATCTCCTGCTGTGAGGCCCGGTTCTTAACAGGTCACAGTCCAGTCCTGATCTATGGCCCAGCGCTTGGGGACCCCGCCCTAAGAGAAGACACAGAGCAGCAGAGGAAGCAGGTGGGGGGTGACGAGAGGGAGGTTGCAGAGGTAACATTAGCAAGTTCTAGCTACCTACTAGGTGTGGGCCAAGGAGGGATTGAGGCAATTATGAGCCTCTGAGCCCAGGTAACCAATAATAACCATGGCATATATTCAACAGATGACCTTGGACCTTGTGCTTTAAATATAGTATTACTTACATTCTGATCAAGCAGCCTGTGATGTAAGGCTATGGCTATCCGCGTTTCAAAAATGAAGAAACTGAGGCTCAGAGATGTTCAGGGGTTGCCTGAGGTCCGCGGCTAAGGGACAGAGGCAGGACTTGAACCCAGGACTTTGAATGCCAGCGCCTTTGCCTTCCGGACAAGGCAGAGCAGAAGAGGGGTGGGTTGGAGAGGAAGGATCAAAGTTCTGTTTGGGACAAGCTGGAGGTTGGGAGGCGGGGGATGCAGGATGCCTCGTGGAAGTGCTGAGGGCCCTGGAATGGCTCGTCCGGAGGGAGAGAGGAGAGAAGCCCATTCAGATCTTGTGGACTTAGAGAAGAAAGACCTTACCTGTAGCCATTGTCTGGGGACAGTGCTCAGGGAAGATGCTTTACCGGTAGCCATGTGACACTGCTCACGGAAGAGAGAGAACAGGGTTGTATCTTGCTGGAGAGCTGGCCAGAAGCACCGAGGTGGGAGACTTTCTGCCCCAGGACATGCCCAGAGCCCAGGGCCCCCTACCCCTTCACCCAGGACTCACGATCCTGCCCACAGCACCCATGGGTGCTGTGCAGCTTGTCCCAGGCTGCGGGGGGCAAAGGAGCTCCCTGCCTTAGACCCAGTGGAGGGTCCCTTGATCTTGCCACCACCAGCTCTGCCCTGAAGGAGAAGGTTCTGCCATAGTGATGCTAAAGGAATGCCAGATGTTCCTTTGGAGGAAAGGGGCAGCAAGCAGGAAGAGCTCATGACCTCTGCTTGGGCAGTTATAAGGGACTAGAAGGTGGGATATGCCAGACCCACGGATGCAGTCCCTGGCTCTTCCTCCTGGACCCACCCAGGCTGCCCACTCTCTCGATGTCTACCCCCACTCTTGTCATAACCCAGTCAGCCTCTCCCCTGTTACTCCCTGGCAAGTTCCTGTTCAGCCACGGAGGCAACTTGGGTGGCCCCTGCTGGCAGTGGCACTCTTGTCCCCACACACCTGGCCCTCTTCACTGCACCCTCCTACCAGCTGTCCAGGTTACGACTCACACTGCCCCATTCTCCTGATGAGGACCCTGAAGCTCAGAATTCTTTGCTTGAGGATATCTGGTTAGGCAGTGGCACGGCTGGGACTGGAAATAAGCTCTGAAACATCAGAAAGCAAATGCCCCCCAGGGACCTGAGTGCTACCCTGAAGCACAGTAGGAAACCGAGGACTCGGCAGTGGCCGTGATGCTTGTCCAGGGAGCATGGAGTCAGATAAGGCTGGAGGACGTTAATTAGTAATGAAAACAACAACATCTATTAAGGGCTTACTGTGTGCCACACACTGTGATAAGCACTTTATTGCATTGTCTCATTTGATCCTCATAATTACTTTATGTGGCAGGTACTATTATTATCTCCATTTCACAGAAGACTGGGGCCCAAAGAGGTTCTGTAACGGGGCCAAGCCCACAGAGCTAGTGTATGTTGAAGCCAGAATTTAAGTAGTCTGAGTCTGGGCAAACCAGAGCAGCGTCAGAAGGTCCCCCCGCCAACCCCTTGCCATCTCTCTCACTCCCTCACTCGCCACCAAACAGTTCTTGAGCACTGGCTCTGTGCCGTGCCTGATCCTCAGGAGACAGAGAAGAGCTCACAGTCTAGGGAGGGGAACACACAGGTAATGCAGTGGCTGCTGCAGAGACCCAGGGCTCCGGTGGGGCCAGGCGGTGCCCAGTGTGGGCTACAGTCCTAGGGTCGCATCCTCTAGGATTCCAGCCCTGTGAGTCTGGCCCCAAGCAAGGCAGAGCCAAGGCAGGACACAGGTCTAGAACCTGTGTGATGTGACGGTGGTTTGTGCAGCTGGCATTTGGCCCTGAGACATCAGATCTGGGGCTCAGAAGGAACTCCACAGCTCAGCTGACTCGGCTTCCTGGTGAGAGGCACCCCCGCCATGCAAAGGGGAGCTGGCTGTGCACATGTAGGCAGGGAAGGGAGGGAAGGGTCAGAGCTCCAGTTGCTCGTTCTCTTTCCAGCTCACTTCACAAACTTACTTCCTCCCACCCCTCCAGCCTTTGCCACCTGTCTGTGTGGCAGGTACGCCAGGCAGGGCACTGTTGGAATGTCTCCAGTGGACAAGGTGTGCGGCTGATGGAGCTGGAGATGGGCAAATCTGAGCACACCGAGCTACCTCCTTGGCAGGCTGGCTCCCCAGCCTCGTGGAGACCTAGGGAGCCTCCTGGAACCTAGAACGAGGACCAAGCATGGGCAAAGTCTCCCTCAGTGCCTGCCTGCCTCTTTAAACCCCAACTGGGGAGGAAATGCCAGCCACAGAAAGATGCTCAGCAGGCGGTGGGGGTATAAGTGGATGCCAGCTCCCCACATAGTTATGTGAGCTGTCACGGGGTGACCTAGCATACCACGACAGGCCGGAGGGCGGGTGGGGCAGGTCCCAACTTCCCAGGGGCAGCATGTACTGGGCAGCTGTGCTGTGTGTTTCCGAGACCTGCCTGTGTGTGGGCATGGAGGGGTCTCCATGCCAGGGCTCTGGCTCCAAGGCGCCCAGGGCGCAAGATCTTTGACAGCCTGAATGTCCTCTTTGTTGTCCTGTAGGCTTAGAACCTGGATGTGAGTCCTTCTCAATGAAGAACTTACTTTCCCTCAGGGTGTTCGGGAATCTGGACAATGAGGCCCCATCTGCATCCCGTGGGTGACCTTACCAATGATTCTGGCTGGTGTCAGTTCTGATTGGTGGGTCTCTGTACAGTTCTAGTTCCAAATGCTTGACCACATCAACTCTGGCTGCATCATTCTTTGCTCATTGGCACTCAGAGGCACTGGTACGTCAGCCAACGCCACAAGCTCCTGATGCCTTCTGAGGCTAAGAGCTTCAGCCAAGCTGGGCACCTGGTTCCGGATTCATCTGTCCATTAGACAGCCTGTCCTTCCTGACAGGTGACACCACTGCTGTTCATTAAAAGAGAGCAAAAGATGCTGCCACATCCCTGAAACTAACTGATTGGACCCTGAAGCCACCACCCACCACGCAACTATTTCTAGGGATGAAGTCAGATCCAGTCTCTTCTGCGCTTACCCTGGGGCATTTTCCCCTTGCCTCTTCTCCTCACTTCTGTGGAGGATGGCAGAATCCCTGGGGAGCTGGAAGTGGGCCTTGACCCGTCCTCTTCGTCATCTTCCATGCTGTCCCCCTTGTGGAGTGGCCCCTAAGGCAGTGGGATCATGTTCCTGTGGAACGGCAAATCCTGCCAAATAAATAAATAAACGCAGAGAGGAAGCCAGATTTCATTATCCAAAGGAAGCTGAAGCTGGGGCCAATTTCTGATGTTCATTTTAGTGGCACTGTAGTGGGGCTGGATGTTCCTCAGAGAATTTGCCCACTTTAAAAGCCCCCTGTGACGTGACGAGCCACTTTCTCAATCTTGGGAAGCTCCAAGATCTCCCAGACCTTCTCCATTGCCGTGGCCATCCTGGTCTTGTCACCCAGTGAGCACAGGAGGCCGGGGCCCTGTGGGTTGGTCGCCCCTGGACATTCCACCCGCAGTGCCTTGTGCAGGGCAAGGTCTGCCCCTGCTCCAAGGCATCCAGGCAGCCCCTCCTCATGTGGCAAGGGGCATGTGGCAAGGGGCCACAGGAGACAGCAGCAGCCACAGCCTGGTGCCTTCCCAGTCCCACTTGTGTCCAAGCTGTACAGGCCTAGACAGGATCTGGTAGGAGCCTGGGCTTTAGAGACAGAACCTGAGGCTGAGAGAAGGCAAGGGGTTTTTGTAGGGTCACCCAGCCATTACTGGAAACACCTAGACTAACAAAGTGGCAGGATTATCTGCTGTCTGAGTTCTGGGATCCAACTATATTACAATGGGCAAGTGACTTGACCTCTCGGAGCCCCAGCTTTCTTCGGATGGGGATAATGACAACCTCTACCTCCATGCACCATCCTGAGATGAAGGAGATGTATGTAAAGCACATGGTACAGTACCTGGCATGGGGAGGAGTTTAATCAGTGGTATTGAACTGCTGGTAGTCAGCTCTCCTGAACCCCAGGCCAGGACTCTCTTGACCACACACCTTGCCCTTCCTCCTGAGCCTCTGAAACACCGCTGCCCTGGGGACTGGCCCTTTCCAGAGGAATTTGTTCAGACAGGCGCTCCTCTAAGCTGCTTTTTGAATGCAGCAAATGCTGCTACCTCCGCTAAGCCCCTGCTGTATACAGAGCATCAGGCACTCGGGTATATACAAGCCTTTGTACAAGGGTTCAGATCCACCTTGGGAAATGAGGTGAGGCGTGGCTTCTGTGCACACTGTGTGGCCCTGAGTCTCTGGGCCTCAGCTCCCATTTCTGTAAAATGGGGCTGAGACAGCCTCACTGAGTAGCTCAGCGAAGCCAGTGAGTTCCTGTGTACAAAGCTCCACTGAAAGCTTGAGTGGACTGCTACCTGCTACACATGTGCCAACTGTTACTTTTGCATTTACACGATAATGGACAAGACCCGACCCTGTCTCTAGAAACCCATCCCCTGATTGGGCCTCTGAGCAGTGTCCACAGGAAATATTTCACCAGTTATATCCTGCAATCTGGATGTGTCAGCTGTGGTGTTTGGAGAATGCAATGGTCTTCGAAGCCTCCAGGGAAAAGGTGACCCATCATTCATTCATTCATTCATTCAACAAATACTTGTGGAGTGCTTGCCATATGCAGTGGCACCGAGCTCTAGTGATATGAGGACCAGCTTGACAGAAGTCTTGACCTCTTCATGCTTCCAGTGTAATGAGAGAAATCAACAAAATAAGCACATAAAGAAATAAACAAGAAAATATCCACCGATTATTATGAAGAAAATAAAGATAATTTTAAAGGATTTCCGCTCCCCACCCCCAGCTTTACTGAGGTACAATTTACAATTAAAAACTGCATATATTTAAGGCTGACCATGTGATCTGGGGGATATTTTCGGTAGGGCATGATGGGGGTCAGTGTTATCTGTGAGAAGGTGACATCTGAATGACAAGGGGAGCCTACCACGCAGAGCCAACAGATGATTCTGAGCATGAGAAGTGCTGTGCCTGAACTTGTCATAGCATAAAGCACTAGAAGAGTGTCCATGAGATAAATGGATTAGAGAATTAAATCAGAGGATGGGGAATGAGCATGCTGGTTAGGAGGAACAGCCGGTGCAAAATTCCTGAGGTCAGATGAGTTTGGCGTGTCTGAAGAAGAGAAAGGTCAGAGTGGCCAGGTGAAATGAGTGACAGGGAGAGAGCAGGGAGAGAGCAGAGAGAGAGCTCAGGGACGGCACGAGTCAGTCCTGTGGCGCCTTGTGTGACTCTGGCCTGTGGCATTTGTACATTTCACCCTCAATGAGCCAGGAAGCCATGGGAAGGTTTTAGGAGGGGGAGCCACAGGCTCTGGGCTACATTTTCCAGTCCTCTTGGCACTGGTAGAGAATGGATTACAGAGGCAGAGTGGAGAGGAGCCAATAGGTGTCCTGGACAATTGTGGTGTCCAGGTGAGAGGCGGCGGTGACACATGAAATGGGGAGAGTGTGCAGACTTGGGGTATGTGCTAGAGGTGACTCTGGCAGGCCTTGCTGATGGGCTGGCTGTCGGGTGAAAGACGGAGAGAAGCCAGCCAGAGCTGAAGGCTTCTTGACTTGAGCTGTTGACTGGGTTGGGCTGTGAAGCCACTGGAGCTGGAGAATGCTTATCCCAGGTGCTGGGGGTCAGGGTCAGGTTTCCTGGAGAGATGGGGACAGGGCTGGAGGGACAGACAGCGGCATTGAAGGAGCCTGGTGACTCAGGGACTCGAGGTCCTGTAAGTTGTGCATCCCCCAGCGTGGAGTCCACTTGCTAGAGTTAACGTTTTGTTGAATTGCTGGTTCCCCTTCCACTTCACCAGCTCCTGCCCAGCTTAGGAGCGAGAGGGGCTGGATGGAGGAGGCAGAGCCTGTGGCCTGTCTGCCTGGCTGAGGGGGGCCCTCTGGAGTCAGATGTCCTGAGTTCCCCTCCCCACCTCAGCAGCTTCACAGTACATTTCCTTGCTCACTAAATCCTGAAATACTAGGATGGGGCCCCCTTTGAAACTTGAGTGAGGTAAGTTTAGGACAAATTAAAGGAAGTCCTGCTTCTTACAGCAACTTAGGATCTCAGGGGACTCATTACCCTGAGAGGTGGTCGAGGCTGGGAATGTCATGGGATTCCTGAGGGATCTGGGTAAAAGAACAAAATGAGGGGCCCTCAAAAGCCCCTGAGAGGAAACCTGGGATCTGTGTGACCTTTAGGTTGACGTCAGGGAGGGAAACTGCTCTCTTGAGGCTTTTGCTGGCAACAGAGTCGGGAACCATCCTAATCCAATCCAGCGTTCCCCTGCCCCTTGGCTCTCAAACCCTGGGCGCCAGAGCTGGAAGCAGCCCCAGGCTCTGCCCCATCCAGTCCTTTTCCGTCACTCAGGAGAACACTCCTCTGTCTCCCCTCCGCCTGAAGCCCTGCAGTGGCGCCAGTGGCTTCACGACCACATCCAGCACGCCCCATCGGGCCCCATCCCTCCCCACTGCCCCCCTGCCCCACCTCCCTGGACTCCCTGCAGCACAGCCAGCCTGGGGCTTAGGAGCAGAGCTCTCATCACTGGGCCTTCGCCCCTGCTCTTCCCTCTGCCAGGAATACTCCATCTCCGCCTTTGCCTGTTAACTCTCCCCTACCCTTCCGATTTGGCCTTAGTTGTAAACTCCTAGATAGCCATCCCTGATTCCCACCCCTGCCCCCACCTTCCCAATTTCAGGTCACCTGCCACCGCCGAAAGCTTCCTTAGAGCCAGCCTGGCCTCCAAGCATAAACCCATCCTGCTGTGTCATCAGGGACTAGTTTCACATCTGTCTCCCCTCTGTACAGTTAGCTCTGTGTCTTCCCAGCACCTGGCATGGAATAAATGCTCTTCAATAATCATTTAAGGTGTCAGGCTCAGAAAATGGAATTGCCATGCACAAAAACACAGCATTATTCATGTATCATTCAACACATATTATTGAGCACTCACTCCATGCCATGCCTTTGCTAGGTGCTGGCAACCCAAGAGTGAGCAAGACATGCCCCCTGCCCTCATGGAACTTATGGTTCAGTCAGGGAGGCAGCCTCCACCAATTGCCCCAGCAAATGTAAAATTGCAATAGCGATCAGCACCACCAAAAGGCAATGCAAGGTTTTATGAGAAACTAGAAAAAAATCCTCAGTCAGGGAGGCCTAGGGAGGTCTCTCTAAGGAAGCATCCTTGAGCAGAGAGATCTGGCAAGGCAGTAGCAATTGACCAGGTAAAGGGCAGGGAAAGTGTTCCAGGCAGAGGGAACAGCAAGGGCAGAGACCCTATAGTGGGAAGAGAGGATGAGGAACTGAGGCAGGAGCAGTGTGGCCCGGCAGGGAGCTTCGGGGCAGAGGCTGGTATGAGATAAGATTCAGTTGGAATATGCAGGGCTTTGCGGACCACGTTAAGGCTTTTGTCTATCCTAAGAGCAGTGGGGAACCACCAAAGAGTATTGAGCAGGGCCATGACCTAACTAGACTGGTATTAGGAAAGCTCAAACCAGTTGATATGGTTTTGCTGTGTCCCCACTCAAATCTCATCTTGAATTGTAGCTCCCATAATTTCCACGTGTTATGGGAGGGACCTGGTGGGAGATGATTGACTTATGGGGGTGGTTTCCCCCATACTGCTCTTTTGGTAGTGAATACGTCTCATGAGATCTGATGCTTTTGTAAGGGGAAACCCGTTTCACTTGATTCTCATTTCCCTCTTGCCTGCCGCCACATTAAGACGTGCCTTTCGCCTTCTGTCAGGGTTGTGAGGCCTCCCCAGCCATGTAGAACTGTGAGTCCATTAAACCTCTTTTTTTTATAAATTATTCAGTCTCAGGTATGTCTTTATCAGCAGTGTAAAAATGGACTAATACACTGGCTTCTGTACAGAGCAGGAACAAGAACCAGGGGCCCTGACACTAAGCCCTTATAGGATGTCCATATTCTGTAGCCTCTGTAGCCCTATTCCCTACCCCAGGTCACTACATCTCCAAGGACCTTCTCTGCTCCAAAGCATTGATCTGCCCATGCTCATTCTGGCACTGACATCATCCCCACCCAAAGGCAAGGGCTGGGCTTCAGTGCAAGCTTTCCTGGGCATTTGGTACAACTGTGCTCCATGAGGCTGTAGTGTACACTACACACTTGTCTCCAGTAGCCAGGACAGGATGTGCATGCCCAAATGCTGGCCTCAGTGTGCTGCCAGGGACCAGAGTCAGCACCAGCACCCACTGGATGAGGACTTTTTCACCCAGAGTTTGCTCCGTTGAAGAGCAGAGAGCCCAGCTCCCTGCCAAGCCTGCTGGGTTCCACTGTATGAGAGTTTCCGACAGGGTCCCAGCAGTGGCCCAGCAGCAGCATTTATGCCAGAGCAGCAGCCTTTACATGCCTCCAGTCTACACTCGTGGAAGTTGGTGTCAGGACCCAGTTAGGTTAATCCTTCAGGTTGCCTGGGCTGCAGAAACACAGTGAGAGTAAACTGTTTATGTTCTCCGGCTGCTGAGCCTGGGACTTAAGGCCTTCTGCAAAGAAATCATGGCTCTTAGGCTGTCAGTGCTGAAGCGGGGGTTATCTCTTCCGGCACCCACTGTCACAGCAGGAGAGGGGGCCCAGAGAGGTCAGATTCTCACCACGTCATGTTGCTCAAGTGGTCAGAAAATTCAGCTTCCACGTGGAGGCCATCGGCCTACATGATAGCTGGTGTGATGATGTTAAACTCTTCCCCCTCTACCCACAGCCTTGGAGCGAGAAGAGGAGGAAGAGTTAAAGGGTGAGAGTGCAAAATCTGGATTTCAGATCCCAGCAACCCTGGGTTCAAATCCTGCCTTTGTTACTTGTCAGCTGTGGCCTCTTGGGCAAATTTTTCAACCTCTAGGGTCTTTTTTCATCTACACTGCAGTGTTCATTATGACTGCCACTAACCACACGTGACTCTATATTTAAATTAATTCAAATTAAACAAAATTTAAAATGCAATTCATCAGGTACCCCAGCCATATTTCAAGTGTTACTGTGGCTAGTGGCTACTATATTGGACAGCACACACATAGAACGTTTCCATTATTGCAAAAGGTTCTATCCAACAGCTTTGAGCTATAAAATGAGGATAATGAGAACGTTTGTTCTATGGACTGTGGTGAAGATTAAATGAGATAATGTACATAAAGCAACCTGGCATAGCACCCAACATATATTAAGTGCTCAGCTAATGTTTACTATGATGGTGATGGTGGTGATGGGGTTGGTGAAGTCCATTTGCTTCCATGTACATTTTCAGTGTCCTGCTGTGTCCACGACGAGAGGTGCTACAGTCCAGTAAAAAGGTGCTAGAGTTAGGCAGCCGTGCACCTGGATTTATGTATCAATAAGAAGGTGTTGATCATCTGCTGTGGGCCAGGCACTGTGATCACACACTGTGGGCCAGGTGCTGTGGTAGGTTTGTGATATGTCACAAAGTCAAACAAGACATAGTCTTTATCCTCCAGGAGACATGCCCACAAATAAAGTATAGAATGCAGAAAACACCCAAGGAGAGTCTGAAGAAAAAGGAAAGGAATAGCAAGCCCTGAGGGCTTCCCAGATGGCATTCCCAGCAAATTCCCAGGTGGCATTTGCTCTAGGTCTTGAAAGAGGTGTAGGATTTGAGTTGGAGAGGGCAGGAGGATATTCCAAACAAAGGGAACAGCATGGGCTGTCAGGAGGGGCCTGAAAAGTTCTCTGTGCTTGGAAATGATGGCCAGTTCAGTGTGGCTGTCCAGGGAGGATGGGCCATAGGCCCAGTGCTCAGCAAATGCCAGACACTCCCTAAGTATTTGTGGGATCAGCGAGTAGAATGAAGCTCATAACTGTAACTCTGGGCAAGTTATCTGACCTCCCTATGCCTCCTGCCTGCTCACACTTCACCAGCTTCTCACCCCAGCCCCAGCAAGCCTGTGGAGATACAGAGAGATGAGACGAGAACATGCTTCCATCACAAACATAAGGTGGTCTAACTTTGTGCCTCAGTTTCCCACCTGTAAAATAGGATAATAATAGTAGTCACTTCCTTGGACCATTGTAAGGATTAAAAGAGTTAAGAGTGGCATGTTTAGAACAGTAGCAAGTACCAAGTGACCCTAAAGAAGGATTAACTAGCAATGTTGGCGTGGCGACGACAGATAGCCTTGCTTTTGTCATGGAGAAGGGAAGTGTGGGCTGACCCGTTTGAGGTGGACTTAAAAGTTCCTAAAATCATGTTGGCCCATCGTACCTTGCTTGCCTTAAAGGATTTTTGAGACCATAAAGTATATATGCCGGGTGAATGCAAACTGGAGAGGGTGGTGCCCCAGACTGTCAATTACAGCAGCAATGGGGGCTGCAGATGCGATTGAGCTTTGCTCCTGAGCTGATTTACTGTCTGCAGTGGTTTTGCTCTGGAGAGCCTGGGCTCTGTTTTGGGAAATCCAGGAGGTGACTTTTCCTCAGGATCTTGAGAGATAAGTAGGAGCTGCTGGAAAGGCCAGCAAGGGAACCATACTATGTTAAGGTCCTGTACCTAACTAGTTACAGGATTCTCTATCCAATAGAGACAAAACCCATCCAGACCTGCCCTGCTTGACATCTGACACCCTCAAGATGCCTCCAAGACTTCACTGTGCTTTCTTGCTGAGCCTTGTCCTCTTTTCTTTTCTTTTATTTGTTTTATTTTATTTTTTGAGACAGAGACTTACTCTGTCACCCAGGCTGGAGTGAAGTGGCATGATCTCCACTCACTGCAACCTCCGCCTCTCAGGTTCAAGTGATTCTCCTGCCTCAGCCTTCCAAGTAGCTGGAATTACAGGCACCCACCACCATGCCCGGCTAATTTTTGTATTTTTCGTAAAGACAGGGATTCACCATGTTGGCCAGGCTGGTCTTGAACTCTTGACCTCAGGTGATCACCCACCTCAGCCTGCCAAAGTGCTGGGATTACAGGCGTGAGCCACCACACCGGCCCTCGTCCTCTTTTCTTATACCTCCTGAGTACCCCCACCCCTGCAGCTGCATCAAAGTAGGCATCCCCAACCCACTAGCCTGCATCACTACTTCCCTTCCCTCAGCCTGCAGCCCCTCCCCAGTGGGAACCAGCTTCAGGTGCCTCCCTGGGAAGTGTTTCTTGCCTCCTACAAGGCCCCTGCATCACCTCTTAGCAGTAACCCTGCTCCCTGATTTGGAAAAAGACATTTCAGCCTTTTTCCAAACCAATTCTGACCTCACCTGCAGCGGAATCACCTGCTCAGCTAAAAATGCAGATGCCCAGGTCAGACTGACAACATCAGAATCTCCAATCCTGTGGTCTGCAAATCTGCATTTAGATAGCAACTCAGGTAATCCTTTTGCTCAATGAGTTCAGAAAGTCACTGAACTGCTAAATTTCACTGTAGCATATCTTTTTGTTTGCATCTTTTTCCCTCCATTAGACAGGGGTTTCCTGGGGGCAGGGACAGGGATAGTGCCTTGCTGTCTGTTTCCCCAAGGCCTGGCGCAAGGCCAGTGCCCAGGCAGTTCTGAATGAACCATTCCTGGACATGACACGGTTCCCGTGCCCTCCCTCCTTCCAGCCCGTGCCGGAAATAAACTTTTATGAAGGCTTTTGTGAGTAGTCTGTGATCTCTCTGGGAGGCCATGCATGTCTTTCTTAACCAAGAGAGGAACCTAGAGGAAGAGCAGCCCAGCCGTTGGTAACAAGGGACTGGGGGTGGCCCCAGGACAGGGTCCTGGATGAAGAAGGGTCTGGTGGCACTGGAGGGGCTGGGGGAGAGTGTCCTGGTTCTTAATCAACAGGAAGGGCCTCTGCCTCCAGGATCACTTTTCAGCCCAGCTGCTTGGACATAACCCGAGCTGGGGTTGGGGTTGGGGGGAGGGGCGGTGACAGACAGACAGGCTGATGGGGAGGCCAGCACTGGGACAGACGACCAGCCCAGCATGCCTGCCCGCCCAACTCCTGCACGCCCCCACTGCCCCGGGAAGGTGCATCCAGGGAGAAGGCTCAGCTGGTGAGCTCAGAACACCCTTCTACTCCCCTCCCCCATCCTGCCCTCCCCTTCTTCTGCTCTCTCCAAGCTCAGGGACATTCAATCCTTCCTTTGATGGACAGCCAAGAAAAGACTTCTTCCACATCCTAAATTTGTTAGCACCAGCTAATCGTCTTAACCTTCCTCCCTCTTGTGCTCCCAATAGGCGCCTCCTTAAAGACACAGGGTGCTTTCTGATTCTCAGAGGGGAGCACCAGGAGGGACCAAATCCCCACGGGGCAGAGGAAGTTTCCCTGGAGCTCCCTCCTCTGCCGTGGCTGCTGGTGAGCCCGGGTGCGCAGGCACATGGGGCCGGAACAGTGATGGCAGCTGCAGCTGAACCTGAGGCTTGGCAGCTTAGAACCCCCTGATTCAAGTGGGGGTGCTTCCCAGCGGGAGCCACTGCCCTCATTAGGGGCTCACCCCAGGGTGCTGCTAGAAAACTGAAGTTAGCCAAATCCCAGGTAAAGCCCAGCAGAGGGACACTCTTTCTTGACGCTCACCTGCTTCTTCATCTTCTCTGTTGTGTCTCTCTTTAGCCTCTTCCTTCTCTTCCTCCTCATTATAGCTTCCATCTACTTTACAGGGTGCCAGACGGCATGCTTAAGGCCTGACCCCAGCTCCTTCAGAACCCTAACAGCTAGAAATTCTTATACTCATTTTGCCGATGAGAAAATTGAGGCTCAGAGAAGCGAAATGATGTGTCTGTGTATATAAGGTAATCCCATATGAGTCAGGGCTGGGGTGTGGACCACCGTCCAAACTGTTGCTGTTGACTACCATGCCATTCTGTCTCCAAATCACACATTTCTGAACTGCTCACACATGCACGCACATTAGATAAACGTGACCTACTGCGATCTATTAAATTAGGTCACCCCGTAAACATCTCCTACAGGACCAGGCACATAGTAGGCCCTCAGCACGAGTGCCCCTTCCTCCCTCCCATCCCCTCATCTCTTTCCCCATTCTGTCTCTCTCCTCCTGCTTTTTCTCCTTGCCTCCAGGCTTATGACACAGGTGAGAAGAGCCAGGACAGAAGGGAATGTGGCTGTGGCCTGCAGACCTTGTCCTGGCCCTAAGCCTCCCAATAAATAACGAGGTCTGTATATAAGCCTCCGGCTCTGCAGCATCTCAGCTTGGGAGGAATGGCGTTTGCTGGCGGAGGGATTAGGAGTCCTAGGAGGAAGGGACAAGGGCCTCCCTCCGAAGCAGCAGGGGAGAGGCTCTGATTCACTCTCTTTCTCCTTTCCATCTGTGGCCTCACAGAAACAGCAAAGAAACCTAAAGAAAACTTAACTTTGCCGTCAAGGTCCTCAGTGGGTGTGGGGCTGGTCTGGGAGGGAGGAGTTCCCCTTCCTCCAAAGGGCTGGCCCCTGACCTGAAGGCATAAGACCCTTATGAGACCCAGCATGCTCGGAACACAGGCAGGAAACTGCACTTCTTGCCCCCTGGCCCACCTCCTTCCTCTTCCCAGCTTGTCTGGGTCCCTAGAATGGGGGTTGTCTGGCCAGATAGAGTCTCCAGTCATTTGCTCAAGACCTCTGAGTCACGGAGGTGAAGAAGCCTCTGGGACCAGCTGAGGCTGAGGGGCTCTGGGGGAGGGGTCAGGACAATTGCAGAGGCTGCCGGGAAGATGGATCAGATGGCCACATCTGATCTGAGTGTCACAAAGCAGCCCAGCTGAGGTTGCTGGCGAAGTGTGAGCAAGCTGTCGGCCTGAGCTGAATTAAAATCATCCTATACCCGCAGGGTGGCTTAGTAATAAGAAGCAAAGCTGCCATTTCCCAAGCACTTATTAAGTGCAAGACCCTTACATATGTGTATATGTTTCCAACAACCTTGCAAGCTGGTACTATTAGTTCCACTTTATAAAGAGCCAGAGGCTCAGAGAAATTAAAAGAAACTTACCTGGGGCTCTGGAGCTATTAAGAGTTGCTGGGATCTGAACCTAGGTCTGTTTGGCTCCAAAGCTCATCCCCGAGGATACCCCTAAGAAAACCTCCGATACAGAGGATCACTCAGTGTGTAAGAAAAACACTACTGAGTGAGAGCAAGAGCAGCCAACAGGTGTGGACCCACGCACCATCCTCTCACCTGTCGCCTGAGTCACCTGCCTTCCCCATGCCACACTTCTGCTGTGTCTTTCTGGAGGCAAAGGGACAAGGATGTTTCTTGGACCAGAAAGGGATGCCCTCCCCTTATGAAAACAAATGGAAGCATTCCCCACAGAAGAGCCAGCTGGTACCAAGGGGGTCACTTAAGGAAAAGTGAGGGCCTAAGAGTCCCCTCCACAACTCACCTTCTCCTTGTGGCTCAGGTGCTACCTAGCATGGATATTTGCATAGCCAAGGGCTGCAGCCTGCAGCCTGCCTTTGCTTCTGTGGTGCTGTTCCCATGGGATTTCCTGCCGCTGCCTCTGTACTCAGACACCCAGGGTGCCTTGATATCCCCCTGCTCCACCTGACCCATGTGGGCAATTCATCTCCACCTCCCCTCCTCCCCTCTGGCTCAGACAGGCTGGAATTCTCTTAACAATTTTACCAAACCCAAAGAGAAGTGTTTAAACCATTTTTTAAAATGTCTTAGAATTTTCAAAGGTTCTGACATCACAGTGCTTTCAGAGAACAGGTTTCTGACCCTAAACCGGTAGAAGGTCACTTCCAGGTCTCAACTCCATTATTCCGTCCCATCAGGGACAGAAGCGGCTGTCTTCGCCTTCAATCCCTTTCTTGCTTCCTCCAGGAGGGTCCTGGGGCTGTCATAGAGGCCCAGCTGCCTAGCCTGGTGCAGGGGACAGGGAGTGGGGGTGGGGGGCGCTTTGGCAGCAGTGCCCCCTGATCATTTCCCACTGCCCCATCATGGAGGCCCATGGTCCACAGTCGCCAACCGGCTCGGCAGCCTCTCTGCTCTGTCTTTGGAGAGAGTGGTCGTATCATGGCCGCACAATGGCACGTTTTTATTTTTATTTACTTTTAAGAAAAAGAGAGGATATTTTTTCCTTCTTTCTCACATCTCCTTTTGATCTTAGCCCTGGCCCCAATTCTGTGGGACTCCCTGACCCTCGCAACATGTGGGGCCAACTGTGTGTAGCCTACTGTTGTGTTCGGGGGCTAGAGACAAGGATGGCAGCTCCTGCTGTCTTGCCAGGCTGCCTCGACCTGTCCCAGGGTAGACCTCTGCTGCGATTCCCTTAGTGACTCCTTTACAGGTGTTTTTTCTCATCTGCAGAAGTCACAATGTCCCTGGCCTTTTTCCAGTCCTCCCCACCCGGTGTGGGCTGCCCAGGTGATTCCAACTTCCCTGAACCCAGTGCCTTCTGGGATGGGGCTGAAACGGGGCCCCATGGCCAGCTCCCGAGTAAGGTCAGAGGTCAGGAGAGTAGGACGAGTTGGTCATCCTGGGCTCCTCTTAATGATTTATTAGCCACTGTTCCCATTAGGAGCTGTTAGCACATCAAAGCAGGATTTGCAGATCCTGGATGCATAGTGACTGTGACAGACATTAGCTGGTGGCTGCCCTGGAGCCATAAAACTCCCACTGGGTGAGCTGGAGGTGGAGGGAGGCGCTGATCACTTTGGTTCTCGGCTACAGGAAAGGCAGATCCAAATGTCCACGGCTGAGATCTAAATGTCCACGTTTCTAAAATGAATTTGTATATTAACTCATGAAATCACTGAGTTTGGAACTCTAGGTAAGTTTAGACTGTGTGACACAGTACAATACAGGGCAAAAGGCAGATTCTGGAATCCATGAGATCTGGGTTCAAATCCCAGCTCTGGCATCAAGAAATTGCAGGAAGTTGGGTTCTCTCAAAGCCTCGGCCCTGTCTCTAGTGGCATGAGGATAACAATCCTCTTAAGAGACATCAGGAGAGGACCTGGAGCCACATGTTAAACTGCCTGGCATGAGGTGACACTCGAGAAACAGGGTTTCTTACTCCATGGCGCATGTCTAATGCAGGGGCCTTCCAACGGCCTCCTGCATCTGAAGGAAGCCACCTACTGAGAGGTCTCTGCCAGCCTGCTCAGGTACTGCTCTTCTTAGTGCTATCTTTTACCAATGGGCAAACGGTGGGCTGTTCTCCTTGTGATGCTGAGGGGGGAGCTGAGGCAGACCAGGTTCCCTGGGAAGCTGACTGTCAGCTAGTAGACTCTACATACACACCATCGAAAGGGGAGGGGAAGAGAGAGAAGTGAAAGGCAGCAGACATGGGCAATGGAAGACAATGAGCTGTGCCAAGTCTCAGTGATGGCCTCAGCCCACCCAGGTAACTCTGGAACTGGGATGGCCCCTCAGAGTTGCCCCAAGGGGGCCAGGCCATGAAGGGGGTTCTTGGACAAGGTGGCTCTTTAGCCAAGGCACTCCTGCAGAGGACTGACGCCCGAGAGCTATCTGCAGGCAGCACCCTAGCACATAAAGGGACAAGTCCTTCATTCCCTAAACGGGAATCTGGATGGCACGGCACAGCAGGCACTGCAGGGGCCTTTCTACAGGGACCAGCACATGGGCCAGGGATCCTGAGAGCAGGGCTCCATCTCCGCCTTCACTAAGGGGAGCCATGCACCCCTCAGGAGAATCCAGGTCCTGGGAGTTTCTGTAGCATTCCTGCATATGCTTCACAACTGTAGGTTTGAGAAAATGGGAGTGTTGGGCTCAATGAATACATCTGTTCAGCTTTGGCTCTGATTTCTGAAGACTTCTCAGGTTCAGAGAAGTGGGAGAATCAGGGACATCAGGAAGGGAGCTCCCCCTCCACCCCTGAACCAAAATAATTTTGCCAAAGTCTGGACACCCCAAAGGTTTCCCAGTGCTGTTGGGAAAAATGCCAAGCTCCTCCCTGCCCTGGCCTTCAAGATCCCTTGAGGTCTGGCCCCTGCCTGCCTTTCCTGCTTCATTTCATGTCCATTTCTTTTCTTCTCCTGAAACTCCAGGGCGGAGCTGTTTAATAGAGCGTTCTGCGAGGATGAAATATTTTCTACCTGCGCTGTCTAATACAGTAGCCGCAGCTACGTGTGGCTACTCAGCACTTGAAATGTGGTTAGTGAGGCTCAGGAACTGAACTGAATTTTTTATTTTATTTTAATTTTATTGTGGTTTTGTTTTTGGTTTTGTTTTGAGACAGAATCTCACTCTGTTGTCCAGTCTGGAGTACAGCAGTGCAATCTCAGCTCACTGCAACCTCCGCCTCCCTGGTTCAAGCGATTCTCCTGTCTCAGCCTCCCAGGTAGATGGGATTACAGGCTTGCACCACCATCCCCACCTAATTTTTGTATTTTTAGTAGAGGTGGGGTTTTGCCACATTGGCCAGGCTGGTCTTGAACTTCTGACCTCAAGTGATCCACCCACCTGGGCCTCCCAAAGTGCTGGGATTATAGGTGTGAACCACCATTCCTGGCCTACTTCAATTTTATTTTAAGGGCCACAGGTGGCTGGCAGATACTGTAATAGACATCACAGGTCCAACCGCAGAGGATTTTTTTCGGTTTCCCACCCCAGGGCCTTTGCACTTGCCGTGCTGGTGTGCAGTGACCATCCCTTGGACTCTCTTATGCCACCTCCTCATTATCTAGGTTTCAACTCCAACACCACCTCCTCAGAAAGGCCTTCTTCAGTCAACCAGGCTAAAGCATTTTCCCAAATTCCAGCCCCCTCCACTCTATAGCAGTCATCAGTGTGTACATTTTCCCATTTATTTATTTCTGTTTATTGTCTATTACCTACAGCTAGAAATGATAATAATATATAAGCCAGTATTTGTATGGCGCTTATTATGTGTCAGGTACTGGTTTATCGCTTCACATATATTATCTCCTTTAACTCTTCTGTGAGACAGGAGAGTTGCTGCTTTGTCCCCATTTTGCAGATGGGGACACTAAAGCTCAGAGGTGGGCTTGCCCAAGGCCACCTGCTAGAAGATGTCTTTTCTACCTCTGTAGTCCCAGCACCAACATGGAGCAGTGCCAGACATATCGAGCAACGGCTCTCAGTACGTGGCCCTTGACTGCCGATCTGGCTAAGACTCAGCAGAGTGGGGTGGCTGGGCTGGTGTGGACCCAGGAAACCCTCTGATCTTGGGCATGGGCATCATCCTTGCAGCCCCATGGAACCCCTGATTGGGATGGTAGGCTGGGGGCAAGGACAAGGGTGGTGCCGTGTGTGGCCTGCAAGTCACTTGTCCCATTTTGGGAGACCCCACTGGGCTGGGAGGGGAGAGGAATGGACCTCGCTGGGCAAAACTGGCAAACCCTGCTCCTAGGCAGTGAATGCTGCTAGTGGCCAAGGTGGACTCGGCCCATTGCTGGGGCTGGGGCTGCGGCTTTCCCGGTGCCTTGACAGAAAGGGACTAGAGCTGTGGAGACCACCCAGACTTTTCGTCTACAGAGAGTTCTGACATCCGCCCGGCCTCCCCAGCAGAGCCCTTGTCTGGGGCTGTCCAGCTGCAGGGGGGCGTGGAGGGAGTTCTGTGCAGCCCAGCAGTAGGGAGATATCTTCCTAGCGATCAGCATCTGATAACACAGTCTGGTCTCCCCAGGGTGCCCCTGCCTCCTCTAAAAAGCATCTTCTCTTAATTAAAAAGTCTGACAGGGCCTTGTGTCTGGAAGGGACATTCCATGAGGAGGGGAAGCCACCAGAGAGGTCTCACCCTCCTCTTGGTCCTGCTGTTTCCATTTCCTATGGATACTGCACCCCCCATGTCCCATCCCCCACCCGGCACCCTAGGGCTTCTAGGTGTGAGAGAGCTTTGCACAAGGAGCCTGAAACACAACTGCCATTTCCAATGAGGCCCCTTATCTGCTGGGTGACCCAAACTCAGCTTCTTAACTTTCTAGCCTCCAATTCCTCCTTCCTGTGAGGGAACACATGTGCCCCTCTATGATTGCCACAGGATCTAGGGAAGTACGATGCTCTCAACTTTCAAGACTTTATACATGTGAGGTCAATGCAAGTATAAAAAACCATAACGATGTTTATACAAAAGTTTCATATAGGCTCACTCCCTTACACTTAGAAAACAATTTATCAAAGGAAAACTGCTAGATGCACAAAGATATTCACTGCAGCATAGAATATAAAAAACACAGAAACTTCATGATCTAGTAAGCAACTCAAAGGTAAATTATGGTATATGATCTTTAAACGCAGCCATGTTAAAGATGTTATTTCCAAGGCTGCCCTGATGCAGGAACGTGTCTGCCTTGTCATGGTAAATGAAGGAAGCAGCGGACCGTATTCCGTGCACACCGATTTCTGCTCTGAGAACATAGGTATGCGTGTGGATGAGGATCAGAGCGGGGAAGAGAAAATGGAAACAGTTGTGTGAGAGTGGAGGTGGGGGATTAGGGATGATGGCTTTTCTTTCACAAAATGTCCTTTAATGTTCTTACAGAGCCGTTTGAACAATAAATATATGTCAGAAAAACAAACCAAAAAAATTTTTAAAGCAAAGCCAAATGTAAAATCCAAAATGTTTCCACTCTTCTCAGCTCAGATGGATCCAGTTCCTGGACTTCTCGGCCTCCCGAGCACCCCACATCCCCGGCAGGTACACAGGAGGCCATGCAGCTCACTGTGTGGCCCGGGCCTCAGTCTTCAGCCTACAGAGTCTGGTGTGTGAGACATCAGAACTTGGCTTCATCCTTTCGTTTTCCCTTTGCCCCTTCTTGTGCCACATGCTTAAGGCCCTTTCTGTTCAAAAGACAGTGGTTTCAGCTGGGTGCTGTGACTCGCGCTTGTAATCCCAACACTCTGGGAAGTTGAGCCTGGTAGATCGCTAGAGTTCAGGAGTTCAAGACCAGCCTAGGCAACATGGCGAAACCCCATCTCTACAAAAAATTTTAAAACAGTCAATTAGCCAGGCATGGCGGTGTGCGCCAGCAGTCCCAGCTACTCGGGAGGCTGAGGTGGGAGGGTCGCTTGAGCCTGGGAGGTTGAGGCTGCAGGGAAACGAGATCATGCCACTGCCCTCCAGTCTTTTGAAACCCTGTCTCAAAAAAAAAAAAAAAAAAAGTCACCAGACTCTGGTTAGAGGTTCTACATCCTCAGTTATGAAAATTCTTTCATTTGCAGTTGTACTGAGACCTGCTGAGGATACCAACTACGTTTCCTCACAGGGACCACCTGTGATTGGTTGTGGTTGCCAAGAAGTACAAGAAACAGCGCTGAAATAGATCAGTTATGTCCACCATGGGCCCTAGATAAAGGAATGGTATACGTCCCGTGGTATTTGCCATACCAGAATAGACAAGTACTCAACGCAGGGCTCAGACTTCTGGGCTTTCATCTCAACCCTGCCAGTGCTTTCCTGGAGAACCTTGGGTACTATACAGCTTTGTCATGTGTGTAAGGAAAAGCAGAGGCTCCCCGTTCTCCAGGCCGTGTGCTGGTCTGGAAAGAGGATGGACTTTGCAGTCTCATAGACCCAGGCAAGAATCGCAGCTCCACCGTTTACTCGCGATTTGACCTTGGGCAATCTGTGTAACCGATGGAGCCTGGGTGTTTACCATGATAGGCTGAGTTATAAAGATTAGAAATAGTAAATAGACACAGTGCCCAGTCTACTGCTGGCACACAGTAGGTGTTAGGATAGCTGTTATCCTGGCCACTTGTGACATTCAGAGGGGTTGGTGGTGCTGTTCAGCCAGGTGGCATGAAGCAGGCCATGGGGCTGCCAGGCTGCCACCCATGAGGCTGTGTGTTTCTTTATTTCTTCCTGGCCCACAGTCACACATGCACGCCTTCACCATGCCCTCCCGGACTAATGACATAGCTGTCTGAGACAGAATTCATTGAGAGACAGGGACAAAAATGATGTTTCACTTGATTGTGCTATTGTAAGTTAAACACTCCATATTATAATGAACTTATAACATTTGCTAATTCCTAATTGCTGTGTATGTTTTTAATTGTGTGCAATTTAAAGTAAGATTTAAGAAAAATAGATATCCAGGGGTGATTAAGTACCTTACTAATTGTTCATTATGCCCTGTCCCTGCTTCACGGAGTCCTGCTTTACCTCCGGGCCTGAGGAAAGCAGCCTCCGAACTCACCTGGCATCCTGGGGCGGGGGACTTGTGTGGGGCTTGTCTTCAGTTCTGGGCCCCATGCCCAGTAGAAGGAGGGAGGCAAGAGGGAGGGATGCAAGCACACTTGAAGGTGGTGTACCCAAACAATTCCACTCTTGGTCAAACTAACTCTCACGTACTAGTTCAATGTCCCAACACTGTTATGACATTGCTCCTTCACAGATCTGTAATCAGATGATAGCCAGTGGGCCCACCCATCTGTTCATTTAATTACTCATTCATGCATTCAGCAAGGATTGACTGAGCCCACCCTCTGGGCCAGAAGTTCTGGGCTGTGGAATTGGAGCAATTCAGGCCTGGAAGGTCCCCAGAGATTGTGTATTGCAAATTAGCAGCTTGAGGACCAAATGCAGCTCTTTCACAGGTTTTGTTTGGCCTGCAGAGTGGTTTTTAAATGTTCTTAAATTAGTATCAGCATTTAGAAATAAGATTTTGCAGAAAATATCTGATTCTCAGCTTTTCTTGAATAGTTTCAAGATCTGCCAATAGTAGGTCTGCAACCTCAACTGGCAATACTTGGTTGCAGCTGAAGGGTATCCAATCCATTTTAGGCACACAGGCAAGCCCTTAGCACTTTGCCAGTCTCCACCATGTCCTATCGCATGACACCTGGCCTACTTCATTCATTTATGTGACCTGCCTGGCTCCTTGTAGGCATTGGAGTTTGTGGCACCTAATCTCCCTCAACTCTTCTTAGAGTAGTGACTAAAAAATTAAGGACTGTGCCCATCATAAATCTTACAGTCTAACAACAGACAGGGTAGAAAAACATGGACATGGAACTTGGAACTGAGATCTACACATAGAAATGAGAATAATTCACTGAATATTTTGATGTCATGGGGTTGTGGTAAATCAAAGCCAGCTGAGTGAAGAAGAGGATGTTGAGCCATGATGTGCATACTGCAACCTCTGCTGGAGAACTGTCAATGCCTTTTGGATGTGGAAAAGGGAGCAAGGCTTGCACAAACACTGATTTCCTGGGAAGGGCCTGAGGTGAGAGGCTGGGGGTGGAGCAGGAAGTCCCTCCCCTTGAGAAGATATCTCTAGGTCCTGTGGGAGGATCTCACTGTTTCTGGGAGACTCAGTCAAGGGTGACAAGTTCAAGTATGGAGACTCCAGATGGTTATCAAAATAGAGTTGAGGGGTCAGAGCCAGCAGAGTGCAATGGGCAAGGCCCGCCCCGATTGATTTCCACCTCGCCCACACAAGGGCTGACTTGAGAGAGAACCTTTCCACCTTCCCTGGGCCCACCGTCCCTATCTGTGTGTGGCAGCCCAGCCCCTCTGCCCTGTGCTGGAGGCCTGGCCAGGAAACTGTTCAGCCTGAGAACAATGCCTGCCCTTGGCCTGAATCTGTAAAATTGGGACTGCAGTCTCTACCAGCAAGACCTACCCCTAAGGTTTCCTCACTCAGGACTTAATGATTCTGACCGCAACCTGGAAGCAACAGGGGCCCAAGGAAGTAAGAAAATTTGTCCCAACAGTTCAAAGCTGGTGGTTTAAATCTGTACTATTTCACTCAAATGGTCACCCAGCCCCGTCCAGCCTGCTCTGCTTTGCTCAGCACACCCTGAGCCCTGCCTGTGTTCTTTGCGGGTTCCAGGATTTTAAGGGCTCATCTGAGAGGCAGGGCAACAGGGTGATTAAAGGCCTGGTAGGAACCGGGTCACACAGCAGGAGGTGAGCGGCGGACAAGCAAGCGAAGCTTCCTCTGAATTGACAGCTGCTCCCACATTGTTCACATTATGACCTGAGCTCTGCTCCCGGTTGGATCAGCGGAGGCGTTAGATCCTCACAGGAGTGAGAACACTATTGTGAACTGTGTATATGAGCGAACTAGGTTGCGCACTCCTTATGGGCCAAGGTGGAACAGTTTCATCCTGAACCCATCCCTCCCACCCCAAAAAATTGTCTTCTAGGAAACCAGTCCCTGGTGCCAAAAAGGTTAGGGACTGCTGCCCTAGAGTCAGCCTGCCCCTCACCAGCTTGGGATGCAAGGCAGGAGGTGCTGCCTCTCTCTGTCTCAGCCTCCTGATGTTCACCTTAAAAGGCTTATAAGCATTACATATGGTAATACCTGTGAAGCATTAAGATTGACGCCTGGTTGACTGGGCGCAGTGGCTCACGCCTATAATCCCAGCACTTTGGGAGGCCAAGGTAGATAGATCATGAGGTCAGGAGTTCCAGACCCGCCTGGCCAATATGGTGAAAGTCTGTCTCTACTAAAAATACAAAATATAGCCAGGCATGTTGGTGCATGCCTGTAGTCCCAGCTACTCAAGAGGCTGAGACAGAAGAATTGCTTGAACCCGGGAGGCAGAGGTTGCAGTGAGCCGAGATCGTGCCACTGCACTCCAGCCCGTCTCTACTAAAAATACAAAATATAGCCAGGCATGGTGGTACATGCCTGTAGTCCCAGCTACTCAAGAGGCTGAGACAGAAGAATTGCTTGAACCTGGGAGGCAAAGTTTGCAGTGAGCCGAGATCGTGCCGCTGCACTCCAGCCTGGGCGACAAAGCAAGACTCTGTCTCAAAAAAAAAAAAAAAATTGGTGCCTGGCACATGAGAAGAGCTCTTATTAGCCATTCTTCTGGTTAGAACACAGAGGGCAGTATCATATGCTTCTGGGATTGGATGCCATTATTTCTGACTTCATAACCATAACAATTGTCATAGTTATATTTATTAAGTGCTTACTCTAAGCCAGGGACGGTGCTAAATATCTTACTTGTATTCTTTCATTTACCACCCAAATCCAGTGAGGTAGATACTCTTATTACCCCCATTTTACAGAGGATACTGGGCTCAGAGAGGTTAAGCAGCTTTCCCAAGGTAACACAGCTAGTAAGTAGTAAAGTAGAAATTCGAACCTATGGCTGTTTGGCTGCAAAACCTATGTTCTTGTCCAGGATTCTGGGGCAGTTCCCCATTCCTTCTAAGTAAAAGGAAGAACAGTGAAACTATGAGACTGTGTGCATGTGTCTGGTTGAAGTTCCTCCTAAGATGGGCAGTGTCTGGATGGGGTTCGTGATCAGTCCTCAATGGGGGACTCTGGGAGCCAACTTCAGGCAAGAGACGAGCATGGTCTGAACTTAGCCCAGGAATGAGGCCACATGGTCCTCAAAGGAACTTGAAAGGACTCATTGCAGGTTTTCCTTCTCAGCAGTCTAACCATCTCCCCCCCACCACTAAGTCTTGTTGACTCTTAATTTGCTTTTGCAGCTGAAGCAATAAATGTAAAGGTTAAGAAAGAAAACTTTAGGGTGTAGCTGATTCCAAATGCGGCTCTGCCAATTTACTAGCTGTGTGACCTTGGACAAATTACTTAACTTCTCTGCGCAGCCATAAGAGCCCCATCTGCAAAACGGCGCATAATAGTACTGAACCTGCCTGTCAGGGCAGTGAGATGATGCATGTCTTTGGGGCTAAGGGCATGCCTGGATTTCAGTTATATGACTATAGGCCAGAACTTTGACCTCTCTGTGGCTCAGTTTCCTCCTCTGTTAGGTGTGGACAATAGCACACCTTGTATAGTTACCTTATAGGGCTACTGGGAAGAGGAAATTATATGATGTGTAAGTAGTGTGGCGCTGGTTAGAGGTTAGCATGATGCCAAACCAAAATGGGTTATTAATATTAGGTTGATGCAAAAGTAATTGCTGGTTTTGCCATTCCTTTTAATGGCAACATAATAAATGTAACTTTAAAATCAAAAAGCTCGTCCTTCAGAGATACAGGCCTGGTTGTCAAAGCAAGACCAATGAAGCCTGCAGCACCCCCCCAGGCCTCTGAGGGGTGGCGTTCGGCATGAGTCTGACCTGAGCTGTGACCTTTCGCCAGCCCCTCCTCTCTGCTCCTCCGGCAGTCGCCTGGCAGGGCCTGGCCAGCAAAGCCATGATATGACGTTTGAGCTTCCCCAGTCAGGTCCTTGCACAGGAACACTGGCGAGATCCGGTGTCAGGAAGAAGGTCCCGGGTCAGAGGTGTGATGCCCGGAGACTTGTCTTCCCTTCAGGGACCTGAGTGACACCTCAGTGGAAGAAAGCAGCCCTGACTTGGGACTCAAGGGCTGGGGCTGGCGGTTAAGGGTCTTGTCAGGACCACTTGCCCCTCCCAGTCCAGTCGCTGGTCACAAGGCCCAGAGCCACAGGCAGGGGAGCTGCCCAGAGGGCTGCAGCCAGAGGAGACTGGAGTTTGGGAATTCTGTGCGAGCTTCTAGACAGCACATTTCCTTTCTGCATCTCAGTCCCTTACTCAGAAAATGGGGCTGCTGACTCCTGCCCCAGCCTTTCAGGGCTGTTTTGTGACTCAAATGAGAAAAGGTACAACAAAGCCCTGAGAAGGAAGAAGGACTGACTGTCAGCCACAGAGTGCCCCCAGGCAGGAGCTTGCTTGGGAGTGGAGACCAACATGGGGCCAGCCTCACCCCAGAACCAGCTGCACTCCCGGCTCTAAGCTGGATGGAAGGCAGAGTCAGGGGGCCTGCACCTGGTGGGCAACTTGGGGGCTGCAGTCTCACTCTGGGGTGACTGGCCTCAGTCTGCAGGAAGCAGTAGGCGTGGTGACCAGCAGATGAGCCATGCTCCGGGGAAAAGCTGCCACAGTCCCCCAGGATGACGTGTCAGGGGACTCAGATGGGGCGGTCTCCTGAGCTAGAAAAGAAGCCCCCAAGGTCAGGGACAACAGGTGACCTTTACAGCCTCCTGCACAGCAGCCATGCATAGCTGGTGTTGAGCAGGTGTTGAGAGCGGGCAGGAGGGAGACACAGTTCCAGTGTGCCAGGACACAATCTTCTTTACCCCTTCATACTGCACTGAGCCATGCTTCCAAGAGCCTGCCTTCTGCTGAAGAATGAGAAAAATAATTCTGGGGAACTCAGCCACTTCCTGCTCAACCCTTAGCCTTTCAGGTTCTCATCAGCTGTTGAGACACCATTCCCCTCTCCCTTTTATTCACCCAGAATTGCAGCTGGGTGGGGGAGGGGACCAGCTCAGGAGGGGCACGGGGGTGGCCTGGCGCCATCTTCTGTCTGGGTTGTCCTTCCTCTTGCCAGGAGCTGGGCATCACCCTCCATCCTCCTGGGCAGAACCCTGCAGCCAGGTCCCCCATGCCCTCCTTGCCTGTGGCCTTCTGCGGCCATTTTCCTGAGCCCCAGGACTGCTAGCCCCCATTCCAAGGGATGTGGGACTCTGGCATCAAGGGAGCTGCAGGGGTGGTAAGGGGACCTCCTGTCCCTCTGCCTGCTCAAACCATCTCTCACCAGAGCCATCTCCATGAGGGCTCCTGGCCCCAGGCATGTACCCTCAGCCATTGCTAGCTAGACTGGGGAACAGCTTCCCTGGAAACACAGGACTGCATCAGGAAGGAGAGGAGGCCGGAGGGACTTTTAAGGTTCTATTGGGAGGAGAAAGGGAGAATGGATGCAGAGGAGGTAACCAAGAAAGTCTGCTACCCAGGCACACCCTCCTGTGTCCACAGAGAGGAGTCGTCCCAGGTGTTGGGCATCTGAGCCTCCCCGGTCCCACCGGCCTTCAGGCACTTGCCAAACAATGCAAGGAGCAAGGACGTGAAGGGGGCACCTCCAGATTGAAAGCAGGGGTTAGCCAAGGAAAGAGTGTCCAGAAGACCCTGGAGCCAGACCAGAAGACCATGGAGCCGGACCAAGTGCCCCACCAGGTTGCCAGGCGTGAAGTCCACTTCCATGGAGTTTACAGGAAGGTGGCCACTCAGGTTGCCCTCAGGTGGCTCCAGGGGTGGCAGTGGCACAGCTAGTAGTGTGGGGTCCTCTGAGGACCTCCTGGGGCCAGGGCATGAACTAAGCTGGAGGGGATCTTACTGGCTCCTGTCTCTTCCTTGCTCGTACCTTCCAGTCTCTCTGCCAACCTTAGCAGCTGAACAGGGATGGGAGAGAGGGCTGCAATCAATGCTAGTCCCCACGCCTGGTATGAGATGTGTCTGGAGAGTCCAGGACACCCAGCCTCTCCACCTCTGTCTCTGCCACTCCCCAAGGCTAGACCCAGTCCTGCCTGGTTAGTTAAAAAGGGTCCTCCTGCTTCATCTGCTTCCTGAGTCTCACCTCCAGATGGCTCTAGTTTCCAGGATGACTAATAGGTTCCATATCATGTGCCAATTTCTGCTGATTGATAGTGGCTGTGTTGCAAAGAATTGTGAAACCTTGTCTCGGCTCATTAAGGAGCTGTGATTGATTATCAATGTCAGCCATGAGTGCCGGAAGAGAGACTGTAGGTGTGTGTGATTTAAACTGCTGCCTACTTCTCCCAGAACCTGTTACACCCCATCAACCTGGGCTGGAAAGGTCTGGGAGTGTCTTGTGGCTGAGAGACGTCATTACAGGACAGATGTGAGCTGTGGCGTGCTGGCAAACATTTAATAAGTGGCTCTCGGGGTAAGGTGGGGCTGCTGTGTAGCTTTTGCCAATTTCTGTAGTGTGAATACTCCCACCACGGCCAATTTCCAGCGCCAGTGTGAAGTCACTGGGCGCCAAGTTAGGAAGAGATGCATACAGTTGGCTTTTGCAAGACTGCACAAACTGGCTCTGTCTGAATAGTCAGATGCTTTTCCTAAGAAATGTAAAGCTTCTCAAAGCTTTGCTAATGGTGGACTCTTCTGGGAAAAGCACTAGACCAGGATTCAGGATCATTTACCAGCCATGAATAATAGGCAAGTTACATCCTTCTCAGAGCCTCAGTTTTCTCATCTATAAAATGGGAGTTGGGTTGTGGTGACCTGTGATATAAGGAAGTGCTTTATCAGTCACAAAGCATGATTTGTCAGCCGTGCTCCCAGAACATCAAATAAACTCAGATGGTCTACCCTAGAAATCTGCCTCAGGCCTCCCTAGAAAGTCAGGGTTTGTGCCATGGGGCTGTACGAGACAGGGTTTGGGTGTTCTCTTTGAGGTTAACCCCAGAAGACAGAGGCTGCCTTAAAGGTCACCAGTGTCCCTTCACAGGCCATCATGCCTGCCCCTGACAAATTGCTTTTTATGGTTTTTAAAGCTACTCGTGTTTCCCTTCTTCACTGCTCTTTCAGGCAGAGGCTGTTCCATTTATTTCTCCATGTGCCTCCTTCAAGCTTCAGGGGCCCGTGGCCCTGGGAGGCAGGCAGACCTGGGGCCAAGTACCAGCCCAGTAGTGCATGTGTTCTGCAGCCTTGAACACACCATAAACTCTCTGGGCCTCCGCTTTTTCATCTGTAGAGTGGGAACAATAACCATCGATACTTCACTGGGTTGTTGGGCAGACCGAGTGAAATAAGGGTGTTAGCATAGTGTCAGGCACAGAGTACACGCTCAATAGATGAATAACAGACAAATTACTATTTGTCCCGATGAGGTCTTGGGTGGAGGTGGAACAGGCCAAACTGTAGAAGAATGGGATCCCAAGAGTTGGCAAACCACAGGTCGGTGAGGGCTGGGCCATGGGTGAGGGTGTGCGTTGTGGGGCCTGAGGCACAGGGAGAGCCCCAAGGCAGGTCTGGTGCCATTAGTCCAGCATGGGGTTTCTCATCCTCAGCACTATTCACATGTGGGACTAGATGAGTCTTTGTGGCAGGAGGCTCTGTGCACTGTCTTTTTAGCAACATCCCTGGCCAGTACCTACTACAGACCAGTAGAAGCTTCCCAGTTGTGAAATCAAAATGTCTCCAGACATTGTCAACTATCCCCTGGGGAGCCAAATCCCCCCCGAGCTGTGAACCCCTGATCCAGCAGGCAGAGTGTAACCAATATCATTAGTCACCCAAGGTCTGAGGGGAACCCATGATGCAGAGCACCTGTCCTGGCAGAGATGGGTGGGTCGGGCATGTGGCAGAGCTGGTGGCAGGTGGTCGGCTGCAGGCACCAGGAGGCATAGGTGGGGGCTAGGACCCCAGCTTCTGGGAGCCCAGCAGTCAAGCAGGGTCAGAAGATGGCTCAGATGACACTGAACTTGGGAGCACCCTGCCACTCTTGATGCCCCCTGTCCAGGACCAGGACTGGATCCAGAGACTGGGTGGGACTAAGTCCAGGGTCGAGGGGAAGGGGACTTACCTGCCCACTTTAGAAGGGGCTGAGGGCCCCTTCCACCCCTGAGAACTTCATGACCTCCAACCAGGAGAACACAGGCTTTGCAGGAAGAGAGACCAGGTTCAAATCCAGACCCTACTATATGGAAATAAAAGCTAAACAATAAAATTAGGCCAGGCGTGGTGACTCATGCATATAATCCCAGCACTCTGGGAGCCTGAGGCAGGCATATAGCTTGAGCTCAGGAGTTTGAGACCAGCCTGGGCAACATAGTGAAACTCCGTCCTTACAAAAAATACAGAAATTAGCCAGGTGCGGTGTGTGGTCTCAGCTAGTCAGGAGGCTGAGGTGGGAAGATTGCCTGAGCCCAGGGAGGTTGAGGCTGCAGTGAGCCATGACTGCACCACTGTACTCCAGCGTGGGCAATGGAGTGAGATCCTATCTCAAAAAATAATAATAATTAAATTAAATTAAATTTTTAAAACTTTAAGAATCAGATGCCATCATCTAAGAACAAAGTGACCACCTTAGGCAGGTTGCTTAACCTCTAAGCCTCAGGTTCCAAGTCCATGGAAGGGGTGACAATGCCAACCTCACAAGGTTGTCGTAAAGACCAAGTGCGGGGTTATAGTCCCCATGCTTAGCACTGTGTCTATGTCTGCCACGTAATGAGCACTCAGGACATGTTGATTGAATGAATGAAGGAATGAAAAAGTGAATCTTCCTATAGCAAACCTTTCTCGCTTAAACCCTCATGTTTGTTTTAGTTCTCATCTCTGGAATTTCTCCAGCTTTCTAACATAGGAAACTGTTGACTTCTCAGCAGGAGGAAATGAGTTACTCATCTCTGTTTCATCAGAGCTTTGCATCAGGCCTGGTAGATAATAAGTGCTTAAAAAATGAAGTTTTCCTTCCTCAGAGGACAATGAGTATACTTTATTCGTCTTTAGACAGCCATAGCCCAGCACAGTGACTCACACACAGTAGGCATTGTTAAGTGTTTGTTGAATGAATGAACATAAAAAAAGCGGCTGGAAAAAAAGGCACGACCCAGAATGCTACCCCAGAATTCTTCATGGGTTCCATCCCTGTGTGTCCATTTTGGGGGAGCATGGCCGCCTTGCTCAGAGGAGGTGGGTCAAACCCCGGGGGAGAACGGTAGTGGCCTTAGCAGGAAGCTGAGGCGATGGGTGGCAGACATCAGCAGGGAGGTCTCAGGCAGAATGTCCCCACTTTGGATGGCTGCTGTGCGGGCCTCCCTGACAGCCCTGCTTGCGGGCTGCTCAGCCCACCTGAGGGGGCAGGGACAATCTTCATAGTTCTCCCTGCTGCAAGAAACAGGTGTCCTCCTGAGGAAGCAGCAGGTGCATGGGTGGAGTCCAGGTGTCTTCCTCCTCTCTCAAGATGTGGTAGTATGGGCCATAGCTCAGCAGGATCAGCATGAGATATGGTGTGCTCTGTTAGGAAGACCCCAGGATGGGGAGTCAGGAGACTGAACGTCCCACCGCCATTACCCGCCCACAACGTGGCCCTGGATGGTCACAAATCTCCCTGGGCCTCTCTTTCTCCATCTGTACTGCGGGGATTTGGTAATGCCTTGGAGTGACTCCATCCTTTGGTGCCCAGCCAGGGTAATGGGCACAGCCAAGTGGCCCACATGGGAGAGCAACTAGTGACATCCAGGCACTGCTATATTTTGCAAAGCCATCAGCTCCATAGCATCTTAAAGCTGCCAGGCATTGAACACAGCATCAGGGGAAGCATCTGCTTGGAAACCCGGGGCTGTCCCAGTGCAGGCCTGTTTGATGAAGGTTGGCAGGGGCAGGATGGCAGTTGGGTTTTCCAAGGCACCTGAAGATTTTCCAGGGGGACACATGAAGACCATCCTTAACACGGGAAAAAATGGTTTGTGAGAGAGAAAGCCTTAAATTATAGCACCCGTATATCTCTTCCCCTTCCTATGGCACAGCATTAGCTCACAAAGAGGATTTTCCTGTTTCTGAAGTTCCTGTAAGGGATAGGTATGGGGAGTGGCAGCCTGGCTAAGCTTGGCAGAGCCAAATTCCCTTGCATAGGACAAAGGTGCCTGTGAAAGACAGAAGAGAGGGTTGAGTCTGGAGAAGGGGGCTGGAGGCTGACCATGACAGGCATCCCAGGGGGAGGCCTGGAGAGGACTTGGTCTGCAGGCAATAGGGGGGTCGGGGGTAGGTTGCTTTCTGAGTGACGGACAGAGAGAGAGGCACTGTAGAGAAGGTTCTGGAGCTCTACCATTTACTAGCTGCATGGGCCTGGGGAGTCACTCAACCTTCCCGTGCCTCAGTTTCTTCATCTGTAAGGTGGGAATGATAGAACCTACTGCATAATGGAAAACCCCTTGAATTGTGCCTGGCACCTGATAAGGACCATAGAGGACTATGCAGTGACGATGGTGGTGGCAGTGGTGGTGATGTAAAAACCCTCAAAATCTTCAGTAGAATTTATATCTCCCAGGGGCAGACCCAGCAGACTGCTCCTCCTGCCATCCGGCTGAGTGTCGAGTCTTGTCCCAGCTACCTGGCTGCATCTGGTGATAGCTATGCAGCTGAGACTGCTAAAAACAGGCAGGGCTGCCCTCAGAGTTCCAGCCTGTGTCACTGGGGGCCTCACCAGAGCCTGCCACAGTGGGAGCCAGGGCCCCATCGGGCCTGGCAGGCGCAAGGCATCTGCCCTCCATGTGGCTGAAGCATCCCCAAATTGCCACAGGCTGAATTTTGTCACCAGCCTGCTTCTCATGCAGAGGACATCTCCCCCAGCCAGGAGGAACAGATTTCCCAGCTGAGCTGGTCCCTCTGGCTGGCTGGGCTCAGGGGATATTTTCAGATTCTGGGTGACATTCCTCTGCCACTCAGCCTAATGGCTCCCAGATGCTCCCCCTGCCCCGTGCTCCCTCCCGCTTGTTCTGGGCCCTGCATGCAAGGCCCAGGCCTGGAGCTTGCTCACCCAGGCTCTACACCTCTTGACTTTTTCTGTTGCTTTTAATCTAAAACATTTTGTCCCGCTTAACATGATGGCTTGACAGAGGCCAGCATGAAAGAGGCTGTTTCTTCCTGGATGGTGACCAGGGCAGAGAAGCGGACAGATGAAGGAGGAAAGAAGGAAGCCGGCTCTGGGAACGGGAGGAGCACGGGGAAACATAGGAGCCTTTATTGGCCGAGCATAAAAGAAGCAACAGGAGTCGCAGCTGAGTTAACGTGGCCAGGGCACTAGGGGCCGAGCAGACACACCAGGCCCAGCTGGGAATTGCCGGGAGGGCGGGGTTTCGTGGCTCATGTTCGCAGAAGTGCCTTTCCTTCCCTATCCTTCTGGGGCTGCTTTTCTAAACCTTCCCTCCTGCTCCCCACCCCTACTCCTTTTTTCTCCCTCTCGGAACACTTGAATTTGTCATTCTTGGCTGTTGCCAGTAATGAGATAGGGCTGCTGCTGCGGCCGTGGGAGGGAGGTGGAGAGTGGACACCAGAAAGAGAAAGGAACAGAGAGAGGCATGGAGGAGGTGGGGCCGGAGCCCGAGAGGGGACTTTGAGAAATAGGCTGTGGGTGGCAGACCCTGGAGGGGTGAAGTGCCTAACTCACTCTTAAACAGAAACCAGGATGGGCCAATGGGCCTCAGGCAGGGTGCACAGTGGCCATCCACGCCCACGCCTGCCTGCCTGCTGGCCCTCCCTGCCATGGCCCAGTGAGGACACCGGCATGCTAACAATCCTCATCTCTGCAGGATCTGTTATTTCCACCTTTCTCAGTGTGCCCACTGTCCCGTGTTCTGCAAAGCAGCCTGGTACACAAGTTCAGGCAGGTCACGGAAAGCCCATCTTGTGGGGTGGGAAGCTGAGGCAGAAGGGCCACCAGCAGGTCGCCAGCAGGGCTGAGCCTGGGGCCCAGACCTCTGGATTTCTCATCCAGTTATGAAAATATGGAGATGAAATAAAGGGGGAAGAGATTATATTGGTGAAAATGGGCCAGGAAAAGACAAACTTCGAAGACCAGATGGAAACCCCTCCGCTGAAGAATCCCCGGACGCTGCTTCCAAGGCAGCCTCCCCACCGCCCCCTACAGCAATGACACTGACCCAGGCATTTTCTCTCTCTCTTTCAGGACCTCCTGTAAGTACTCAAGCCGAGGGTCTCATGCATCTGAAAGGCCTGTGTCACTTGCCGGTAATGGAGTTCTGGGTGGGGACACTGCAAGCTGGGCCCCTGCTGTCTTGGGGAGGGCCTAAGGCAGGCTCCTGAGCGGTCCCTCCAGAAGGCTTCTTGTGGGGAGGAGGCTACCATTGTGCTTTTCACCCACCTCTGCACTCCTCCAGGGCAAGACAATGGCTGCCCCCAGGGCAAAGCAGGCCCCAAATTTCAATCTAGAAGAATGGCTTTCCCTCTAATTAGCTCAGTTCTTTTGTCCCCCAAAGAAGCTATTGGAGTCAAAAAAAAAAGCACCAGACATTAGAAAGAAGAAAAGAGATCATCTCTCCTCAGTTCTCCTTGAAAAGTCTCAGAAAACAGGTCATCGAGCTGGCTCCAAGCGTGGTCTGCTCCAGAGGACTCAGGTCCACACCCCTGAGTGGGCAGCTCTATTCTGGCCAAGTCACTTTGGGCAGGTGGTGGTGGTGGTGGTGGTGGCAGTGGTTATGTAAGAGAGAGCGGTGTCAGCCGGTCAGACTGGGAGACAGCACGTAAGTTATAGGCAGCACGCCGCACTCCTTCCTGGCCTTGCTAGGAAGCCCAGGGTGGGGCGGGGAGTGGAGCCACTTCCAGAGAACCTGAGAAGAGCCCAAGGAGACTGCCTCCCTGAAGTAATGGATCCAGAGAACAGGAGCACCAGTCTTTGATATCCCAACAAAAGACCAGAGGGCGCTAGGGGAGCTGGAGATAGGAGTTGAAAGGGCCCAGCCCTCACATCAGATCTTTCTCAAGGTTGCTGAAATCAACCCTATCATCATCCCTTCCTTGGAGAAGTCATTTCCATAGTTGTTTTCCTCTTAATGTGTACCTGTGGGAGCTGCCTGCTTAATTTTTAGTAAAGGCCATTACTGAAGACTCCATTTGCGCCCTGAAAGGCCCTTGCACCCATGCTGAGGATCCCATGCCCCCTGACACATCACAGTGAGGCAGGATCTGTCATGTCATTGCTCGAAAGGAAGGATAATTTATTATGGCATGTTTGGTGTGTCAGATCTTAATTCCCTTCATCCATCTTCCAAAATAAACTCTGCCATAGAGAGCTTTCACCTGTTGGAAATGTGCTACTTTTCCCTGTCTTATTCCGAGGAAGCCACAAGAGCCCTCAACTGCTCCCACCCTGCCTTGGGGCCTCCTGCACACACCTCACCACCAGGGCCAGGATGCCAGGACAGCTCTGAGTCCCTGCCTGACTTGAGGGTCCTTCCCTCAATAGTAATGTTGCATTCTGAGAGCTGGTGCTGGCCCAACCCAGGGACTGTTTCCTGAAGGAGCCCATGAGGTGGAAGGGGTGAGTCTCCATTCAGTCTCTGCCCACAGAGTGAAGGAGAAAGGCCCAGGTAGCTTTCCCCACATTCGTTCAGGGCTCCTCTTCTGCGCTGGGCTCACTTTGCCCAGTGCTGGCTGAAACCACAAGGCAAGAGGAGGAGGAAATGGGAAGCTGACCAGGACAGGAATCATCTCCTCAGCCCTGTTATCTCTGCTTCCTGCAAAAGAAGAACGCTGGTGGCCAGAGAGAAGGGCTCTGAGATGCCCGTCTGCTGCCCTCTGGGTGTATCCTGGGGGCTGGCTCTGTCCTCCAACAGGAAGATCCAGGTTCCTGTGGGCACAAGGTCAGCCAGTGCCTGAGAACACAACCATGCAGGATGGATTAAAGCTGCAGCAGGAACCATTTAGGTGGAAGCAAATTGGCAGCCACCACTGCCCCACCCATCATGCCCTTGGCAGACATTGCTAATCAATTAGGAAGCTTTTTAACATAACCCATTCGTCCCTTACTCCCAATCCATTGGTGTCAGTGCTCAAGCTGACATCTATTGGCCATCCCTGGATTCGATTTAAGGGATAATTTCTTAATACTGAGAACTGTGAGACTGAAAACAGATGACCAAGGGAAGTAGGGATGTATCTTTCTCTGAAGGAATACAGGGAAATATTTGCCAGCAGCTGCCAGGCCTTGCTGAATATGATCCTTGCTGAAATAGTAGCTAACACTTATTGTGTGTTAGACACTGTTATGTTTTTATGGAGGCAGTGTAACATAGTGATTATGAGCATGGGCTCTGGGGCCGGACCAACTGCAGTCAAATCCTGGCACTGCCACTTTTTGCTTTGTGACCTTAGCAAGTTACTTAACCTCTCTCTGCCTCAGTCCCCTCATCTGTAAAATTAGAACAGTAATGATATCTGCTTCATATGGGTATTGGAAGGAATATGTGTGTGTGTACTATATATATATACACACACACATATATATATACTATATATATACACACACATATATATACTATATATATATATATATTTTTTTTTTTTTTTTTTTACTTAGGATATATTAATTCATTTAATCCTAAAAGCATAAGGCTTCCCTAGATGATGCCCAAAGGATTTTTGCAAACCTTTAATTTTTTTTTTCTTTCTTAGAGGCAGGGTCTCACTCTCACCCAGGCTGGGGTGCAGTGGTGTGATCATAGCTCACTGAAGCCTCAATCTCATGGGCTCAAGTGACCCTCCTGCCTCATCCTCCCAAGTAGCTAGGTCTACAGGCGTGCGCCCCCACACCTGGCTAATTTTTTTAATTTTGTTTTTAGAGACGGGGTTTTGCTATGTTGCCCAGGCTGGTCATGAACTCCTGACTTCAAGCCATCCTCCTGCCTCAGCCTCCCAAGTGGCTGGGTAAACCTTACATTTTAAGGCAGAAATTATGATTTTGTGAATTTTTATTAATGAGTTTATTATTTTATTTATTTCTACCCCATCTCATTCCAAGAAACATTTTAGGAGGATTTACAAGCCATCTAAGGAAACAGGAGGTAAGGGGTGGAGAACAGAGGCAGGAAAGCAAGGGGAATCCAGAGCCATGGTACTGCAGCATCCTGTGCAGATGAGCCACACATGCGGCTCTGAGCTTCTCAGTGGTCAGAGCAAAGAGGAAAGCAGAGCTTTGGCAAGTGTTGGATTGCAGTAAGGTAGGAGAGCGCCTGATGCTTGGGCAAAGCACAGCTTTTCCTGAGAATGGGGCCTGAAATAAGTTTCCCTCATGTGTCCTCGTAAGGGTGGCACGATATGGATGGTGTCGGTTGTAAGGACACAGCAAGCAAATTGCCCCTTCTGTTCCTATTCAGAGTAGACCCACTGCATGAGGTTGGACCCTCCTCACCTGGGCCCATTCCCTTCCCTGGGATGGGAGGTCACTGCCCCACTTCTCAGCCCACTCTGTGACATTAGGGGACAGGCAGTTTAGAAGCACGAGGAAGAGGGCATTGGTTCAGCACTAAAGCTCTGGTTTAAGGGACGCAGTGCCTGGTCTGTCCTTGTGGGGGCCTGCGAAAGCAGGGGTATTGTCAGGTTCCTGGTATCCACAGGCAGATTCATTCATTTGTAAATGTGTCTTAAGGACTACTGAGAGCTCCACATTGCTGAGGCACTGAGGACACATTCGTGAATGAAACAGGAAAGTCCCTACCTCAGGAGCTCACATTTTAGTGCTATGGGGCAAAACCAGCAACATGACGGGATGGCGACAAGTCCTGTCCCCATGAAGTCTGTAGCCCCACGTTCCCCAAGGACCCCCCTCCCCCACGACTGGCGGGTGTCACTGCACCACCACGGAGGGGATGTCCTCAGGAACACAGGTTAGAAGGGGTGACTTACTCCTGGTGCTGCCTGAACTTTTCTCAGCACCCTACGGGGACTTATCTCCCAGGGAACACCCCAAGACCCACTCCTGGTTCTGCCTTCAGTTTATGGGAAGAGCAGGACATCTGGAAGGAGAGGAACTGTATGTGACAGCAGGGTCTCTGGAGGGAAAAACCAAGGCCAGCCCCATGGCCGTCTCTGGCCTGTCCTCTTCTCTTCTAATAATCATGGTAGTAGCTGCATTTATTTAGGACTTGCTATATGCCAGCCGCTGTGCTCAGTGCTTTACATACATTCTCTCATTTGATCCTAACAGATAGGTAATGATTATTCTTCCATTTTCAAGATGAGAACATTGAGGCACAGGGAGACCAAGACACTTGCTGAAGGTTACCCAAGTAGTAAGTGGCAGAGCCAAGAGGTGAACACAGGTGGGCTGTCTTCAGAGCCAGGACTGGAAGGAAGCTTCATGAGCCTTAGTGATCAAGCCTCCCCCTTCATTTTGTTCATGCAATAACAAAGGCCCACCCAAGTGGCTTGCCAGGGTCACACAGCTGGTTGGGACAGTGCTCAACAGTTAGGTGTTGCAATACCCTGCCTGACCTATGGAAACTTCACTCTTCATTTAGGGTCCCACTGGAAGACCTGGACTCCCAGTAAGTAACTTTTGTCTCTTCTTTCCTTTGCATCTCTTTTACATGCTGTTTCTCAGTCTGAAGACTGGCTAGGTTGGGTGGCTGGTTTTTCTCCATGTGTATCTGGGTGACAGGCCACTCTCCAGAATCCCCGGTCTATAGCTTAGGGTGAAGTCACCTCAGCTCCCTCCTCCTTTGAGATCCAGAGAGGACCCTGCTGGGGCATCTTTAGCTGCAGCCCTTGGTGCCCCTTTGCCCGAGGCAGACAAATTACAGCATGCAGATCCTTCAAAACTGTGGCTGACTTCCAGACTGATGACCCTACAATGGGCAGCTGCAAGGATGGGCAGCCCACTGGCACACTGACTATCCCCTTGCATACCAGCTGACATCAAACCACTGTTTTCCTATGCCTGCTGGTAAGAGAGCAGACTCAGAAACTTTGTTTTCCCTCAATTACCATGTCCCAATTCTAGAGAGTTACTGTGCCAAGTAACCACGGGGACTTTGGGACAAAAAAGATAGCCATCTCTTATTGAAACCATAAGAGGAACCAGGTACTGCATTTATCACCTTTCACACTTTCAGCTTGTTCAACACCTCAGTGAAATGGGGATGATTATAAACCTGTTTATACATGAGAGTCAGGAAGGTAAAATAGTTTGTCCATCTGTCCAAGCTTCAGGTGGGGACCTGTTAGAGGTCTGTATCATCACACACCATTCCGTACTGCTGTTGCTTGTGGTCTGTGCTCCACCTTCAAAACCCATCTTTAAAGTATTCTAAGACATTGCTCTGTGGAGTCTAGCCCGGGGCATGGATGAGTGGAATACTAGGTATGTGTTCCATGGACCCTCAGATGGGGAGTGACCCAGGCAAGATGCTGCAACCTGTCAAGGGGCCGGAATCAGGTATGGAGAGCACCCTGGCCTGGGGCTGGCACCAGTCTGCCCTGTCTCCCTGTACCAAAGGTCACATCCATGAGATTCCAGACCCTTATGTGCCTCCCTCTTACCTAATGACTCCCCTTTTAGACATGGATTATACTGTAACCTTTGGACTAATCCAACAGCTTCTAAAATTCATGCCTAGCAGTGGCTTTCTTAATGAAATGCATGTGGGAGAATGTTCAGACTTGCAAATGGAAACTCTCCCAGTAAGAGCCTCAGCGCAAAGGAAGACGGTGAATCGGTCCCATGAAATCCAAGGAGGGGAAACATCAGATGACCGAGGGGAATGTGGGCAGACTTTGTTTTTTTCTTACAACATCCACCTTTAAAAAGCATTTAGGGGGCAATTGACAGAGCAGGGGCTGCTGCACATAGTTTCCAGTCCCTGGCCATTCCACACCCATCCCTAACCCAAGCATTTTATGGCCAGAACTGCAAAGAGCATTAGTTTTAAAAAAGAAATGAAAAAGAAACCAAAACACACATCCTGAAATATCATTCAAAAGCCCAAGAGTGAGTGGACCATAGAGCTGCCACCGCCGACGACCAGCCCTGGCCTGGGGTCCTTTGCAGGCAGAGCCAATTTCAGATCCACGGGTCGTGGTCCTGTTGACGCTTCCATGTGAAGAGACCTAGGAGTAACCCTCAAAAAGACTATGGATGTGAGCCCCTGGTGTACAAAGCAAAAGGTGTGGAGTACAAACATGCTGATGAAATTCACCTGCCTGCGGCTGTGCTAGGCTTTACACGAGCAGATGCCATTTATGCAACACCAAAGGCCAGGCACTGGCCACGTGCTTCTCAGAGACAGCATCACGTGGCATCCTCCCAGCAACCTCATGAGAAAGAAGCTCTTATCACCTCTACTCCACAGAACTGATGCTCAGGGAGGTTAAAGGAAGAGTCAGTGCTTCTAATCTGCACTACTACCCTGCCATTCTTTAGCAAAAGTGGAACATTTTACTCAAAGTCACCATTGGTCTTGACCTTATGTGTTAATTTTAAGAGCCTAATTTCAGAAATAGTTGCTTCTCTCAGGTGTGCCCCACATACATTGTGGATGCGCATTGTTCCTCAAGGCATTGTGCCTCAGTGGGGTTAGCAGATGCAGTCACCCCAGAAATGCCCATGCAGTCGCCTCCTGTCCAGCAGGCTGGAAAAACCACCTGATTCTCCGCACCCTATTACTTTCCATCCTTCCAGGCTCCTAGCAAACTTCAGGCCCCACCCCAGGTTTTATGATGTCTGCATGCGTATGATGGCAAAAAAATATTTTCTACCAAAAGGGGGAGGAACAAAACTTAATAAGCAGATTTCCAGAGTGAGAAGATGTAACCCCTGGCTACAAAACAAAGCATTTCCCTTGGAGCATCTGCAACTCGTGATTCGGCTGAATCCACATGGCTCATGGTCCTTCCTGTCAGTACTGGAGGTGGCTGAGAGGAGGGAGGAGTGGAGAAAGACTCCAGAGATTGCTTTCTCAAACCAGGGGCTAGGGTGGAGCACTGCTCTCCAGCCCTGGCAGAGACAGACTGAGGAAAGTGATTCACCCATCTGTCACACGGGAGCTGCCAGGCACCCTGCTCTGTGTCTTGAAGTTGTGCATGATAAAGATGAGGCACATCCTGGCCATTGCTGGAATCGATGCAACAGTGAAGTCTAAGGGAGCAAAGGCCTTGGAAAGGCATAGGGAAACTGAGGCCCAGGCTGGGACCAGACTCTTTCTTCAGTGCTCTTTCCATAACACTCATGCCTAAGTACACATAGCCATAGCAGTGGCTGCTTGCTGAATAGTCCTAGGGAGGTGCATAGGGAGTGCACCTACATGATGCTTGGGCATCATACGGGAAGGTGTCCCTGCTGCAAACCAGGTTAGCTGTGCCCTAAATCAGGTGCAGAGCTTGCCTATAGGGTCCTTCACATGCTAGCCTGGTTCCAACCACATCTGTTTCTGCCTCCTTCATTATCAGGGGGACAAAGGTGCCATTGGGATGCCTGGACGTGTGGTGAGTTGGCCCATTTGCACCTGCTCAGGTGGCCACTGCTTGCTTCTCCGTGCTGGCCTGTCCTCTAAACCATGGCAATGTGCTGTCTACCCCAGGCCCAAGGAGAGGGTCAGCTCTTTCCCTTCCCCAGGCCCCAGTATGCTTCAGGGAGGGACAAGGAAGGAGAAGGGAAGTTGTATTCCAGTCCTTCAGACCTCACAATACGGCTTTACTCTCCAGAGATCTGCCACAGCAAAGGAAAAACTCAACAAAGTTGCATGAACAAAGCCCTTTGCCAGTTACCTGCTGGGAATGGGAGGAACAAACTGAGCCTCAACATCAGAAGGACTCCCACTCCACCCCCCAAAGCTGGCAGCTCACCCTCAGATTCACAGCTGCTCCTGCAGCACCCCTCGGGGGAGCCAGGGTTCCCAGAGGCCTTCTCTGTAGACAGAGATGCACTAAGAGATGGTGAAGACAGGGCTTGGCCCCGGGTGGTGCCTCCAAGTCCTCACAAGGAGGCTGAGAGTTAAAACATTCCCTATTTCCTGCTGGAAAATGAAGATGGAGAAGCGGAGATGAGAATGTTTGATGGAGAGGGTATTTCCCAGAAATGGGAAGGCCAGCAGCAGCCCTTGAGTGTCTACAAAGGGCTGGAAAGGCAGTAGCCTAAGGCAGTGATGGCCATGCCCCACCCTCACCACTCCCCAGCCTGGGCTGGGACAGGGCCTCAGCCGCTCTCCCCATGTGACTCCTAACTTGCCATCAGCCTCTGCCTCACCTGGCTCCCCAAGACCCCTGACCACCCCCATGTCATTCTCAGCTTTGCCTCAGAATCTCATGGGATTGGCTGTAGGAGTGGGCCACGCATCCCTGTGTGAATTTGCATGCCTGGTGTGAGCCTGCCAGTGCTCAGAGGCTGAGAAAAGGCATCCAAATGAAAGCTGACCCTTGCTAGTTCTAACTGCTTGCTGGCATTGTGCTAAGAGCCTTATATTAGCTTACTCAGACTTCACAAGAACTGCATGAGGTAAGCAAAAGTTTCTACCCCTACTTTTCCGATGAGAAAACTGAGGCTCAGAAGCTAAATGTCCTTCCCAAGCTCACACAGTCAGGAAGTGGCTGAGCAGAAATCTGAACTCAGACAGCCCAACTCCAAACCTGCACTCTTGATCCTGACATTATTACTACTCCCCGCTCACCACCCACCCCCGCTGGCCTTGCAGATCTGAGGAGAGTCTGATCCTTAGAATGAAGCCCCAGAGGCCTGGGATATTTCAGAGTTCAGTGAAAGTTCCATGTCACGGAGCTTTGCTCTCTCCAGGGCCCACCCAAGGCCTGTCTATCGAGGCATGGAGGCTGGGAGCCCTGGGCCGCCCCACGTGAATCTCCCACCACTTCCCAGAGCAGAGCATGGTGGAATTGCTGCCTGGCTCTGTCTCTTTTCTTCCATTCTCTAACTCCAGATCCTGAGTCCACCCAAGCCATCACAGGTTCTGAACAGAGCAGGGAAACATGATTCAGCCATCCTTTGCCGAGGGCCTGAGCATGTGGACCTGAGCCCGTCACCTGCGTTACCATAGCCCTCTGAGCCCTGTCTTCCAAATGAAGATGTTAAGACTCACTGCACGTGAGATAGTGTGGAATTGGGTTTTGTACCCAAGCCAACTGTGGGACCCCAAAGTCCCTGCTCCCAGGGAAGCTTCAGGAGCCTCTCCCATGTGCAGAGACCGGCCACAGGGAAGGCTGCAAAATGCAAAGTGGCAGCTCTGGGCCTCCCCGTCCTGTCCGTCCTGTCCTCCTTCTTGGACCCTGTGGACACCTTCCCCCAGGAAGTGTCCACACTTCTCCCCCATAGCAGTGGGGGAGGTCTCCCCACTTCCTTCTTAGGAAGGAAGCCACTCCGGCTGCTGGTGCTATTTTAAATGTGACAATGCGCCCATTTGGTTGCCCAGTAGGGGTCCTGGCAGGAGCCACCTGATAAGCAGTGAGGTGGCCAGTAGGTGTGACATGCCTGGGTCATCCCTGGGGTTTACCAGAGGTGGCCCCACTGGCTTGTCCAGAGCAGGGTGGATTGGGACTGCCCATCTACTGGTCACTGTGGTTGCAAGGGACCCTTGGCCACCTAACCAGCCTCCTCTGCATCACTGACCCGTGCTCCATCCTTCCAGAGGTGTGTGTCCTGCCTTCTGGCCTCCTGTGGTTCTCCACGCCCCCTCCTTCCACCTTACCCGGCCAGGCCCAAGGACTCCAGGCTTGTCTAGCTTGCCAAAGCTTTGTTCTTGGTGTTCAGCTGGACCTGCAAACCTCCTAGACACCAGCATCACAACACAGTCCTGGGGCAATTCCCCCCCATCCCCACCCCAACCTCAGAGTGTCCTGGCCAGCTGGGGCCATGGTTTCTGGGGAAGACTTCCTGACTTAGGTGGGATCTTGTTATCTTTTCTCTCTCTCTGTCTCTCTCCAATTATCTGGCTTTCTTTCTCTCTCTCTCTCTGGCTTTCTCTCTCTCTCTCTCTCACACACACACACACACACGCACATGTCTCAAGAGGGCCTCTCACAGCCCCAGCCTCTGTTCCTCAGTTATCTGGAGCAGCTGCACATTGCAGCCGCTGCCTTCCACATGCCACATGCTGTGCTTGTTGGACGTGGACCTGTCATGTGTCAGCATCTGTGTTTTGCTTTGTTTCTTATTTCACAGTGATTTCTTCTGTTTGGTTGTTGTGCCATGAACACGGATTCTCGTGTGGGTGCCTCTTTCTCATCCCCTCTTTTTTCTCTCCCTCCCTTTCCCTTCTTGCACCCTGTGTTGCTTGTGGCTGCCCCAGGGAGTAAAGGGTCAACCAGGCGAGAAGGTGAGTCCACGCTTTCCCCTTCTGCCCTGCACCCAGCCTCCTCCTCCAGGTGGACTCTTGACAGGGAGACTCTTAGCCCTCCTCCCCCGATGAAAACCTCAGCAGAGGGTGCTGGCTGGGCTTGCTGCCCTCAAAGCCTCTCACGGCCCAGTTTCCTAACAGCTTCCATACCATCGGGCAGCAGTCTTGGGATTCCTGGGCGGCGGTCCCAGCTTTCCCAGCTGGGCAGGTCTCCCCTGCCCTGCCCTGCCCTGACAGCATGAGGCCTCATCGCTCTGGCCAATTGCTCTTTTGTGTAGTTGGAACTGCCCAGGGGGACCCCCGAGGTTATGGAATAGATCCTGGGAAGTCAGAAACCCAGAAGCCATCCTGGAACATCAGCCCTGTTTTTTTTTTTTTTTTTTTTTTGAGATGGAGGCTCCCTCTGTCACCCAGGCTGGAGTGCAGTGGCGAGATCTTGGCTCACTGCAACCTCTGTCTCTGAATTCAAGCAATTCTCCTACCTCAGCCTCCCAAATAACTGGGATTACAGGTGCACGCCACTACACCCAGCTAATTTTTGCAGTTTCAGTAGAGACGGGGTTTCACCATGTTGGCCAGGCTGGTCTTGAATTCCTGACCTCAGGCGATCCGCCCACCTTGTCCTCCCAAAGTGCTGGGATTACAGGCGTGAGCCACCACGCCTGGCCAAGCACAACACTTCTAAGGAGCTCACTCTGCAGATGAGGAAACTCATCTGATGCCCAAGGAAGGAGCAGGGCTGGCCAAAGATCGCATAGCAATAGTGATGAGCAGGGGTTCCAAGCCAGACCTCGCAGTGCCCGGCTCTGTACTTCCCTGTCTGTAATGCAGTATTTCTGCAATAGTTTTCTGTCTCCCAAATAACAATCTCAACAATTGCAATACAGCTGCCATGTATTAAACACAAACTGTGTCAGGTGCAGTTTTAAATATTTTGTCTGTTTTCCCAACTAGCACCGACATAAGCTTTTCAGGGAAGCTTTAATATTCTCATTTACATGAGGCATAGAGAGGCCAAGTCACATGCCCCGCGTCACACAGCTAGAATGTGGCAGAGCTGGAGAGACGCCCCAGTGGTCTGACTCCAAGGCTGGAGCCCTAGCTACCATGCTATTCTGTCCCCAAAATGGAACCAGACTGTCAGCTCCACATTGGCATGAGGCTAAACTGCCTAGGAGAAAGACACATGACCCTTTCCATGGACCAGGCATTGTTTTAAGTACTTTACATTGTCACGTGACATCTTCGCATCCACCCTACGAGACAGGCGCTATCTATCCTTACAGATGAGAAAACAGGCATGGGGACATTAAGTCGCTTGCCCAAGGTCACACAGCTAGTGGGTAGCAGAGCTGGGCTTCAAACCCAAGCATTCTGGCTCTCAACCATGACACTACACCTCCTTGTATAAAAATTATTGTATCATTGCCATGACAAAAACAGTTACTAATTTGAAATCACCCCTCGCCTGCCTGTGAAGTATGACATTTTCCAAAATGCGTTTCCCATAAGGGCAGCAGAGCCACTCTCAGAATCCCTGTTCACAGAGGAGCTATGTGGGCTCAGAGAGGTTTTGTGACTTTTCCTGGCAGAGTAAGACCTTGAACTTGGGGACACACACACACACACACACACACACAGCGCTTGTCTAACTAGCTTAGCCACCCTTGACAGCACTTTGAGCTCCTCATTCAGCAGCAACTGCCTTCCCTTCAGAGCTGACAATTCTGCCCCAGCCTTCACCCCTCCGTGTCGTTCTGAAACCGGGAACTAGGGAATTTGAGGCAGCTCAGCCTTTCAGGGTCAGGGATGCTGAGTCCACACAGCACACATGTTGCTCGTGTCCCCACCCTCTGTTTGCACAGCCCCGTTCTCGGGCAGGTTCAGCAGTTGCAGGGTGTGCGGCCAGATGGGTATTTGCAGGGGGGCTGGAAAGCACCCTGGGCTGGGCGGGGGAGACACTCGGGCCTGGGCAGCCTTGCTAAGTCTCCCCCCTCTCCCTGTGTCTCCCTGTTTCCTGCCACTCCAATGGATCTGGTTCTTCTTGCTTCCCCGGCCTGGGGTCCCACCACCTTGTCTCCCCGGAACCCCATGTCCTGTGTTCTCGCTGACACCTCTTCTCCTTTCCCTCCTGGTGCTTCCCCCTACTACCTGCCCTTCCCAACCCGTCCCAAATGCTCCCTCCTTGTCCCTGTGCCCTCTCTGTTGCCTCTGCTGATCCCTTCATGGCCCTCCACGTCCCCGGCCTCCCTCTCCTGTCCCATGGGGCCGGCGTCCTGCTCCCGGCCCCTGCCAGCTCCTTCCCTTTGGCTCCTCTCTTTCCGGCTCCTCTTCTCCATACCTCCCTGCCCCTCGCTCCCTCTTCCCCTTCCTCTCTCCCTGCAGGGGTCCCCCGGAGATGCTGGGCTGTCCATCATTGGCCCCCGCGGGCCCCCTGTAAGTTGTTTTTGCTATTCCTTGGGGTGTGGGGGGTATGGGTGAGTTGATGAAAGGGCTTTCAGGCTAGGGATGAGGGGACAGCGAGGGCAGCTGTGCCCCTGGGCGGGGAGGCCACTGCATGTGATGTGGCCAGCCCAACCAGGCCTCGGGCGCCAATGTTGATGTTAAGGAAAGTGGCCTGGCTAAATATACCTAAATTACAGCCCCTTGGGAGGGTTCTGAGGGACCTGCCCTCTAGCCACGAAACTACAGCAGCTGCGAGGCGGCCCTGCTGTTTACAGACAGAAGGGAGAAAGAGTTTGCTCTCCTCCAAATGGGGTGATCTGGCTTTCCCGGGAACCAGCCTTTGTTTCTGGAAGCCCATGGAGCAGATACGAGTCTGGGTTCACTGACCCAGGCATGCAGTACTGGTCTTGCCAGAAGCCCAGCCCACACTCACCCTCACAGATGCCTCTGTGTGCAGTGCTGGGTCCTGTGTGTTCCCTAGCACCCTCCAACCCGTGGCTGGGAGCTTGAGAAAACCAGCGAGGTTCCCCTCACATGTGCTTCCTTAGGGACCAAAATGGGAGTGCGGGTGATGAAGCCAGCAAGATATCGAGGCTGTGGGAGGAAGGGCTTGCTATTTTCCCAGAGCCCTGAACCACGGGGCTTTAATAAAATCACCACATGTCAGGGTGGAAAGGATCCCAGGGATGGTCTCACACAGCCCTCTCAGAAGGGAAAACTGAGGCTCAGAGAGGGGGAGGGGCCTCCCATGTAGAGGCTTGGCAGGATTAGAACCGAGGAGCCCCGGCCTCACCACAGCAGCAGGCTGCCAGCTCCACCTTCTGCACTTTTCCTGACCCACATGTGCTCAGTGAGGGATGGGAGCAGAGGGCTAGCCTCTGGGAGACTGAGACCCACATCGGAGGGAGAGGGGCTGGAGAACAAATGGCTAAGTTACATCCAAGGGAGGGGGCCCGCAGTGAGCTGAACAGCCAAGCGAGGGGTTGTGGCAAGTGTGGGGAACTGAGAGGTGGAGCCAGTTTGGGAAGGAGAGCAGAGAGCAGGGGCAGGAGAGCTAGGCTGGCAGACAGGTCAGGGGCCAGTTTGGAGGCAGCACTTGAGCAGCCCTGGACTGAGTAGACATGGCCTTTCTTCTGGGCGCAGACCATAATGACCACGCTTAACACTTCCTCTATGGTGGTCTTATCTTAAGACTTTTACATGTATTCACTCACTTAATCCTCACAAGAACCCCATGATGTAGGGACTGTGATCACCTCCATTTTACAGATGAGGAAACTGAGGCACTGAGAGACCGAGTGACTTGCCCAAAGCCATAGGGCTGGCACATGGCTACACTGGTAATAGATCATTCAGCCAGGCCATCTGGCTCCAGTCTGCTTCTGATTCCTGCTGCTGTCATGGACAGGACAGGCCTGATGTCACTGTCACATGTGCTCCTGGGCTTACATGGTGGCTGCCCCGATGGGCTTCAGGCCTCCTGTGTACTGGAGGAGGTGCAGCACCAATGCCCTGGCCAAATTGGTCCTGATGAAGGTGGTGATGGGAAGGTCATAGAAACAGAAGACAGTCCTCCAGGTTCTAACATCAAGGACCGAGACTCGTGTGTTAGGAGGACAGGGGAGTAACACAGCATACAGGCCCCACCCTAGGCTGCCATCTCTGTCTGCCTTCTGGTCTGGCTACAGATGTTCTATTGTGTGGATCCTGCTGGTCCTCTAACACTCTTTCAGCAAATTCTGTCAACAGGCTACCAAAAAGTTATTGAAAATCTCCACTGCTGGAGATGTGTTCAGGGCAGTAGAGCCTCTGCCCCTCCTGGCCTCAGCCCAGCACAGATAACCTAATCAGAAACATACCTACTGCACCGGATTTGACTCCAATAGTGAAAAACAGCTTCTGTTCAGGTGACAATGAGAGCCTTTGTCTCCCAGGCACCCGTCACAAAATAGGTCTCCTTCACAGCTGTGAGGCAGGCTCCACCAGCCCATTTTACAGAGGAGAAAACAGTTTCCTAACTCGCCTGTGGTTGCCCAGCTAGTAAGTTCTGGAGCTTGGGTTTGGCCAGGTCAGCCTCATCCCAAAGCCTGCATTCTTGCTTCAACACCCTGTTCCATGTTTGAAATGCTACTATTTAAAACGATATTTACGGCCCAGCGTGGTGGCTCAAGCCTGTAATCCCAGCACTTTGGGAGGCTGAGACAGGCGGATCACGAGGTCAGGAGATCGAGACCATCCTGGCTAGCACGGTGAAACCCCGTCTCTACTAAAAAATACAAAAAAAACTAGCTGGGCGAGGTGGCGGGCGCCTGTAGTCCCAGCTACTCGGGAGGCTGAGCCAGGAGAATGGCGTAAACCCGGGAGGCGGAGCTTATAGTGAGCTGAGATCCGGCCACTGCACTCCAGCCTGGGCGACAGAGCGAGACTCCGTCTCAAAAAAAAAAAAAAAAAAAAAAAAAAAAAAAAAAAAAACGATATTTACTTCAGGAGAAAAAAATCCTCCAGGTGGGTGCCTACATTGGCACCAGGAAAGGTTTTATTGTACCAGGAGTCTTAACCAGGCCAGCATCCTCCAACTTTGGCCCCAACCACCCAGTGGCTCAAGCCATCCCTGCTGAGTCCCCACTGGACAGCAGGGGCAGCCCACTCAGCTCCTTCCAGGAAGCTGCCCTGAGCTAATGGGAGCAGGGATGGGGGAAGACAAATGGTCCATTTGTCATTAAGGGGTAGAGGTCAAGTGGGCACCCTTGGTGGCAGCCGGGGATGATGGAGAACATGTGACTTACCACTCAGCCAGGAAGGGTCCAGCAGAGATGCCGCTAATAAGAACCAGCCTTGCCACTCTCAGGGGCTACCTGCCTCCCCTCTTGGAGCTTGATAAATGGTCCAAGCAAAGAGGGACCCCCTCCAAACACTTTGGAGGAGGGTTCACTTTCTAATGAAGCAAGCTGGAATACAGTGTTGGGGCACTTTGACTTTAAGGGAGCCTCATTAAATCCAGGGGGAGGCTGGATCCCCAAGATGCTGGCTGGCCCAGCAGGCCCTGGGCAGCGGATCTGCCAGTCCTAGGAAATGCCCCATCTCAAAGTGTGCCCATTCCCTCTCTGAGCTCCCCAGCTTCTCTTCTGGGGCCAGGAGATATCTGAACTTCCAGTCCTCATCCACTAGGAGCCACCCCACACCAGGTAGACACACCTACTGAGCGTGTCTCAATTCACTCCATTCATATTTGTTAAGATCCCAGTGCCTGCTAGGTGCTGAGTAGCAACCCGACCTCTGTCAGCTTGCCCTCTGGGCACATGATCTAGTGGAAGAGACCAGCGATCACATAATCCATGACAATGCAGACAGCAAGTGCTAAACCAGGGGATGGTTAGAGAGCTGTGGGACAAGGAGGAGGCACCAGCCTTGGGGAGGGAGAGCAGGCAGGGAAGGTTTCCTGGAGGAGGGGATAATAACTGCAATCAAGGACCCGTGAGAAGCCCTTACATTATGGTCAGGGCTTGGGCTTTGTCCTGAGGGTGTGAAGAGCTTGTAGGCTGTGTTAGGCTGATGTGGGACATGACCAGATTTGCAGTTTGAAAGGTTTTAGAAGGTCCAGCATGCAGCATGTTTAGAAGAGGCTGCAGTGGGAGGCTGGCTGGAAGGCACTTGCAACAACCAAGGCCTGGACTGGAGCAGAATCGGTAGGGCTGGCCGGGAGGGCTGGACTTGCAAGCTATTTTAGAGGTGGAATTGAAGGATTTAGTGATGGTAAAAAATGAGGATTGAGGGAGAAGCAGGAGCTCAAGATGACACCACACTTCTGACTTGAGTAACACAGTACCCTTTCCCAGAAGGAAGAGCAGATTTTGCCGGGGGAGATGAGTTGAATTTGAGCGTGATGAATTAGAGATGCCGTAATGTCCAACGGGAACTGTGATCCACTGCTGGAGGTCAGAGCATGTGGTCGGCTGGAGCCGGCTTGGATGGCTGGCAAGAGTGGACCATGCACACCTCGCCTCCTCCCAGCTGCATTCAGTGACCTCATGTTGGTAGCCTGAAGTTGGCTATGGTGGGTGTATTTATACCACAGATATTGGCAGATGCTGTACAAGGCAGGGTTCTCCTCTCCACCCTCTCCCACTCAGCTAATGGCTAAACATTTGCCAGCATGGAGTCTTGTTGGTGAGGGAGGCAGAATGAGGCAGCCCCTGGGCAGAGACACAGCTGACCATCTCTTGACGGTCAAATAAGAGAAGGGAGACTTCCTGGTAGGCTTTTTCCAGCAAGAACCTTCTGTCTATATATTTGCAAGTAGGAGAAAGACAGGGAGGAGTAGACACTGGGGTCTGCTTTCAGAAGTGGGGACCTCCTTCAGCTCTCTTTTCACTCTGACCTTGAATTAAGGGAGAAGGTTTCAGAGATCAATGTAAAGCTTACTTCCCTTGTTCTGGTTCAGAAGGATGTAATATTAATCCACGAATTAATGTACAAATACATCTATTTTTTATACATTTAATGTGGTCCTAATCCCTGTGCATTTTTTATGAGGTTGGGAATCTAACAAAATTCTACTAGATATAAAAATGTATTATAAAAACAGGACAATCTAAGAAACATATGAACAGAACAGAATGGGGAGGCCAGGAATAAAGCCAAATGCATGTGTCAATTTGGTACATGATCAAGGCTTCTTTTCACAATAGCAAGAGAAAGATCAATTGTTCAAGAAATGATGCTGGGGCAACCGATAAGCCACTTAGTAAAAGGTAAAATGAAAGACGGTTGTTTGGTTTTTTATTATTAAAACCAATTTATTCATTATATCGGAATAAATTCCAAATGAACAAAATGCTTAGATACAAAACCTGAAACCATAAAATACAAGGACAAAGCATCAGTGAACATTTTATAATTCTGAAACTGGGGAAGGCCCTTTTAAACATCACACAAAATCCAACAGCCATAGGAGAAGATTAAGTTTGTCTATATAAATATAAAACATACCAGAAACAAAATAAATGACAAATGCCAAATTAGAAAGAAGAGTCATCACTATTCATGACTATTGAATATTCAGATATCTCCTGGCCCCAGAAGAGAAGCTGAGGAGCTCAGAGAGGGAATGGGCACACTTTGAGATGGGGCATTTCCTAGGACTGGCAGATCCGCTGCCCAGGGCCTGCTGGGCCAGCCAGCATCTTGGGGATCCAGCCTCCCCCTGGATTTAATGAGGCTCCCTTAAAGTCAAAGTGCCCCAACTCTTTGATACATGACTACCAAAGAGTTATTTTTCTTGACAAAGTGCTTCATTCAAATCAGCAGGGAAAAAACAAACAACCTACTAGAAAACATTGGTAAAGAGAAACAGGCAGAGAAATATTGGAAGAGATGTCTAACCTCAGGATATAATTGAAGAGATATAAATTAAAGTCCAGTTCCAAGTCTCCCCACATGCCTTCCCCAGGCCCAGCCTCTCCACAAAGTGGCATCCCAGTTTCCACTTGGTCCATGACAACATTCTTCCCCAGATCTCTGAAAAAGCCTTGGTTAGCCCCGGATTTGGTCCTGGTTGGAGAGATGCATCCTGCTACCAGGGCAGGCTCTGTAATTAACAAACTGTATGATTATCCCTACCACGTAAACATTGTCCCTAGCGAGATTGAAGATGTTTCTTGGAATCCTCTCCTCCTTCAGTCCTCTTGGTGTGCAGAGTAGTTTACAGAAAGTTTACACTGGGAGGTTTCAGAGATGACATTGGATGGTTTCCGGGTTTTCTCCTTGGTTTATTCTTAGCATCACTTATCCTTGAGAGGAGAAAAGCCAGGGGCCCTTCCGATAGATGAGTGGAATCTCCTCCCTCATGCCCTTTTGGATGGCTGCCACAAGCCCATCCTAAGCCTGCGGCAGACTTCAACTCACTCGCTGTTGAACCAGCGCACCCACCCTGATGGTAAGGTGCCCATCCTACCCAGCTGACGTGTTCCCTGAGCACAGGCTACTGGGCACTTATGTTCGCGGCTTCAAGGAGGACCCTGGCAGCCTGAAGATGCTTTAGGGTCATAGCATATGAATCCTCACACCAGTGCTTGGAGCAAGGTATGAGCCAGACGCCCGCTGAACAGGGACAGGGGGAGCCTGCTGCGTTGTATAACAAAGAGAAATCTTCTGGAGAGGTCTGATTCTAAAATTGCTTTTTGACAAGGACAAACTTTCATTGATCACAAGACATATTTGGCTCAAAAGTCACCTTGCTCTATTCTGGAGCTTCCCTGTTCAGTTCAATTCAACAAGTGTCTAATGATGGCAGCTACCACTTCAATCGGCTTTACAAACATAATTAAATGTAATTTGATGATCCTATGAGGTTACACTGTTATCTCGATTCTATAGATGAGGAAACTGAGGCTCTGGGAGGTTAGACAACTTGCTCAGGGTCACACAGCCATAGTTGGAGGCAGGATTTGAATTTAGTTTGCCAGTCTAGAAAGCCCATGCTTGGGAAGAGATTCTGGCTGTGTCAGCCAAAGGAGACCCCAAACAGAACTGGGCTCACGGCGAGTGAGCCAGTGTGTCTCAGCATAGAATAGATGGAAAGATGTGGCGGGAAAGGAAACTAACGTGGTTGATGGGGATGGGACTGAGGGATGGCCTTGAACATGGTAGAAAGGAGCCCTTGCTGGTTCTTGAGAAGGAGAGTGACAAGACTCATGTTTCTTAGCTCTCCATCACCCTTGACCACCTGGCCATCCCTCCTCAGCCCTGCATCATCACAGCCTTGTGCTTCTTCTAATCTCATCACATCCCCTTTGTCCTGAATCTTGATCATAAACCACTGGATCATAAATCACTGTGGCCAGTGAACCTGCTTTTAGTCTCCACCCTAAATATTTATTTGTGTTGCACTCTGCACCTCCAGGAAAATAGGCATAGATTGCTCTGCATCCCACAAAGATTAGGGAATGCTCAGAGATTGCCCAACTGCTAGGAGAAGCCTGCTGGCCAGGGTGAGAGGAACAGGAGCAACCTGACCTAGTCTAGCCTGAAAATACACATTTTGAAGGTCAGGTTCTGATAGCCACATCCTTAGACAAGTGGCCATGAGCAATGACTGTGTAAATTAAAAAGGGCTTAGAGGATCGCAGTCCAGGAGTTCCGTGTGCTGCGGGCTGAGTCTCCACTGGCCCCACTGTCCCATGCGTCTGTTTACAAGCCATGCATACACAGTGGTGAGGAGCTCTCCAGGGGCTGCTTCCCAGAAGTAGACCCAAAGGACGCTGGCCCCTTTCTGTTCCTTTCCCACCCCCAGCCCCCGCAGGAGATTTCCTATGATGTTCCATTTCATCTTTCTCTACCCTCCCTCCCAGCCCACTAACCACAGTGAGTGTCCCCCAAGGACGATCACAGAGTGAGAGTCATGGAAGCAAAAATGAACCAGAGGGCTAGGGATTGGCTGCATCTCCTCCTTGCTCTATCTCACTTGTCTCTTGTTATTTTTTTTTCAGGGTCAACCAGGCACTCGAGGTTTTCCTGGATTTCCGGTAAGCAGAGAAGGCTGAAGTTAGCTGTGTCCCAGGTGGTCTGTAGGCCTGATTGGGTTAAACTTCATCTGAGGTCAGCCCTGGTTCCACTCTTTCTCTCCCAAACTCTGGTCATTAAGGACTTGCTTCTACAGCCATTCATGGACACCAACTCAGGACAGTAGCTTGGCAGTCAGGTCACAGTGCAAGGAATAAACACAGGGAAGCAAATCCACAAAGTAAGGGGCAGCAGGACAGGCCCCAGGTGAGTGAAGTCACAGGCTGATAAACCCCAGCATGACCTGGGAATACGGAATGGACGATGCCCTGTGGGAGAACACCTGCAGCTCAGCCTGTGCCCGGGCTTTGAGAGGAGATCCAGTGTGGGGAAGGCAGGGGGGTGGCCACCTGGGTGTCCTTGACCTCTGCCTATGGGGCCTAAGACAGGTTCTGACAGACAGAGCAGAGGGAGAAGTTCCCTTTTCTCCCAGCCTCAATGCAGGCCAGCCCCTGATTTCCAGGAACACACCACCCACTCTGCACTCAGGGCAAGGGTGAAGTCTTTGACATTAATGGGGAGGCCACCCATTGGGTTTTCTCTTGTGCTGTGTACCTGGCATCCAACATTCTATTATTCTCAACCCCATTTCAAGATGGGAAGTTGAGGCCTAGGCTTACCCATAGTCACATTAACAAGTACGTGGTCAAGCAGGGCCTTGAGCTCCAACTTACCAGAATCCAGAATCTATGCTTTTCCCCACTGCCCAGGCAGCCTCTTTGGCAGGAGGCTTGTGATGCTCAGTCTTTACATCTGGCCTTTCTGGTTTCAGGGTCCCATTGGGCTGGACGGCAAACCGGTAAGTGGACCCGCTCTCAGGGGAGGGCTCCTCCCCCTCACTGCAGGTCAGTGATCCTGGATCTCTTGGTCCTTCTGCGAGACCCTGACTCTGTGGAAAATGCTTTACTTTGAAGGAAAAGTCCTGGGGCTGAAGGTTGTCACTACTGGGAAGTGGAGGGGGCCATTTGAGTCACCCCTGACCCCAGTGGCCTTCCCCAGGGCACAGGTCCCCAGCTGCCCAGCTTGGCTTTCAGAATCCAAGCAAGACGCATCCCTGGGTGATTCTGGGTGGGGTGGGGGTGAGGTCAGTAGGCAGTGTGGAGAGTGGAGGGTATGGAGGTCAAATAGCTTGTCTGAAGAGCCTGGCCATTTGTGCACACGATTGCCCCTGCTCCTCAGCACCTGTGTCTCCCATGGCCCTGTCCTCGAGGTCAGGGTCTCCCTCCCCGATTGAGACCCCACACGTGTGCTCAAGTCGACGTGGAGACTACTTCCTACCATAGCGCCTCTCTTCGTTCATTTCAATCCTTTGGACTTAGTTCCTTGACACAAATGTTCTTGGGGGAAAGAAGTCCCCTCCCCAGTCCTAGGAACAAGTCAGCTGGAAGGGAGCATGCCCCACCCAAAGGCCTCAGGGTGGATGGAATGCAGCCCCACTCACAGCCACGCCCGGTCCCACCACTCGCCTCTCTCAGTTGAGGGACCCTAGCACCACCCAGTCACTCCCCAGCTGCAGGCCACCGAGCTAAGTGCAGCTCAGGGGCGCCAGCAATCATTTCCACTCATGTCATGGGACCAGGCATCTCCTGAAGCTACCCTGGACATGTGAATGAGGTGAGAGTCGGGGTCTAGGGAGACTACCCCCACCCCTGCTCTCTGAAGGGCAGGCAGCTACTAGTGAGGCCCAGTGAGGGGCAGTGAGCAAATGACCTTGCCTTAGGGACTGGGTGAAGGAGTGCACAAGCCAGAAGGTGCAGACGGAGCACAGGGGACAGGGAGGAGCACGGGGGGCAGGGAGGAGCACGGGGGGCAGGGAGGAGCACGGGGGCAGGGGGTGGAACTTCTGGGCTGCAAACAGTGCACCTGGTACTCACCCTCTTCTCCTTCCAGGGCCACCCAGGACCAAAGGGCGACATGGTAAGAGCCCAGCTTTCCTGCCTTCCCAAGATGGGTGGGGGTTGGCCTAGCCTCACAGACACAGCCAAGCACTGCAAAGTGGGTCCCGCAGGGACAACAGGAGTGGCTGCCCGTGCTGGTCACTCCCCAGCTATGTAAACCAAATGCCCTGGATCCTCACATCAATATGCAGGGAGGAGAAATGGGCAGGGGCTTCTCCATCTGAAGCATAAGGATGGGAGACCCAGAGAGAGCGCGCACCTGGTCGGCAGCACACAAAAGTCGGTGTCCAGCTTAATGCTCTCAAACCACACTCGCATGGGCCTTGGGAGACAAGGTTTCATCTGCACTCACAGGGGACCCTTTCTATAGGAGACACCGTTTCTACTGAGCCTGAGGTCCCTCAAGGCCTCATAACCCCTTCCCAGTGCTGGCTGTGCCCTGAGCCACCCCAGGACTCCAGGGGTTCCTGCCCCACTGGGGCTAGTGGTGCCCAGTGGATCATCTCAGCTGGCGGTGCCACATGCACCATCCCAAAGACCCCTTCTCCTCTCCCCATGCCTTCCTGGGAGTTTCCATTGGATGTTGGGCCACTTGGCAAGTCGAGAGCAGGAGCAAGGTCTTCTCTTCCATGTCACAGCATCCCGTGGCCGCCACCCAGATGGATCTGCCCAGGGGAATTGGAGTGCCTCAGGCCCCGAAAAGGTGGAGAGACACCTTTGCCCCACCTTTCTCCTGGCCCCTACCTTCTGCAGAGCTTTGGAAATAAATTTGCTGTCTCCACAGACCATCCCTTCCAGAAGGCAATGAAGGGCTGCCCACTCTCACAGTGGGCCAGGTCTCAGCAGGAACTGATGGGCCATTAAGAGCAAATGGGCCCCTGCTCCCACACTGTGGCGTGTACTTTGGTTTTCAATAAATCCCTGCTTTAAAAAACAAACAAACAAAAAAAAAAAAAACAGCCCTGAGCTGGGATGCAATTTCTGCCTCCTAAGTCCCAGGTCACACCTACACTGTGAGGGACCACCTCCGGCTCCACAGGTCAGTGGGCCAGGAATTTGTGCAGGGTGGTGAAAGCAATGCAGCAGGCTCCCCCTGTCCCTGTTCAGCAGGGGTCTGGCTCATGCCTTGCTCCAAGCGCTGGTGTGAAGACAACCCTTGACCCATGACTGGGGCACTGCCAGGGCACCGAGGGAGGCAGGCAATCTCGTGGATGGAAAGGGGGATGGCGGAGTGTTGGCTGCAAGCCCTGGGCTCCAGCCTAGCTCTTCCTAACTTGCCAGCTCCCTCTGGGCCCCAACCTGTCCTCTTGACTCAGATCCAACTAACATTTATTGAGGGTTTGCCATGTGGTTGGCACTGGGCTAAGCACTTTGCATGACTGTCTCAATCCTCAGTGTAACTCTGTGCTCCAGGTCTTACTAGAATCCCTTTTGGCAGGTGTGGAAGCCAAGTCTCAGAGAGTCTAGGTAACTTGCCTGAAGTCACACAGCTGAGTGTCCAAAACAAGCTCAGAACACAGTTCTCAAATTCCTTCCCTCCACGTTTTATTACCTTCCTCCCTTTCTGTTTCCCTCACTCTTTGTCAGCCTTCCTGCCACCTTCCTTCTTTTAATGCATTTTTTATGGAGTATCTAAAATGTGCTGCACACTACTTCAGGTGCTAGGGATACAGACGGGAGCAAGAGAGACTGTCTTTGCCATCTGTAGCTCACAGTCTACTAGGGAGATATCCTTTTAAATAATCACTCATGTAACTAACAAGTTGCTTTGCAATGAGTGCTATAAAAAGATAATCCTTAGTACCCTGGAAACCTTGGTATAACAAAAACCTCACCCAGGCCAAGGGTCGGAGATGGCTTTTCTGAGAAAGAGACTTTTGAACTAGTGCCTGAAGAACGAGGATTCAACCAAGAGAAAATAGAAAGAGGGATGAGAATGTGCTTTCTGGACATGGGAGAACAGCATGTGCAAACGTCCTGAGGTAGGAAAATCCTTGACATGTCTGCAGAACTGGAGGAAGGGCACTGGAGGCAGAAGGCCCCTGAGGCAGTGGCAGAAGAGCTGGCGCTGGAATCCAGGTCCCCCAGCAAGGTTTCCTCTCCATCACAGCTGTCTCTGCTGCAAATGCATTTCCTCCCGCCTCTACCCCATTCCTAGGCATGTTGTGAACGTACGTGTATGGAATAGTGGAGACGGAGACAGGAATAAACTGCCATGCTGCATTGTTAGAGAGGCATAAAGGGTTTGGGGTGCTCATCCCTTCAGTCCCAGCTTCTTTTCCTCTCTGGCAGCCTTATGCTACCATAAGGTAGCCCATGGCCCCCCAGAAGTAATAATAATGGTCATCTTCTAGGCAGCACTCTGGCATCCTCATAACAGCTTATCATCCCCACTTCATGAGAGGGGAAATTGAGGCACAGAGTGGCTAAGTACATTGCCTGAGGCCACAAAGCTCCTAAATACCAGAGCTGAGATTCAGACCCATGCTGTGGGGTCTACCCCCGGATCACACCTCCTCTCAGCTGCCAGCACTTTGTCCTGGAGGAAAGGGACCCTTCCATGGGACCCCTCTTCCTGCCCTCACTCTGCCCACACCATCCCTCTGTCCCACGCACTTGACCGTCTGTCTGTTCAGGGATCAGAGCTAATTCAACAGAAAAAGCAGGCCCACCCCCTCTCTCCTGAGCCCACATCAGTAGGATAGATCACCTATCTGCCTCATCAAATCTGGCAGGCCACAGAGCCATCCGATTCCTGTTTGGCTTGGCATGGGTACCCGAGCTGTTAGTTGCCCACGGCTGTCCGGCATCATTACCTTGGCCCGCTCTTCATCTGTCTGTCTCCCGCCCCAGATGCTCTCCCCTCTGCTGGCGTCCTACTGGGGCACTGGCACTCACCCTCATTGTTTAACCTGCATCCTTACCTGTCAAAAGGGGGTCACCTTTGCCCCACCCACTTCACATTATTCCCAATAACCTGAAATAAGGTGTTGAAGTGTTGGGAGGACACAGTTGTACAATAGTGCAGGTGGGGGGTGGACAAGATTGGGGGTTCTGAGACTCAGGAATGACATAAGGGCTGTAAAGCAAGACCTGGACTGAGTCCAAATCTCACCCACCACCCACAGGGCTGTCGGAAGAGTGAGGAGCGCCAGGCACTCACAACACGCCTAGCACACAAGAAGCAGACAGGTGCCTTAGCTATGCTTCAGTAGTGGTTAGCAGAGGGCTGGTGGCAAGTGCTGAGCACGTCACCCGGGGCCATGGCCCTTAAAGGGGCAGGCGCTGCCCGGCTGGAGAGAACTGGTACCATGTGTTGTTGGGCCTCGACATAATTAAGAGAAACTTGAAATCCAAGTTTTTATTTGCACTCTGCTTGCTCTTAAGTGTTGGCAACTAGTTGAAATAAAACCATGTGGGACAAATGAAATCCCTATGAAGGCCACGATTGTCCCCTGGGCCACCATTTGGGATGTCTGGTCTCAATTGTCCAAGCCTCTGCAGTCCTGAAACTCCACCTGCCCCTCCCCCATCACACTTATATCTCTGTCCTGACAGAGGGTGACCTGGTCACCTGTGGGCTGGGCCCGGGTTCCCTGCTGGGTGAATCATGTGCTGCTGAACTTCATTCTAAACACTCTGCCAGGCCAAGCGTGGTGGCTCACACTTGTAATCCCAGCACTTTGGGAGGCCAACGCGGGCAGGTTGCTTGAGTCCGGGAGTTTGAGAGCTGCCTGGGCAACATAACAAAACCCTGTCTCTACAGAAAAAAAATAGAAAAATTAGCCAAGCATGGTAGTGAGTGCCTGTAGACCCAGCTAATTGTGAGGCAGAGGTGGGAGGATCACCTGAACCCAGGAGGCTGAGGCTGCAGTGAGCTGAGATCACACCATTGCACTCCAGCCTGGGCAACAGAGCGAGATCCTGTCTCAATAAAACAATAAAAGATAAATAAACACTTGGCCAGCCACATGGGCTGGGAGGGCCACATGGATGGTCCCAAAGGCCACTTCTCCCTTCCAGTGATGCTCTTGGGAGTTTCCCAGTTTGGAGGTGGCCCTCTTGGCAAGTCGGGAGCAGGAGCAAGGCTCTTGCACATCATGGCATGCTGCAGCCACCTCCCAGATGGACCCACCCATGGGGATCCATGATGCTTCAGGCCCCAAAGAGACTGGTAACTCAAAGGGACCTGCTTATGGCTCTAGCCAAGTCTAGAAGCCCTGACTCCCAAGGTCTGGCCCAGTTCCCAGCATTCGGCAGAGTGGAAACAGCTGGACCTTGGCTGTCAGACAAACCTGGGCTCCTGTCCCAGTGCCACCATTCACTGAGCCACAAGGCCTTGTCTCTGTCACCTCGCTCAGGAGCTGGAGTGGATACGAGCATGTCCCTCACAGGCACATACCTGAAGAGCCAGCCTCAGGGTGGATCCTCAGCTCATAAGGCATTTTTTTTTCCTCTTCCCTCCACCAGCCTTGGTTCAGCCTCCTAAGAGAGCCAGAGCATGCTGGGCCCTCCTCAGACAGCAAGGGTCCCTCCCGACCCCAGCTCCTTTCCTAGCCCTGCATGGACAAGACAACCTTGAAGGAAACCTCAAGACCCCTCACATTCCTTAGAGAAGTCCAGAACATGACTTCAGTTGCCAACTTCCTGCTCTCTCTCTTTTGCTGAAGGTTTCTCCAAGGCCCCCATTGTCTGAGGCACCGGCCCAGCCCCCCAGGCCAGAAGCTCTTCTGGTTCAGTGGGCTTCACTGCAGCCTGGGAGCAGGAGGTGGAATGTGCTAGTGTCTCCTAGAGGCTTGGTGCATGTGAGGCAGGTGGTCCCATGGAGCAGAAAACTCCCTGACCTCTAGGTGCAGCCCCTCCATAGCTGGCCCATGACATGCTGGTGGTTGGAGGAATGGATGAAAGATGCCATCTGTTCTTCATCACAACCCTAGTCCGGCCCACTGGGGGGTGAAGAAGCTGAGACTGTGGATGAGACCACACCACCTTGAATGTGGTGGGCATGGGAAGACCTGGCCATGGCTGGCCCAGCCTTCGGGATTCAGCCCCAATCCCCACCCAGGCAGGTGTCCCTGACTGCCCGTCTTCTGTCTGCCCACTGATCTGTGTATGTTTGCTTCCCACAGGGTCTGACGGGTCCCCCAGGACAGCCGGTTGGTACCTCATCCTTCTATTTCCCAGCAGAGAAGCTTCAGGTGGTTGTGACCTCAGCTTCGGTTTCTAACTCTCTCATCTCCGTCTCTTTGTAGGGACCTCAGGGACAAAAAGGAGAAAAGGTAAGAGCAGTGGAGGTTTCCTAGAGTCTCCATCTCAGGAAACGGTCTCCCAGTCAGTAGAAAGGGGTCAATAGTGGTTATTTTCAAACTTCAGTTTTAATTGACAAAGCCAGGAAAGCCCCCGAGGTGCCGCATAATAGATTCGGTTGACACCGCTCCAGGTGACATCCTTTTTTTGGAGTGAGGGGTCCTCCTGGAGCCTAGCCCGGGTGACATCCTTTTCCAGGGGTCTCCTGGAGCCTGGCCCTCTTCAGCCTCTTTCTGGGCCCCTCCCAGCTGTCACCCCATGGTGTTCCCTGATACTTCTGTGAGCCTCTGGGATTCTGAGGCATCAATCTGTCAACCACTGGCCTGGCCTCCTGCCCTCTCTGTCTTGTTGAATTTCTTATAGAGACTCTGCTGTGCTTGCCCTTGGGCCACTGGTACAGGGGCCTGGTGCTCCCAGCTCAGAGAAGGTGGCTTGGGGGCCCCCATGGTGCCAGCTGCTCCCATCCAGTGGCTCTGTTGAGGGCTGTCTGGTGGGCCTGCCTAGAAGGTCAACCTTTAGCCAGGCATGGGGCATAACTCCCGACTCTGCCATTATGGCAAGTGGTATAAGACGAAGCTCCGCCCCTAGGCTCCATGGGGCCACTTCCAGAGAGGCCCTGGAAGTTTCTTCCCTGCTGCTAGCCAGGGGCAAGGGTGGGACTTAGTTCTCCTGACTCAGAGGGCTCAAACGAAAGCTAGAGCAGGAGGGCTGGTGAGTGGTGAGATGTGTGGCATGTCCTGAAGTTTTGGGGGTGCCCTGAGAGACCGGTACCCCCAACAAGTGCCTAACACCCCCTTTCCCTTCTCTCTCCTTCCCAGGGTCAGTGTGGAGAGTACCCACACCGGGTAAGTGAACCCCTAAGATTGAGCAAGGCCCTTTGATCCATCCCTGGGGCACAGCCCCCAGCTCAGCCTCATCTCCCTGGGGTCTCCAGTTCCTAACGGATCGTGGGGGAACAGGAGCTCCCAGTGCCCTCTGCACTCAGCAGTCAGAAAGAGGGGTTTGGGGTGGCAGTGCATCTGGTGGGAGCAGTTGATGTGTCTCTCTGGCCATGGGCTATATGGAGCTGTTCATCATCCGTGCGTGTCTGTACATCTGCCCCTTTGTACGTATGGCCAGCTCGGTATGTTGGAGTCTCTTGCTGTGTGTGGAGCTCTGTGGCTCCTCTGCACATGGCCCTCTGTGGCAGCGTGACTTGTGTGAGTCCGACTCCCCACCCATCCAGCATGTGTGTGCAAGTGTGTGTGTGTGTGTGTGTGTGGCGGTGGGGGGTGATGTCCGGCAGCCTAGCCATGGCCAAAAAAGTGGGACTTTTCGATTAGTCATTGTATCAGATGATGGTGTTTCACATCCAAACTTCGATGATGGGAGATAATCGGGGACTGACTGTAGCAATTCAAGGATAAAGTCTCTCCTTGGCCTCTTTAAGAACAGAGGAAGCCCTTCTCCAAGCAGGGTGGGGATTTCAGGCTGAGATGGTTCCTCTGCCCACCCCTGCCTCCTCCTTCCTTTTCCTTGCTCCACCCCAAGACACAGAACCCAAAAGACTGCTGCTGTCCTGTTAGGAATCTTCAAACTTGTGTTCTAGCAGCAGGGTCGATCTTGGGACAGGGGAGAGCAAGATACGCACAGCTTCCTCCAGCAGGAGCCCCAGTGAGCTAGGCCCAGAAAAAAAAATGCCCCTCATTTTGTGGATTGGCCTCGTTGCTCCCAGACCTGGACAGCAGGGATGGAGGATGAGCATCTTTAGGCGTCTCTCCCCTCTGTCATGTGCCCCATGGTGCTCAGCTTCCCTGGCTGCCCAGCCCTGCCAGGCAGGTCCGGCTGATGGGATTTTGGGAGTGGAGACAGACATAAGCCGGAGCTCAGCATCAGCTTGACTCTAGAAGGCCATCAGGAGGGCCATGCTAGCAGGGCCCAGCCTCTGCCCAGACCCTCAGGAGGCTGGAAGGCAGACCTGAGGTCTGGGTTCCTGGGCCAGGAAACCACTGTGAGTCTGGTACGTGAGAGGCTGGGATGGGTTTAAGGCTGCGGTGGTGCTAGGCCGGGGCTGAGGAAGGCAGGCCAGCAGCAGCGCAGTCAGAGCCAGCCCGTCAGCGGCATGTGCTCCGGGGATGCAGGGGCCCTTGTGTTCCGGCCAGCTTGATCCTGATACAATAATAGAAGGTCAGCTGTGTTTATTTGAAACGATAGGCTCACAGGATTGTTATGTTACCCGAAAGAAAGACAACATCCCCCAGCACAAAAGACAACACAACTGCAGACGCTTTGGTAGTGTGTCACCCGTCCTCAGTGAGCGCTTGGGGTGGGGTGGGAGCAGGGCTCCCTGCTCCTCAGCCCAACACAAGGAAAGGGAAGGGCACAGTGACAGAAGGCTGCAGAAGACCCCTGGCCACAGGGTGCAGTGAAGCCTGGCCTCATGACGGTGGCATTCTGGGGAACATGTCAGGCATGGGGTGGGGGAGTAGATTTGGGGTCCCAGCTGAGGGGGAGAGCAAGTTTATTTAGAAGAGGGTAGAAAATCAGGGGGCTTCTAGAGATCTGTTGGCTTTCCAGGAGGTCTGCAGGCAGGGTTGGGGTGGCAGGTCTTGACGCCTGGAAGACACCAAGAGATCCAGGTGGCCCCTCCTCCACTCCAGCCTGTGGCTTCCCCAGGGAGGGAGAGGAGCGGGGTGGGGAGGCGGGGAGCTGGTGTCTGTGGGCTCTCCCATCACGGTCCCTGTTGCCCTGTCTCTGCCACCTCCATCCCCTCCCAAACTAGGAGTGCCTAAGCAGCATGCCAGCAGGTCTGCGCTCCAGCCAGATAATTGCCCTGAAGGTTTGTAGGTTCTGGAAGGTCTCCGGGCCCCTCTCCACTGAGAGGCTTCCTGAACATACAGCCCAACATTGCACATCCCCAGGCCCCGGCAGCGGGAGTGGGTGGAGGTCTGTGTGTAACTACTGTCCAAGAAGGCAGCAGCTGTGACCTGGAAAGGCCACACTTGGGCTCCCGATCCCCAGCTGGGCGCATTCACAGCCCAAACAGCTCCTGGTTCTTAACACTCATCCCAGGAGTCTCGTGTGATTTAAGTACTTTCAAAAACAAGCAGCTAATGACAGTATATGCCATCTTTGTTTTCACATGGGCTCTAAGGGCCTCCTAAAACCATGGGTTGCTCAGCTTCAATGGGTAGAGGGACTAGAAGCTGCAAGAATTTCCAGAAATGAAAATCACATTACATAATATGACTGCAAGTTGCCTCCCGCAAAAACGTGGTTGAGCGTTCTGGAGATATCTTTGCCCAGCCTCTATTTTCCAGGCCCTGCAGCCCCAGGGTGAGCCCTCAGCAGCACTTAGCATGTGCCCACACTGGCCGCACCCTCAGCCAGCTCAACTCCCGGGGAGCTGGGCTTGGCACTGTCCTTGACCACCCTCCCCAGATGCGCTGACACCAGCCTTTCTTGCTCAACCAAAAAAAGAACCCACCAGCCGCACACCAGCCCAACTTCAAGTACCAATTTCACCGGCCCAGTGGTTCCCTGGCCAGACTCTCTGAGTTGGCTCCCTTCTGTCCACTAAGCAGGGATGGGTGGGGCTGGCAGTGCAATTTTGGGCTGCATGTCCAGCAGCCTCTGCAGCCCAGCATGGCCACGGAGGGCAAGCCTGGCCATGGGGGGCCATTGTCCCATTCCGGGGGCTGCTGGTCAACACCCCAAACTCCGACTTGGAGGCTGAGGCCGGGTGTGGACTGAGGGCCACAACTCCTCCCAAGGGACGGCTGTGCCATCCAAGGGCAAGCTCCGCTCTGCACCCTCAAGCCATGAGAGTGCCCTGTCCACTCCTTCCCTCCCACTCCTCATGTGCACGCTAATCTCTCTTCTTTCTTCCTCTGCTCCGGTCCCTCTTGGCCGCCCTGCCCTCCTGGTGACTTTTGGCATCGATCTGAATACCTGTGATCTTTGGCCTTTGCCCTCTGGCCCTCCAACTCATCTTTCTCCTCAGCTGCTGCCTCTCCTCAATTCAGTGCGACTGGCTCCACCCCCGGTCATAAAAAGGCGGACGTTCCAGGTAGACACCTCCCGTTTGTCCAGACCATGTGTAGCTTTCCCAAGGGGCCTGGCAAGCCTGCTGGGGCTGCAGACAAAGCCAGAACCTCACTCTAATTCAGCAAAATTAAATTAGACAAAAATAGGCCCATGTATACCATAGACATGGAAATACACAACACACAGGCCCCAGAAGACCCACAACTATCACCACACAATGATTACTCACCACAGCCACCAACAAAAGCTGTCAGTGTGTGCCAGGCACCCTGTTACCCAGTTCGCAGGCCTGCTTATATTTCATTCACCAACAGCTTTATGAATTAGGCATGATCATCCTTATTTCACAGATGAGGAAATCAAGGTTCAGAGAGGTTAACCAAGTTGCCAAGGTCACACAGCCAGTACATTGCAGAGCAGGGATTTGTACCCAGTCTCTCTGCCTGTTTCTAGCAGTGTGATCTGGGGAAAGTCACTTGACCTCTCTGTGTCTCAGCTTTCTCATCTATAAAATAAGGATAATAACAGTGTCTATTTCACAGGGCTGTTGTTGATATGTAAAGCACTTGGAATAGTTCCTGGCACAGTTTAAGAGATATAATTGTTAGCTGTTATTATTACTATTATTCATATTTTGGAGATAAGGATGAGGCTCGGAGAAGTGAATTGATTTGCCCAAGGTTATACTAACAGTAAGAGGCGGAGTTGAAACTGGCCTTGAAGCAGAATTGAAATTGAAGTCAGGTCTTCAGACCCCACATCCAGGGCTCTCTCAGCTGGACCTACCTCCTCTCTGCTTAGAAATGCAGACTCCTTAGCATCTGATCCCTGGTAACCTGAGTTTGGGGAGCAAGGGAATTTGTGGAGGGAATGTAGTCCACAACCCACATGGTGAGCAAGTGCTTCCTTCTTCCTGCCTTCCTAACCCAAGGAGGCTGGGATAGGAGCAGATCACAAAGAACAAAGCCATCTGGCCTCTGCTCTTCAAAAGATCACAGCTTGATTCCAGGCCAGGTGGCCCGTGGCTGCCCCCGTGCTCCTCACCTTTCTCATGCTGCACTGGGTCCCCCGCCCGGCACAGGGAAGCTAGCAGTGGAGGGCTCTGAGCCGCTTTCTATAAGCCTGACTGTAGAGCCTTGAGCAACCATCCAGCCTGACTCAGGAGTCAGGAGCCCAAGGGCCTGGATGTTCAGGCACCTGATTGAACAAGGCTGAAAAATCCCTCCAATTAACGGCTAAAAATACAGAGGGACACATGACTCCAGTGCCACCCAAGCCTACAGGCCACATATTACATTACGTCTGGCCAAATCCTTGAGAGCCTCCATGTGCCCGAGCACTCACCAGAGCCTGGCTACTCAGGAGGCCCACTAGCAGCTCAGAAGCACCAGGCCCACCTCTGTCACCCACCCCAGCCTGTGCCAGACCCCATTCCAGGAGAGCTGAGTCCACACTCTCAGAATAGCCATTCTCCTGGACCCCAACAGCGACCTCCCTCCTGGCCTTAGTTGTATCAGCTGTTCTTTGTTGAGCCCTCGCTGGGTTCCAGGCATTGTTGTGAGAATTCTATGCAAATTATCTCGTGCATTCGCCACAAGAGCCACCTCATTATCCCCCGCTTTGCAAAGGAAGAAATCGAGAGGGGTGCAGGATCCCATCCAGGCCACTGCATGTTACTGCCTCCTTTTCAAGAGCAAGAGGTGGTTAAGCCAGAACTTTTTGTGCTACCCTGACCTGGTTGCCAAAGTAGAGAAAGAAGAGGAGGCACCTCTGAGCTGCCTGCTGCAGATTCTGCCTTCAGAATCAGGTTTTTGTATGCTCTCAGCCACTATGGGACATAAAAATGCTTGTCCATTTTCTATCAATAAGCCAGTATTGATTTTACAGACTCTGTAAGCCGCGTAAACATCGGGACTAAGATTCATTGAAAAAGGAAGCTTTATATGAGATACGATGTGCTTGGCAGATGGTGCTGGAGGTCATTTCCAACATGCAGAAAGAGTAGACAGTGAGCCCTTTTTGCTGGGGGCTTACTTGGAAAGAATAGGAAGAGTCTGCAGTTCCAACTTTGGGTCCTGGCGCCACCCTGAATTCCCATGTGACTTTGATCAGGGAATTCAACTTCTCGGAGTCTCAGTTTTCTCTTCTGTAACATAAGACTTGTGACGTTGTGAAGATTCTAGAATTTCACAGTCAGAAAGGACCTCAGGAGTTTTCTTGAGACTAAGCTTCCCCCATCTCGTGAATGTAGAAAACCCATGAAAAATATAAACACACAAAGTACAGGATTCTGAGGAGGTTCCGGGACCCAAGCAGTGGAACCAGATTTAATGTGGTTGAAAAGGAGGCTGCACTGGTCCCCTCTTAAGGCCTGAGGCTTAGTGAAGCCTTTCTCGGTTCAGAAGAAACACTGACACCTGAGACTTATCAACAACCAACATGCAGCCGGGTGGGAGACCTGCAGTCATGGCAGCCGCCAAAGTGATTTCAGCACCTGCCTCCTCTGCATGGACACCCTGAGCCCTAAAGTGGCTTCTCAGAGGGTGTGGCAGGATAGGGCCCAGGACCCAGAGTGACACTGCGAGATGCCATCCGCCCACAGGTTTTCCAGTCAGAAGATGGTGCAAGCAGGTCTTGCTGAAAGCTTACATTTCTCATTCCCAGATTGTGCTCTCCTATTTATCACCACCACTTCCCTCTAGAGTTTGCAGCAAGCGTCATCAGCTGCCTTCCTCACATGGGGAAGCAGGAGTCCCGGTGTGTCATAGGTGCTTGCTGAGATCCTCTGAGAAAAGTGGGCCGGCCTGGAACTCTGGCCGCCTGCATCCCCCAGCCTCTACCCTGGAGCTCCCACACCTGCCAGGAGGTTCTGCTTCAGCCCATCTGCAGGGATGGACCCATCCTCACAAGAGCTAAGCCCAGATTGATCCCAGAGAGGTCATTTAGAAAATAACAAACCAAAGCCGGGCGCGGTGGCTCAAGCCTGTAATCCCAGCACTTTGGGAGGCCGAGACGGGCGGATCACGAGGTCAGGAGATCGAGACCATCCTGGCTAACACGGTGACACCCCGTCTCTACTAAAAACTACAAAAAACTAGCCGGGCGAGGTGGCGGCGCCTGTAGTCCCAGCTACCCGGGAGGCTGAGGCAGGAGAATGGCGTGAACCTGGGAGGCGGAGCTTGCAGTGAGCTGAGATCCAGCCACAGCACTCCAGCCTGGGTGACAAAGCGAGACTCCGTCTCAAAAAAAAAAAAAAAAAAAGAAAAGAAAATAACAAACCAAGGAGCCAGGGTTGGTTTAGATCTAAGATGACTTTGTGTTGCCCCAGCCCTGAGATCTGGGTCACGTGCACTAGGCCGTCTCCTCCTCCTGGGGGAGCATGATGCTATCCCTACCTCCCTGGGCTCACAGTCCATCCCGGGGACAGGTATGGTGGGAAGGCTGGGCTCAGAACAGCCTTCCCACACAGCATAAAACATTTCCACACAACTTCCAAACTCTTTCAGTGAAACCAAAGATTGCAGGCTCAACTGCCCTCTGAGGCCAGGCAGATCACCTAAGTAACAGAAGCAGGCTGTGTGTGAGAAGGGCTAGGAGGGAGAGGACAAAAGCAGCCAGAGAACTCAGGCCCCACTTAACAGGCAGCCACTCCTTGGACGTAGGAATGTGGGCCCAGCACAGCCAGGGTTCCCAGTGTTTCATCAGAAGCCACCAATTCAAATTTTGTACGTAAAGTCTCTTGCTCCGTTGTTTAGTGAGCCAAACAAAATTCCATGGGCTTTGACCTAAGGATTCCATCTGATCCTCTGGGTCAGACAGTCAAAGACAGCAAAAAGCTGAGACAGGAAACGGGGGCTATTGTTTCCATTCTACGGCTGAGAGGCTGGGGCTTAGGGAGACCTGTGCCTCGCCACACAGGGAGGGTGACACAGGCAGGCCCAGGCTGAAGATTCAGGCTATCTGGCCAGGCTGGGAGCAGGCCTTTGGTTGGGCCAGGGGCTGTCTCCCACCCGCTCCTCTGCCTCTGCCCCCACAGAATGTCTCTCTGCAGCCAGACCTCTTTGGAAGCCCCACCTTCAGGGATCTAACATCTTGGCATTCTTCTCACTGCCACCAGCCGCTGCAGCCACTGCATGTCATCACCACTACCACAGCATCATCACCATCATGCCACCCTCTCCTCCCCCCACCACCACTGCCTTCCCAGCAGAAATCACAGCAGGCCTTCACCGGGTGCATGGCCTGAGGGTGGGGGCCGCTCTGCAGCTCTGGGGGCCTTCCCTCTAACATTCGTTTCCATGAACCTCAGGGTGAACAGAGCCAAGCCAGCATCCAAGGTCCACCAGGGCCCCCAGGCCCCCCTGGACCAAGTGGACCTCTGGGGCACCCAGGACTGCCAGGACCCATGGGGCCACCCGTAAGTATTCCCTTCCTCTCTCCTTCAAGACTTGTCCCAAGAACTCTCTGGAAACCTCCAAACCTTGAATAGGCAGTGGGTCCCCTACAAAAAGCAGAAATGCCTTGGCAGGGCCATTGGATGTGGGTGAACCACGCAAGGGGCAATTCATCCCCAGCACACTCACCACCCGTTGCACTCTGGCTCTGAAACACAGCCTGGGCCACGTCCCCTGCCTTCCAGGGAGGAGACCGCCAATGACCTGCCCCGTTCCCAGCCCCAGCAGAGAGGAATTTGGAAAGAGAATTCCCAAGGGCACCTCTGATGGCTATCCCTGAGCCCCTTAGGAAAACCTGGATCAGGGGCAGTGGGTTTTGAAGGAGGTAGTGAGGGGTCATCCGACTACCTGGCACCCCAATGAACAAGACTTCCAGGGGTGTGTGCAGGTTTCACACTGCTGGGCCACCTGCCAGTGAGCTGAAGGCCCAGTCAGCCAAGAGCCCTGCGCCAAGCCTGAGGATGCATCAAGGCTGCAGGGCCACTGCCTGGAGGACTCCAGAGAGGCCAGGCTGGACCACATTCAAGTGACAGGTCAAGCCCAGTGATCACCAAGTCACCCATGTTCAACCCCTGGCTAAGACTCCACTCTTTCTCAGCCCAATATATATAACAAAGCCCCAGGACAGAATAATTCAGTGGGTACCTGGACTTCAGAGAAAACGGGTCTTCCTCCCACCCATAAGACTAATGTTATTGGAGAGGCAGGTAAAGGGCAAAATGCTTTTTAAATAATGTTTTTCCCATGTGATAGAAAAACCAAAACAAAACCTGTTTTTCCTTCTTCTGACAAAAGCACCATAAATTCATTGTGAAAAGAATGGAACACAGACAAAGAAACATAATGTTTGAGCGCATCTCTGATAGTTTTGCTGGAATAGAGTCCCAGAGGTGGAATCCCAGAGGCCAGGATGTCCCCAACAAATAGCACTCTGTGTGTACAGCCACATTCTAGATGGCCTGGTTGCATGTCTGGGCCCCTTGGCTGCCCAGCTTTCAATCTTGAAGCTTGTAATAGGGTCTCCCTGGGCTGGGCCATAGCTATGGCCGAACAGGGCACCCACCTTGGCTGGGAAGGCCAGCACAATGACCCCTGCAACGCTTCACCCCTACAATGAATTTTTAATTTTTCCACAATTTCTCCCCAGCACCCCACAGAGGGGGATTAGTCTTATTTCCACCAGTTTTTAGATGGGAAAACCTGAAAGGAAGGGAAACTTAGGAAACAGAACCAAACTAAGGCAAGAAAACCAAAAAGTGCTCAGAATTCACTTTTTGCTGACCACTGCCCTTTCCACCCACCCCCCTCCCAACACTTCGGGCTCTCACTCACTGAACCCAAGCCAGGTGGTTTTCTTTGTTAGATTGTTTATAACAACAACAAAAAAAAAAAAAAAAAAAAAAAAAAAGAAAACCAGAGAGCATGTTTCTTAAACCAATTGCAACAGACCAGACTCAGGCATCACGGCTTTCTCCAGCCCACGTTTGCTGTCCACACCTACACCCAAGGCTGCGGTGGAGCCAGCCTTCCCTGGCTTCTCCCTCTACTCACACCACCTCACTGTGGCCAGCTGCCATGCCCACAGCACCCTAGGCAGAAGGAGACAGAGGGCTCCTCTGCCGGCAGGCAGGACCAAGGGCAAAACCAAGGCTCTGCTGGGCAAGGCCGGCTTTCTAGGGAGGGGTTCCAATTAGGAGGTGGGTGAATGAGGATCTGGACCAAACCACACTGTCAATTTAGCATGATGCCGCTGACCTACTTTCCATGGGCGAGCACAGCAGAGTTGCCCACGGCGCCCACATGGCTGCAAAGAGGGACATAAGCCTGTTATCCCCACGTGCCCTCAGCAGGTTTCAGATCACCTTCTGGATCCGCTACAGCTGTTGGCTAGCATGCCTATTCTCTTGCCATAGCTACTGGGGGCTACTCTGCCCTAGGGTCTACTGTAAGTATGGCTAGCCCCAACCATTTACCAGTGGAAACCAGCTCTACTCACCATTTTTTTTTTTTTTTTTTGCTTTCACAGGGCTTACCTGGGCCTCCTGGACCAAAGGTGAGTGTCTTTCTGGGTGATGTGTTGAACAGGTGGGAGAATTCCCTGCAGGAGGGAGGGGGAGGCAGCACAGAAGGTGACTGAGGCAGGAGCACAGAAGGATCTCAGCTGAGAGATGGATCAAGCTTGACCCACTTCCAAAACACCACCCTCCTCTTAGGAACTAATTTGGTTCCAACAAGAATTTCACTTCTTGTGTGCCCAGGCCAATGAAGCAAGTGCTACGGGCCTGCATTGAAGGCACAGTCCATCCTCTGAGGAGCATAGTGTCTAGCTGGAAACTCTAAGCTCATGCCCAGAACACCGTCACAATATTCAAATAAAATAGTGTTTTATAAGGTGTCAGAATGGGAAGAGACCTCTAGGGTCATCCAGTCTCCAGAGAACCCTCACCCAGAAGCCCACAATGTCAAACAGGCTCTCCCTTTGAAGCTGGGGACCCTGGGGCTCTGGGGACAAGAAGATGCCAAGCACTGATTGTGCCCAACTATTTTATACATGCAGAAGCTGAGAGCCCTGGGGGAAAGTGGCTTGTCCATGTTCAGTGGAATCAGGTCTCCTAGGTCCCTACCCAAGTGACTCTTCCCACCATTCCTCAGCCTCTGCAAAGTGGAGCTGGTTCTCAAGAGTAGAACAATCTGTATTGGCCTCAGAGGAAGCTAAGAGCTATTGCTCCTAGGAAACCTGGAGATGAGTGTTGAAGGGGCAGGGGGGCTTGGAGTCATTGAGAGGAAGAGGGATGGTATTGCGTGGGGAATAGCACAAGTCAAAGTTTGGCAGTGGGAAAACCTCTTTAATGGCCTTCTCTTTGTTCCCCAGGGAGACCCAGGGATCCAGGGCTACCACGGCCGGAAGGTAAGATGGAGGGGAAGGATCCAAGTGGGGCAGGACTTTAGACAAATCAGTGGCCTACTGGACCTCAGACCCAAGAGGGTCTCTCCCTTCCAACCAATTTGGCTGTGCCTGTACAGAGGCAGGCAAGGTTCTCACTGGCCCCCCGAGGGCCTGATAAGTGGGAGCCAGATTACTGGGATCCAGCTAGGCAGAGTTCTTTCTGTGCTGAGCAAGGATGTAGGACATGGAGGGGTCCAGCTCTCATGGGCCAGAGAGTCAGAAGCACTCCTGCACAAATAACCCCAGTGAAGGCAGACTTTATTAAGTGCTACTGTCACAAGGCACGGCATGATAAAAGGAGGTGGAGAGACAAATTTCAGATTGAGAGAAGTTTGGGAAATATCCTGGGAGAAGACAGCCTGAGAACTCAACCTTGATGAATGGGTGGATGTATCAGTTATCTATTGCTGCGTAACAAACCATTCCAAGTTTGCTGACTCTCTGTCACAATTCTGTGGATTGACAGTCTGGGAATTCTGCTATTCTCACCTGGGCTCACTCATGCAGTCACACCAAAATGACAGATAGAAGGGTGGGAGGGGACGAGATGGCCCCATTCACATGTCTGGTGCTCAGTGCTGGCTGTGGGCTGGGGGCCCCTGTTCTCCACATGGCCTCTTATCCTCCAGGAAGCTAGACAGACTTCCTTACAGCACAGCAGATCCAGGGCAGCATTCAAAATGGGCAGGTCCCAGTGCATAAAGACTTGTCACATATCTGCTTGTATCACATTTTCTAATGTCTTATTGGTGTGGGAAGAGTCTTAGGCTCTACTTCTTCATTGGAGGAGTAGAAAGCATTTGTGGCCTTGTTTTTTGGTTTTTTTTTTTTTTTTTTTTTTTTTTGAGACAGAGTCTCACTCTGTCACCAGGTTGGAGTGCAGTGGCGTGATCTCAGCTCACTGCAAAACCCGCCTCCCAGGTTCAAGTGAGTCTCCTGCCTCAGCCTCCTGAGTAGCTGGGACTACATGTGCGTACCACCACGCCCAGTTAAATTTTGTATTTTTGGTAGAGACGGGGTTTCACCATGTTGGCCAGGATGGTCTCAATCTCTTGACCTCGTGATCCTCCCACCTCAGCCTCCCAAAATGCTGGGATTACAGGCGTGAGCCACTGCACTCGGTTGTGGCCATTTTTAATCTACCACTGTGGGCCTTCAACCAGAAAATATGAATGGAAACAATATTTTAGATAGGTAAACAATTTGGGCAAAGACCCAGAAGCAGTCATTACAATAACTATAATAGCAATAATAATTTTATGGCAGTCACTACTTACTGAACACATACTATGGTCCAGGCACTGTCTTTCAACACAAACTGCATTATTTCTAGCCCTAAAAGCACTCTGTGAGGTTGGTATGACTATTCTCCTATTTTAAAAATAAGAAAACTGTGTGTCTTAGTCCATTTCATGTTGCTATAACAGAACACCACAGACTGGGTAATTTATAAAGACAAGAAACATTGTGGAAGCTGGGAAGCCCACGGTCAAGGGGCGCATATCTGGTGAGGACCTTCTTGTTGTGTCATCCCGTGGTGGACAGTGGAAGGGCAGGAGAGGGTGAGAGAACACGAGCAAGAGAAGGCTGGGCTTGCTTTTACAACAAGCCCACTCTCGCAATCACATACCCACTCCCACAATAACTAACCCACTTCCACGATAACTAACCCACTCCCACAATAACTAACCCAATTCCATGATAACCAACCCACTCCCACAATAACTAACCCAGTTCCATGATAACGAACCCACTCACACAATAACTAACCCACTTCCATGATAACCAACCCACTCCCACAATAACTAACCCACTCCCACAATAACTAACCCACTCCCATGATAACTAGCCCACTCCTGCAATGACAAACCCACTCCCACGATAACTAATCCACTCCCACAATAACCCACTCTTACAATAACTAATTCACTCCCACAATAACTAACCCGTGACAACTCCCACTCCCATGACAGCAACATTAATTTATTCACGAGGACAGAGCTGTCATAATCTAATCACCTCCTAAAGGTCCCACCTCTCAACACTGTTGCACTGGGGATTAAGTTTCCAACACAAGAGCTATAGGGGACACATTCAAACTACAGCACTGGAGCTTGTCCAAAGTCTCCTGGCTCATAAGTGGCAGAGCAGGAGTTCAGTTCCAGGTCTGGGTCCTTCCCATGGTACCACCTGCTGTAAAGAGCGCAACCCTGCCCTCCAGACCCTGCCTGGGAAGCTGCTAGAGCCTTCCAAGAGGAGAAAAGAGGCAGGAAGGAAAGGCAGCAGCAGGAGAGGGGCAGAAATGTTGGAAGGGGAAGAATCACTCCCTGCAAAGCACATTCCTCGCACGCTGCAGTCAGGAGGTTGCCATAACCACATGGCTTTATGGGTGCCTGGTGAATGAAATGGCAAGACCTGAGAGATCTTTAATTAGTTCTACATAAACTAAGACATTTGTATTGTATCAGGAAGTGGAAATCAGCCCCCGCAGTTGCCTCTATCCACTCACACAGACTCATAAAATTTACTGCCTCCTGGTGCAACGCGGGGTCGGTTTTTCATTAGCAGCCGGGCCAGCTCTTTCAGGCTGTGAAGGAGTTGCGGGGCAGCAGAGGGTCTCCAGGCATCACGGCGATGCCTTTGGCTGGCATTATACCATGACAGGTGTCTGCATTCTGCTGCAAACTGCAAGACTGATTCATCCAGAAAGGGGCATGGGGTCTGCTGTCCTGAATATGGAGAATCCTCTGCTTGGGGTTAGGGTGTCCTGATGCTAGAGGGCCCGTCCTGGGAGAGTGGGAAGAAACATTTAACCCAGGCTACATTGAATTTGCAGAGAAGACCAGTGTAGCCCTGCTGATGGGGGAGCACTTCCTGTCCCCAGGACGCGGGAGATTTGCTCAGAGCCTCCCTGCTCTAGTGCGGAAGAAGGATCATACTTCTTTTGCATGACTAGAAGTAGAGCAAGTGCCAATGAATAAACTCTACGAGAAGAGCAATTCCAGCTCCAGAAGAGGGAGCTTCCTAATCGCCAGATGCCTTGGGAAGGTGGGAGGGAGTTCTGGTCACCAGAGGTGTTCAGTTAGAGGCTAGATAATGACTGGTCCAGGATGTGTTTAGAGAAGTCTCTATATCAGCTGGAAGACTGGATTAAAATCCCTTCCAGCTCAGGGAAGTCATAGCTTCATGGGGACAGAGTTGGCTCCATACCCTTAAGAGAGGAGCAGCTCTGAGCCTTGAGCCCTGACCTTGAGAGGAGGCTGTATCTCCTTGAACCTTTGTCCACGTCTTTTCTCCATCCACATCCAGGGCTTGTCAGAAGCATCCCCACTCCTAGGTCTCACGAGGCACTGAGGAGAAGACCCTTCCCCTTCGTGCTGGACTCTTGCCTCCCAACCCTTCTCTCTGCCAAACCACCCTCTCTGCTCTTCTCCAGTGGCCTCTTCTCATGGAATCTGGAGGGGCTGTGAGGCCATCATGCCCCATCACCGCCTCTCTGGGTCACTGGAAGGTTCCCATTGCCTCCACCACTCCCAACCGATCACTGAGTCTTTTCAGTAGGTGCCACTGGAGCCACTAGCCTTGCAAAGCCAACAGCCCATGGCTGATCTGGGCACCCTTTCCTCTGTGCTGGCCTTTATCTTCTGGGACCCTTATCTTGCCACCAACTCTCCACCGCCTCCAAGTCCACCAAAGGCCAGAGGGCTGGCACTGGGAACTATGACCAGCAGCAGATGGCCTGTCACCAAGGACTTGAGGTCATTCCTTGGGAGGCTACAAGTGCCTCTCCCATTGCCCCAGCCTCCTTGGGAATGCAGATGTCTTGACGCCAGTGATCACCATGGTCAGGCAGAAGTTTGTTCCCCTCTGAATCTTGAGATGAAGTGACTTTTCATCTTTGGGCAGTGCAGCAATATTTCACATCTCCACTTTAGAAAGTTCATTTTTTCAAACTTATTCAGTTCTTACTTGGCTCAGTGGTTAGAGCTCATTATCCTGATTGTATAAATGAGAGAGGTTAATGCTTTGCCCAAGGTTGCACAGCTGGTAAACAGCCATGCTGGAATTAGAAACCAGGCCTCATCAGTCCAAGCCCTGTGGCCAGTCTGTCTTTGCACCCTGGTGCAGAAGTTGAATGTCTGCTCAGGGGACTCACCCCAGGCTAAGCTAACTGCACAGACCAACCCTCCCAACCTCTGCCTACTAATGGTTTCTCTGGGATGTGGAGGGCTGTTCCCCCACCTCCCTTCTTTTGCCCATTAGTCCTCTCTTTTTTTTTTTTTTTTTTTTTTTTTTTGAGACGGAGTCTCGCTCTGTCGCCCGGGCTGGAGTGCAGTGACTGGATCTCAGCTCACTGCAAGCTCCGTCTCCCAGGTTTACGCCATTCTCCTGCCTCAGCCTCCCGAGTAGCTGGGACTACAGGCGCCCGCCACCTCGCCCGGCTAGTTTTTTTTTGTATTTTTTAGTAGAGACGGGGTTTCACAGTGTTAGCCAGGATGGTCTCGATCTCCTGACCTCGTGATCCGCCCGTCTCGGCCTCCCAAAGTGCTGGGATTACAGGCTTGAGCCACCGCGCCCGGCCTAGTCCTCTCTTTAATCCTTTCCTCCATGCTGTGCTCTCTGCTTGGAGTAAGGCCCAGGGAGGAGGCACTAACATGAAGGGTGGCTTGGTCTCAGGGACTGGGAAGATGATTTTGCCCTCCCCCGCCACCCTGGGGAGGAACAGTGCCAGCAGCTGGGGATGCCAAGCTGAGACAGGGGCCATGTGACTGCCTCTTGAGGTCAGGATGTGAGCGGGACCTGTGGGGTAGCTGATGGGCCCCCAACATGAGCTTCCTTGCTTCACCCCAGAGATCTGACCCACTTGGAGGGACAGACACCTTTCTGACACCGCAGGCTCTCAGCCTATGCAGTTTGCTAATGTCCACCACCACCCCCAGCAGCTGGACTGGGCCTGGCATCCTCTCAAAGGCCAGCCAGACCCACAAGGCAGGCTTCTTCACCAGTTCCTTGAGATAAAAGCCCAGTGTGGTCAGTGGCCCCTGTGCTGCCCCCATGCCCCAGTCGGGGCCAGCCCTCCCGCCTAGACACTGCAAGTATTGTTGTGCACCCATGTGGTATCTATTTGATCCAAATTTATGACACTGATCTACTTTAAATATGTTGCAAGATGCAAAGCGTGTTTAAAACATTACAACCTTGGCTCTCTGTCAAGAGGATTGACGAGTATTGTCAGATTTTATGTGGATCACAAAACCTGGTGAGAGCTTATCTCTAAGTACATCAGAGCTGGGCTGTCTGTCTCACTTTGGGGGCGCGTTTGATGTCTGTGGTGGTCTGGATGTTAAGCCTCAGGGTTTGCATGAAGGACCATGGCTGAAACACACATTCCCCTCTTTCAGGCTGTGGGTTTCAGACCAGAGGAGGAACATGAGGGCTTCAGGCTAGAGGTGCTTGCAACTGCCGCTATCCCTCCTGGAGGCCAGTGGGGCTCTCCAGAAACAGGGATGCCCTGGGGAGGAGATGGGATGGGCCCTATGATGAGATGGCTAGAGGGCTGGGGAAGGGCACGGGGACAGAATTCCACCCACCCGGCCATCGCAGCCTTCACTCTGTGGCCGTGCTGGCCCTTCTCCTTGCTCCTTCTCAATCCTTCAGCCAAAGGGCATGAGGATTCTGATCTGCCAGCCAGAGCAAGGGCCCGTGTGGTGGGCACATTTCTGTAGAATAACTCGTGCAATTGTAACTACCTTACTGGCCTCTTCAACAAGCCAGGCTATGTACTAGGCACTTTGCATGCATGAACTTATTGAATCCTTGTAATGACCCTATGAGGTAGGTTTCACTCAATTCCCTACTTATGGACGAGCATACTGAGGTTCACAGAGACCATTTTCCCCAAGGTCCACAGCTAGGAAATAGAGAAGCCAGGTCTGTGTGATCCCAAAGCCTTGCTCTGAATGACTTTACTATCTGCCTCTTAGCAGCCCTTAGGGACGCCATGATGATTTCCAGTAGACCTTCCCCCAGACCCCTCCATGAATGGAAGGAAAGGATGTGGCACTTGAGCTGTTTTCGTTCTTGTAAGAGAAAGCTGGATTCAGGTCTTTCTCTGAGCCTCCAGGCTCTCTGGGAGCAGTGTCTGCAGAGTCCGCGGCAGAGAACGGGGTGTACTTGGTGTGTTGCTCTTTTCAAAGAATTAAGGAAGTGGAGTGCTTTGCCCATTGGCACTGACTCCACCCAAATGAGTCCCCCAGGGAGCTGGAATGGTTTCAGTACTCCCAGTAAAGCCTGGAGGAGGCAGCTTGCCCCAACCTTCCACGACAGCTATTCCTGAAACCTTCCTGCACCCCTCCTGCTCTTGCAGGACCTAAGTAGCCCATGCCGTTCCCACTCCCACTGAGTGCTCCGTGCAGATGGAAGCCATAGATGCAGGAGCCTGCTAGTGTGGGGACAGTATCTTCTTTGAAAGCTATGAAATCCTAGTGGGGACATCCAGACTATTTGCATAAAAGATAAGAAAACTAAGATCTGGGCCTCTGATCTGAGACCTTGTGGAGACTAAAGCGACCCCAGCCCCCACCCTGAGCACTCTGGGCTCTGTTTTTCATGCACTCCAAAGTCCAAGATTAATTAGAGCTGACTTTTCTTTTTGGAACTAACTACAAAATCAACCGATCTCAAATTGAGATTACAAGCCAGCCGCCCTTCCAAAGCCCTGGCCTTCAATGGGGCACCCAACCCCGGTAATTCCCCGGATCATTTCCTGCCGGTCCTAATTACCAGAGGACCTGGAATTTCCGCAGTTCTGGTCCTCTCTGGTGTGGAAGCTGGCTGGAGCAGGGAAGCAGGAACTGAGCTGCCTTTTTCCCGGAAGGAAGACCTGAGAACTCTTTATAGGGAGAAACCCATTAGCCCTCCACACCTGGCTTTTCTGGCCTAGGGAAAAGACCCTGGTCGAGGCTTCAGGCTTGAGCCATCCGCCGACCACCATCCCTCCACCCCCTCCCTGCAAACTCCCCACACTATCAGGCAGGCCTTCCTCCTCCGTTACAGAGAACAAAGAGCCTGTGCCATCAGATGCATTTGCTTAGGGCCTTCCAACCCAGACCTGGCTGCAGCAGAACCCAGGCCTAATCTCAGAGAACTTCATTTACTTCCCCGTGCTTCCCTGGCCTGACTTTGGCTGGGAGCTGACCTTAAAGACCCCTTCCTTCCTCTAGACTGTGCTTTCTTGCCAAGTCCCTGCCCAGCTTGTTCAACAAACAGTAAATCGCCAATTAAGAGGCTACTCCCACAGGAGCAGAGCATGGCTGGTTTATGCTCCAAGGAGCTCACTTCCATTCCATCATCTCTGTAAAGGATGCATCCTCCCACCTGGAATCTGGGACTAGAACAGAGGACCTATCAATGCTGTGTGGTGCTCAGGTGCAGGGCCCAGCTGGGGAGTCTGAGTGGCAGCCTCAAAATCAGGGATGGGACAGGCCTTCAAGGTCATTCAAAGCAAATGCCTCTCTACCCACTTGTGCTCCCCTAGAGCCTTCTCAGGCACAGTGACTACAATCTACCCCTTCCTGCATTGGTTCTTGGCACTGAGGTTAAAAAGCCAGCCTTGCAGTGGGGTGGCTGGATGTTGGCCCAGGAGTCACAGCTTCTGCCATCACACCATGCACATGGCCGAGACCTTTTGTAAGGCTCAGAGCACCCACTTCTCCAGCCCAAGTAAGGCGGCTGAGAGCCCCCAGAGGAACCTCTGAGTCCCTTCTGGGGAGACAAGAGGAGGCAGAGGTAGAGGAGGTGAATCGAGGCCTGTGGGCTTTGCTGGACTGAGTGAGCCAGGCCCTCCAAAAACCAAGACAGTGATGAGTAAGTGGATGGAAACTGAGCACAGTTACTAAGACACTTTTTAAACAGAAAAACCTAGGAGGGGAATTAGAAAAGAAGGAGCCCCTAGACAGGCTCACACAAAGACGTGCCCCAAGGAACAGCCCTCTGAACAGAGGTGAGCCACCGTCCTCCTCAGGCAATAACCACCCCCACTCCCTACCCCCGCCTCCTGCCTCCTGCACATGGGCCCCAGCCACAGCGACGCTGGAGTCCTTGATAATGACTCTCACCTCACCATCATCCAGGAACCAATGTTTTTGGCTTTAGGAGAAGCCCCGTTCCCCAGTTCAGAGGTCAGGCAGGGGCAGGTCCCTAGAGACAAGCCCTGGGGAGTGAGCCTAATGAGAGTGGAGTGAGCAGCAGAGCGAGGTCAGCTGGGGGAGGCCAGTGGGGGCGCCCCTGCTTCCTGCCAAGCAAGGGGGTGGGAGGGACGGAGGCCCTGCGATGGGGATCAAGGAAGCCTGGGTCATTTGCGGAATTAAGAGAATTGACCCAGAGAGGAGGGAAGGGGCGAAGGTCAGCCACCCTAACAAGGAGGGCTGCCTCCCGAGGAGGCTCCCGGGGCTCTGATTTCCCATGAGTGCCTGATTGTGTCTTTACACACTCACATCAACAGGGGCTGAGGACAACCCCAATTAGCCTGGAGACTCTCACGCTCCGGGGTTTTGCTCTGCACAGTTTCTTCTGGGATTGGAGACAGAAGCCCAGAGACAAGCTTGAAGCAGACGCCACCTCCTCCCTGCAGGAGCAACCCTGTGGGTAGGAGGAGGGGAGAGCAGAGACCCACTGAGACCCCTCCTAGAGCTGCATTTTTAACCAAAGCTAAGAGTCCCTTCCTACCCCACAGATCCTTTTTCTGGAGCTACCAACCAAGCCAAATGGCACCTCTCCAGCTTTGGCCTCTCTCCTTCCAAAGGGCCGTGCAGGGGAGCAGAGACAGGGCTGGGGTGTGTGGGAAGAGAGAGGAGCGCCAGTGGATGGGAGGTATCTGGTCTAACCTCACTTTGCAACCAAGAACCCTGGACCAGTGGGAGAAAGTGGCTTATCTGTGGTCACTTGCACTCCCAGCCCAGCTCCCCGAATTGGAGGTGGGAAGAAGAGGGCAGGGGCATTGGGGGAAAGCAAGAGAAAAGATAGAGAAAGTGGAAGAGAGGGATGACGGGGGCCTCGGAATAGTCAAGGACTCCTAAGCTGACCTCCACACCAGAGGACTGTGGAGGCCTCTGTACTGAGTCAAACCGGTTTGGTCATTCAGAATGTTAGCAGGGGGCCCTCCAAAAGAAAGAATGACAGGAGCCCTCAGCTGGTACTACTGAGAGGGCTTGGAGACCGCTCTGGCCAGAGTAGCCAGACTTCAGATGAGGTACTGTCGCGCCCTCTGCCGGCCACAGAGCGGCTGTGCACACAGGCAGTGAGCTTTTCTGGGCATCCTGCGCTGAGCTGCCCCCGCACACCGACCTCTGCGCTCCGATGGGCCACAGACCTAAGGACCCCCCTTCCCCAAGCAAAGAGGGGCTCTGCTCTGCTTTAAGGCTGCTTGATGGAAGCAGACAGAACATCAGTCCATCTGATATTTGGGTTGGCCAAGAGAAGTGAGCACCTTGGCATACGGACAACAAACTATCCAAAGCCCTAGGCTGCACGACCTTGGCAATCATACCTGGCCTCTGTGAGCTGCGGTTAGCTTACCTGTGAAACGAGAATAACGTCCACTCCCACATTGGAAGGGATTGTTGGAGGTGGAATAGGGGAAGGTTGTAAAGCTTTTCAGTCCAGGGCAGACACATGGCAGCTGCAGTAAGTGGCTGTGCCCTTCTCTCTCAGTCCCACAAGAAGGAAGTTAATGTCTAGGGCAAGCCTTGGGCTCTGGATTTTCAGCTGTGGTAACTTCCTGAGTTTAGCTCTGCCATCCCACCTGTGGTTCAGGGGTCACTGGTGGGGTCATGCTGAGAGAGGGCTCTGGCATTGGGAACTAAAGATTCTAAGCCTTTTGTAGAATTTAGAGACTCGGCCCAAAGAGGATAAAAGTGAAGCCATCTCAGGCAGACGTAAATTTGTGTGTGCAGATTACAAATGCTAAGTGGTCCCTGCCGCATTGAGGATGCAGTGCTGGGTAATAGGGGATAGCGAAAAGCTTCATAGAAGAGATAAAAGGGCCCCACTCCCATCAAACAGCCTCTTCAGGCTGAAAACAGGGCAGAGCCTCTCTCTACTCAGAGGCCCTCGGGTCTGTGGCCCCTAGGGATGAAGGAGTCAGTGTGCGAGGGCAGCGCAGCCTAGGGTGCTCAAGCACTGGCTGCTCTATCAACCAAGAATCCAAACGATGCAGGGGTTTTCAGTTGAAGAAATGGCAGAAAGACACAACTGTGGAAACGGGTGGTGTTTTCAGGGACACAGAAACTAGTTGATGCACCCCATGGTATCAGGTGATGAGGCTAGGAAGGAAGCGGGGGTCAAAACGTCATGCTCAGGAACCTGGTCCTTTTCCTACTGTCAACAGCAGGCCAGGGATGTTTTAAGGCAGGGGTCTCGCTATCCAGCCTGTGTGTTAGGGAGCTTAACTGGACACTTGCATGGAAGACCCATCACGGAGGAAGAGGGTGGAAGTACTCTAGCCTTGGTAAGGAGAAGGAGGGACCAGGACCTCCTGTAAGATGGCAGGAAAGGGAGAGTGTAGACAGCTGAGAAGGAGGCCAGGGAACACCAGATCCCCTCTGCCTTTAAGCCTATGGGAACTGCAGCCTGGCCTGGCAGCCACAGCAGTCACACCCAATGGGGCAGCTGGGCCGGGAGCAGGATTGTCACACTCTCTGTTGCCCGTCCACAGTGCTGGCCTTCAGATGGAGGAAGTGGCAGCAGGCTGGCCACAGTCACCTGTTGCTGGACACCATCCCGGGCCCCAGCTGGGGCTTCGTGCTCAGGCACTACATAGGATTCAACTCCTGGAGCCAGGCACTGCCCTCCCCCCATCCCCTGATGTAGCCAATGATAGTCCTGACTTACCTGCTCTTGGCCTCCCATTTGTCCCTGGCTGTCATCTCCAACTCCACCGCCTTGTGGTGTGTCCTTCATCCTGATCTCACCCTACTCTCACAGATTTGGCATTTTCCTGGGGAAGTAAAAATGTTGAACATAAAGGTAGGGTAGCGTCAAGATGGTAGAGCAACCCTTTGCTCTCCCAGAGAAGCAACAATGGACAGGTGACCCTACCTGTGCCTCCAGACGGGTGGGGTCAGAAATGGGGTGGAGATAAATGGGCAGGGACACATGCCCTTGGGAAGAGTTAGACCCAGAGGACTTGGAAGGGAAAGGAACCCCAGATAAAAAGAGAAGAGAGCTCCTGTCTGGCTCAGCCAGAAGGTACCATCCTAGCAAAGCTGCTGAAATGAAAACGAGGCAAGAAGTCCAGGCAGGGACCGGAGGGAAGGTGTGCAGTAGGTAAGCGGCCAATGGGTGGCTCCTGCCCCTGGTCCCATCCCACAGCCCAAGTTCCAGGTACAGCTCAACCACGGAGTGGTAGCTAGATCTTGGGCCAGTCGCTTCCCTTGCTGAACTTGCATTCCACTAAGTGAGCCTCTCTCTCTGGGGGCCTTTCCTGCTCTGTGACCTGTAACTTGGGCCCTCCTGCAAGTTCACATAGCTGAGGGCAGGGGCCCACACAGCTGCCACCAGCAGGGTCCTCAGCTCAACATGAACGGGACATCCATCCCAGCCTCCAGACAAGCCATTCTCACCAATGTCTTTGCAGGCTGACAGGCCCCGAATCTGGTCCTCTCCTCATGCTTTCTCATTTCTTCCTCCAGGGAGAACGGGGCATGCCAGGGATGCCCGGCAAGCATGGAGCCAAGGTACCTCCCCCTTCCCCACATCCCAGGCAGCCCCAAGGCCCCTCCCCCAGCACCCATCCCTCTCTCCCCAGCTCCGGGGACACTCTGGAGTCCCAGTTCTTTGGGCCTCCTTCTGCCTGTCCTGGCTCTCCCAGCTGCAGCACTGTGGTCTCCCATCGGTGCCCCCTGATGTGGGCGGCCTCCTCCTGGGCATCTCTGGGTCATAAAAAGCCATTTCAGGTACCCCTAGCTCCACTGCAGTCCTAAGACCCAAGTGGAGAGTAGGGACCCCCAAAAATCACCTCCACTTGAGATTTGCTAAGGGGCACTTTGGGCATCATATATCTCTCAAAGTAGGTGGCCTTGGGCTGATACGAAAACAGAGTTCACTCCAGCCACTCCCCAGTCTGTGAGGGCAGAGATGCGCAGAGCTGACTGTGAGGGTCATGTCAATCAGACACTGGAGACGACTGTCCTGGTGAAATCAGCCCCTTTACTTTGTCATCTACCCTGCCCCCCTCTCCCGTGGCTTTCCAGCCTCCTGCCCTCACCCCTCCCATCTCCTCCTCCTTTCATATTCCAATGAAGCTCCCCCTTCCACCCCAGGGACCCTCTCCCAGCCCCATCTAGTGCCCCACAGTCCCCACTGTGCCTCCCAGGAGAGGCCAGGAGCCACGCATGTGGTTGGGAAGCCCAGGGAGCCCTGCAGACTAAGTTGTACAAAGCCCTTTCCTCAGGGTCCATTCTCATGGCGTCAGCTCAGCACCCCAATCTCCCAGGCAGAGTTGGTGGTTGCGGGGTTGGGAGGAGTGGGCGGTCCTCCTTCCTGTCACATCATGGGGTGGCTGTCCACTGCACCGTGGCCCCCTCCCCCCCTCCCGCCCTCCCCCGCTGCTGCCCCCTCGCTGCAGAACCTTTTTTTGTCTCAGACCTTTTTTTGTGTCTCTCTACCAGGGGACTCCCGGAATTGCCGTAGCTGGGATGAAGGTCAGTGGACTTTTGCAACCAACACATCAGGGACAGGGTGGGAGAGATGTGAGCGGGCAGAGCTGGGAAACTTAGGCTCAGTGGGGTGGCTGGCAGACCAACGAGGGGGCATACAGGATTTGGAAACATTTTTCTCAAAGTAACATTTGTGCCAGGTGCATAACCTTGAGCCACAGATGTGTAACTAAGCCTTGCAAGTAAATAGCGAAGGTTTCCTGCCTCAACTCACTAGCCTGCCAAGGCACCAAGGCAGCAGGAAGGCAGCCCAGATCTTTCCTTTATTCTCTGTAATTCAGTAGCTATATGCTTCCAAAGCTTCAGAGAGAGCAGGAGTTCATCTCCAGAACCCCCACCCTAACTGCCCATTTGGTTGGCAGGCAGATGCGAGGATAGCCTGGAAAAACAAGTGTTCAAATTCAATCTTCACAGCAGGTGCACTTACAGGGGGCACCATGTCCAAACCAAATGCCTATTCCTTCCTCTCCTTCCTCCTGGGCTGCCTCACTTATGCTCCCACCTGCCACGCCCCTCACCTGGGAAGAATAGAACCTTCTAAGGGTCAGTAGCCTGATAGGCCTCCTTTGGCCTGGGACCTGATGCCTGAACAGAGAAGAGCCGGGGCTGGCCCGATGTTTCACTAATCCCACCCTGACTGCCCCCCACCCCACCTCCACCAACAGGTGCCTTGCTCATTTGCTTCTGCTTTTTCTGTGTCTCACATTTGTTTCTCTTTTTCCACACAGGGTGAGCCAGGGATCCCAGGAACCAAGGTACTGATACAGAGAGAATGTTCTGGGCTGCACAGAGCATTGGTCATGGGCGGAGGTGGGAGGGGCTGCTGCTGTTTTGCTCTTGGTCCCCCTGAGGCTGGCCTGGGGCTGGGGACCTGGCTGAGCAGAGGAGGGCCCACTGGTCAGGAGCACACTGCAAATGCCTCCCCCTCCCTGGGTCCTGGCCTGCAGGCATGCCAGCTGCAGCAGACAGTGACTATTGTCCCCTGCACCTACAGGGTTCTCTTTCCCTCTTGTATGACAATAAGAGATGTGACAAGAAAAAAAGGTTGAGAAATACTAGGTTAGAAATATTACACAGGTTTCTTTGCTGCAGACCTTCTCAGAACCTTTAATTTGCTAAATGTGCATTGAGGAGCTCTCAAAAAGAAATATCTTATGTGGCATTTTCAAAACTTTTTTGACCAGAACACCCTTTTATAAAGAGGAAGAGCTTAAGGGACAAGTATTCTGGAAATGCTGGTCAATGATCACTGCCCATCCTACCCCTCACTCCCTGCCCCATCTTCTTATCAGTGACTTTCTCTTCTTACCCCAAAGGGAGATCCAGGAGCAGAAGGGAAGCCGGGGCCCCCAGGTTTGCTGGGAAAGAGGGGGCAGAGGGTAGGATATCGTGTATTTGAGTGTGTGCCCCCTCATCCTGGCCTCACCAGTCCCCTACTCCCTGGCCTTCCTCCGTGGCTGGTGTGTCGCCTGCAGCGTGCTGTTGGTGCATGTGTCCCAAGATGAGGGGAGTGGCAGGATGGCCTGGCCAAGCTTCAGAAACTCACCTCAAGAGCATACCCATTCTCCTGGGCAGCCTTGATTACCCAGCAGAAAGCCTAGCAGAAGGAGGAACCTGCCTCCCTCCACCTCTGCTCCCCAAGGATCTCCATAGGTCAGGACCCACAGCCTTTCCTTTTCCACCTGGCCTGCTTCTGAAGGATGCCCAGACTAAGCACATCTGCAGGAGCAGCCCAGGCAAGACAGGACAGCGGGGACTCCCTCCCACTGCCAGGGCCTCTGCCTGGCCCTCCACAACCCCTCTTGGCCAACCTCAGGCCATTTTACCGTTCAGCTGCTACACCGGGGCAGGTGCCAAGGAGAAGACGCCCAAAGACTTGGTGTGGCACCTTTTGTGGCTCCAGCTGGAATGAATGTTCATTGAGACATCTGACCAAATTATAAGCCCAGAGCCCTCAGCTCACATTATTACACATGAGAACTGCCTCTCCCTAGGGCCATGGGTAGCAAACCTTCTTGTGCTGACCTGATACCCCAGCCCCGCTGGTGGGGTGCTCTTGGAAGCTCACCTGAATTGGACACTGCTATGCACTGAATATGTCCCTCCCAGACTCATACGTTGAAGCCCTCACCTCCAGTGTGGCTGTATTTAGATAGGGCCTTGGCCTTGGGGAGGTCAGTAAGGTTAAATAAGATCATAAGGTTGAGGCCCTAATCCAATAGGATTGGTGACCCTAGAAGAAAGGGAAGAGAGAGAGAGAGCTTTGAGAGACCTTTCTCCCTCACTGCCTTGTGAGAACACGGCAAGAAGGCCATCATCTTCAAGGCAGGAAGAGGGCTCTCACCAGAACCTGGCCATACTGGCACCTTGATCTCAGACTTCCAGCTTCCAGAACTATAAAAAAAATACATTTCTGCTGTCAAAGCCACCCAGACTTTGTTATAGCCGCTGAGCTCACCAAGACAGCTGCTCTGTGAAGCCTTTGTGTCCCGGAAGGCAGAGCAACTGGGAGACAGGGGCTCAACCGGCCTCTGCCACTGACTCAGTAAGGGGTTGGCCACCAGTCACGTAACCTCCTGGGGCTTCCCCCGCCAAATCTGTGAAATGAGAATGGGGTTCAGTATCTCTAAGGGGCTCTATGATTCATGTCATGGGGGAAAAATGAGTTCTTCTGTACTGGAAGAAGCTGAGTAGGTAAGTGTATTATTTTGCTAGGGCTGTGGTAACAAAGTACTACAGGCTGGGTGGCTTGAGCAGAAGAAATTCATTGTCCCACAGTTCTGGAAGCTGGAAGTCCAAAAGCAAGGTGTTAGCAGGGCAGGTTCCATCTGAGGGCCAAGAGAGAGAATCTGCTCCAGGCCTGTCTCCCGGCTTCTGGTGCTTGCTGGAAATCTTTGGCATTCCTTGGCTTATAGACGCATCACCCCAATCTCTGCCTCCATCTCCACGTGGCATTTCCCTATGTGCATGTCTGTGCCCAAATTTCTCCCTTTTATAAGGACATCAGCACATTGGATAGGGGCTCACCCTACTCCAGTGGGACCTCATCCTAACTCATTACATTTGCAATGACCCTATGTCCACATAAGATGAGCTGGTTATAGCTAGAGGCAGAGAGCGGGGAGCCAGAAAAGACTGGGGGCCCTTAGCTGCTAAGCATGAAGAATCTGAAGAAGAGCAGAGTGGTGAAAAGGAATTGCTTGCCCAACCACTGGCGTTCTGAACTGCTCACCTCTCCCAGGAGACCCCCAGGATAGACTAGATGCTTCTGGCCTGTTATGATCTGTGGCCCGTGTGACTTCTCCCCAGCATGAATGACAAGGGCCCGGGTCACATGGGAATAAGGAAAGCAGTCATGCAGGTGTCACCAATGCGAAGTGGCCCATGGAAGTAGCCAGCCGGGATGGGGGCCAGGAGGAAGTGGAGCCCTTCAGAAAGCCAGCCGGGGGCAGAAGCAGGGAGGCAGGAGCAAGGGAAGGCAAGGCCCTAAGCTGTGGGGCTGGTGGCTTCCCAAACCTGCTGCAGAGACAGTTCCTAACCCCCACACTGTCTGCATCTCCCTGCAGGGTGAGAAGGGGGCTGAAGGCTCCCCTGGGCTTCCTGGCCTCCTGGGGCAGAAGGTAGGTGTTACTCTGAATGAGGGTTCAGGTCCTTCGTCACCCACATCCCATACCCGGCCCTGCACATCCACACGGGCCCCAGCATTGGATGTGTCTGCCTCCCAGACTGCAGGAAAGGCAGCTGGAACACAGACAGATTCTGTTTGTTCGGGGAGAGGTGCCATAGGCAGGCCCTGATTGGCAAAAATAAAATGTCTAAATGTAAAGAATTCGGTAGCAATGACCTGGTCAGATTTCTTTGTACCAGCTCTGCAAATGCATCCCACAGTTCATGAGCTCTGTAAGATATTTAATTTAAAAATTAAGACAAACAAAAAAAAAAGATGAGGCCAAAATAAGTTAGGGGAGGTGTGCATAATCAGATGGGCTCCTGGAAAGTCACAGTGCTCCTCAGCCTGTTAGAGGCTGGAGCACCCTACAGTGACGGGGTCTGCAAAGCCTTATTTAATGCTGCATTGCTTAACATAGTTTGGCCACCAATAACAATGTTATTCCACATTTTGAATATTCTCAACCCACTGAGCAGTGTTCCGTGGAATACGCTTTGAGAAACACTGCTCCAGACCCAGTTTCGAAGGGTCCCTTGTGTCAGCTCTTAATCTGTTGCCCTTCAGTACACACTTCCAATCTCTCTTCAAATCCCATGGCTGGATCAGACCAGTCTGGGGTTCTGAAGTCCTCTGGTCGGTCCCCAGACATCCTGGGGCCCACACTCCATAGTGTCCCTCCAGTGCTCAGCCTAGACCTTCCTCCACACCAGGGACGCTAACTCCACCTTCCACCCTCAGGGAGAGAAAGGCGATGCTGGCAACTCCATTGGAGGAGGCAGAGGGGAACCTGGCCCTCCAGGGCTCCCTGGACCCCCAGGGCCAAAGGTGAGTGTTCCCTGGAATCAGTGTCGGGGAGGCATTTACCTGGGGACTTTGTCTTCAGCCTGTTCTCGGGGACTCTACATCCCGGACATCCCGCCTTCTCTAGCCTTCCCCTGCTCCAGATGTGTGGTTTTCCCCATGGATTCCAAAAAGGTCATTTGGACCCAGCTCCTGCTTCCAAGCAGATAACAGTTGGACCTTTCAGAGGAGATGTCTTCCCTGGGGCAGATGGATAGTCCCAGTGACTCAGATGACTCTGATGTAACTGAGTCAGGGCTCAGTGGCTGCAGGACCTCGATGGCTATGCTGTAACTGAGCGAGAGACCGATGGCTTCAGGGCCTTAGGACAGCCAAGAGACCCCCCCACCTTGGCTCTGAGTAGGTTGCAGGTCAACTATTTCAGCTGGGCCCCACCTGGTACCAGCACATCTGGTAGGTGGCAGCAGTGGAGGCAGCTGCAAATGGAAACTGCCTTCACTTTCCTTTTGCTGCTTGAAAAGTGCAATGGTAAGATTTGGGTTTCCCAAAGCAGATGCCTCCTGTGTTGCTTGGTTTACTTTAGCAGCACTGAGAAATGAAGGGGGTCTCTTTCTTAGCTCAGAAGGAAAGCATGAGTTACTCTACATGACCTGGGGCAATACACTCATTCATTCCGCCCACATCCACCTGCCATGGGCTGGGCTTTGCGTGGGCCTAGGAGGGCCTGGCAGGGCAGAGTGGACACCAGTAAAGGGTACAGAATGCAGGGGAGGAAAGCAGGGGTGGGCTTCCAGAGGAAGCAAGACCCGGGCTGGGCCCAAGCGTGGGTAGGAGTCAGGGAGGTGGAACAGTGGGAGGTGCCAAAGCCATTGGGGAAAGAGGCCCAAAGCCAGCACCCAGGGCATGGGCAGCAAGACCATCTTTTCCCCCATAAGCAGCTGTCCAGGAGCCCAGCATGCCCTCATCCCAACTCTCTCCTCTTCCCCAGGGAGAAGCGGGTGTTGATGGCCAGGTCGGCCCCCCAGGGCACCAAGGAGACAAGGTACAGAGACCCTCACATCCCAGAGCTACAAGATGAGGGTCAGCTTGGGAGGTCAAGAATCATCCCAGCCGGCCCTCAGGGTATCCCTCAGGGCACAAGGCTGACTGGCCATGACCCCTGGCTTCCCTATTTCCTGGTCGGCTTTGGCTTTAGAGAGCCATCCACTGAGACAGCAGTCATGCAAAAGCCAGTCTAGGGATGGGACGCTTGACCAGGGAGTGACACAGAGCTTCCCAAGCCACTGGTAAATGAGGGGCTCTCGCTTCTCTCCAGCTACTCCCTATGAAAGGCTGCTGCGTCCCTCATGAGTTCACAGTGGCTAAAGTGCTGTGGCAGTGGAGGAGAAAGACAGCGGGTTACCCAGAGGCAGCAGTGGCTCCACGTCCCATGAGCAGGGTCATCAGGAGTCACACCAAAGGGTTCTTGTTTTCTTTATTTTTACTTTCTATCTTGGTTTTTTCGATTGTCTTTCATTATCCCAGAAAAATTGAAACTGTGCTTGGTTTTTCACAAGTTACACCGCTTTATCATCTATTCCCCATGGCTCTGTCCTGTTTGCAACAGGAACAAATCCTTCCACCCGCCCACTCTGGGAGGTGGGTGCTCATACACCCATGTCCTCCTGAGACCCTCCTGGCCCTCCACGTTTCACTCGGCATTCTGGGTCTTTCACAAGTAGAGTGGGCAGCAAAAGAACCGTTTGGGCTCTCGATGGCAACTGACACCCAGATAATTGGCAAAAAGTTGCTGAGCCCTGGATACCTGAGCAGAATAGAATTAAAGAGAAGCAAATGTCCCTGTTCCCATGGAGGCAACTGACTCAGGGGACTGGGGAAAAGGTGCGAGAGAGACAAAGGGGGGTCACTAACAATGAACACAGAGCAGAAAGAATGCCACCGAGTCTGAAGTTGGAGGAACTCAGACCCAGAACTCAGAACCGAGTCCCAGAGGGACTCAGAGGGAGAGAGGAGTGTGGGTGGGTGTTCCCTGGATGCTTCCTGAAGGGGCGGAACCTGCACTTCTATGAACTAGGAACTAAGAGGAGCCTCCTGGCCCTTATTACATGGCCCATCTAGGGACATCAGGCTCTCTGTACCAACTTCATCCCCACTTCGCTCCAATTTTGTCATGCAACAGGGGGAGCCTGGAGCAGCTGGAGAACAGGGACCAGCTGGCCCCAAGGTACGTGCCTCTCTCCCCTGGAGTCACAGTGTGAAGCAGCTGGTAAATCAAAAAGCATCTGAGACAGGTCTCAATTAATATTTATAAGTTTATTTTGCCAAGGTTAAGGGCACATGCCCAAGAGACAGGTCTGTGCCTTTTGCCAAGGATGATTTTGAGGGCTTCAATATTTAAAGGGGAAAAGCAGGCTGGAGGGGAAAGAGGAATGGTATGGTAATCTGCACATTGCAAGGAAAAAGGAGCAAGTAGCAGAATAGTTGATTATGTATTAGTCTCATGCTCAGTAAATCGGCACTTTACGTAAGCTAAGGTGAACATGGAGCAGCTACCTGTGGGGATATTGAACCTTTTATCTGTAGCTCTCTGCTTAGGAATAAAAGGAAAGGCAGCTTCTTGGATGACTCAGCTTTCAGCTTAACTTTTTTTTCTTTTGGCCGAGTGAACTGGGGTCCCGAGTTTCTATCTTCCTTTCACAGGCTTGACCTTGGGGTCTTGACAGGGAAGGAGGGGAAGAGCATTCTGGCCCTCAGCTGGGAGGTCTGACTGGCAGGACAGGTGGACCCAGCCTTCCCAGTTCGGCCTAGCCCAGACTTCTCACATGGAGTCCTCCATTTGTTCTGCAATCCCCGAGCATCCTCTGAGAGTGTTCGGAATCCCCAGGGCCCCGCTGGCTGTTCTGGGTCCACGTGTGTGCAGCCAGGTGCAACCAGTGTGGGCGGATAGAGAGCAGGCCACAGTTGCTCTCCAGGCCCTCCTGGACCAGGCCCTGGGTTGAGATCTCATTTGCCTTCTAGGGCTCCAAGGGAGAACCAGGGAAAGGAGAGATGGTGGATTACAATGGAAACATCAATGAGGCTCTCCAGGTGAGCAGGGTCCAGCCCAGAGGCCAGGATCCTCATGGACCTCAGGGCTCTGCACCATGCCCTGATCAGGGGGCCCTTCCACACAGCTGAGTAGGGGCCCTGCCCTCAGGCCCTCAGGTAGCCCTTCCAGAAGAGCTGCTTCCTCATTTTCTCTCCTTCGACCTCCCGCTGTGTAGCTTCCTGGCAAATGGCCCCATTACTGGCATCCAGGTGGCCGGGTTGTCTGTCTGGGCCCAGCTGGCCACTTATCCTGCCTCTGGGCCCCTGAGTGCCACAGTGGAATTATCCTGGCACCCCACAAGGTATGGCCCATCCAGGGTACTGGGGCCCCATTTCTTTAACGCATGCATAACCCCACTTCACACAGCAGAAAATCTTCCTGGAACGCATCTCCTTTCATGTCAGTTTAATCCTGTTTCAAGTTCATGAGCTCCCGCTCCCCACCCTTTAAAGCAGGGTTTCTCAGCCTTGGCACTGTTGACATTTGGGGCTGGAGAATCTTTGTGGTGGGGGGAGAGGCGGTCCTGTGCGTTGTAGGATGTGCAGCAGCGTCCCCAGTCTCTACCTGCTAGATGCCAGTAGCACCCCAGCCTCAGCTGTGATAACCAAACTATGTCTCCAGACATGACCAATTATCCCTTGGGGGAAGAAATTCCCCTGCTCAAGAACCACTTCTTCAAAGGAGTCTGTGTCCATGTGTGACTCCATTTACAAGGTGTAAAATCCTCTTTTAAAGCCAAAAGTCATCTCTCTGATCTGTTTTTTGAGTGGTTCCATATTTTGCTATACTGTGTCTATTTAAAGGGAGGTGCGTGGCAACTTTGAAATCTGGGTCCTGGGAGAAGAGGAAAGAACAAGGGAGGGTCCTCAGATGGTGACTAGAAAGAATAAGAGGTGGTGCTTCCTTCCCTTTCAGTAAAGTGAAGTAGAGGTTGCAGTCCATTTAGGGTGTGCCTGAGTCCATTGTAGGGCAGCCTTAGAGTATAATCATGCTTAGGAGATGCTGCATATTCTCTGTCCAGTGATTACAAACCTCATCGAGAGCTGGGGGTGGGGGTGGTGTGAGTCTGGGGACCATGGAGCCCACCTGCGAGGGTCCCCCTCCACCCATGCTCCTTTGAGGGGCCCAGCTCCCCTGTTTCCATGACTGCGCAGTGAGAACCTTCCAGTTGGCTCTTGGTTTGCTCTTCAACTGATTGCCTGGTGTTGGTTTTTTAGGAGATCCGGACACTGGCCTTGATGGTAAGTCTTGCTCCTCCTGGCTTTCCTTGGGCACTGGACTGGGGGCTGGGGACGGCAGCCTGGAAGCAAGGACTTGATTTCTCCCCTCCAGAAAGCAGGCCCTAGGCTGCAGATTAGGGTTGACCCGACAGGGCTGGGGCAGATGATGATCTGAACTGGAGGTGATGGGTCAGAACTGGTAGGTGGGCCTCGAGAGTTGCCCGTGCCCTGGGTCATGGCTGTCCTCTATGTAAAGGCTCTTCTCCAATACAGCTGTGCTCTCTGGTGACAATACAAATGCTGGATTCTATTTATAGCTATGTCAAGGAAATAGCAGTACTGAGGAGGATGTTTCTAATGTTTCTTTTTTTTCCCAATTTTTAGCTAATTAAATCCATTACCCTGAAAAACTAGTAGCAACCTCCCACATATCCCCCTTTCCTAGAAATCAGTTTCATTATCTGCACTTGGAAAACCAGGGAATTTCAAGCCTGGGTTTTGTACAGGTGCCTACTGGTGACAGGCTGTTGGTAAATATTTGTAGTTAAAACGACTACCACCAAGTTTAACTTCTAAGGTAGAGAACGGGAGGAGAGACCATGTGGTTCTCTGATTAATGAAATTTCAATTCACCTAATATTTTTTCATGGCTATGAGCCACAGAACACGCTTAGGGATGGCACAAACTCAAAATCAAACACCACTTCTGTGACGTCCCAATCCCAGAAATTGCTATCAATGACGTGGTTCTGGAATCAATGAATTTCATTTGGAGACATTAACAGATATTACTCGGCAGGGCACAGTGGCTTATGCCTGTAATCCCAGCACTTTGGGATGCTGAGGTGGGCAGATCACTTGAGGTCAGGAGTTCAAGACCAGCCTGGCCAAGATGGTGAAACCCTGTCTTTACTAAAAATACAAAAATTAGCCAGGCATGGTGGCAGGTGCCTATAATCCCAGCTACTCAGTAGGCTGAGGCACAAGAATCCCATGAACCCAGAAGGTGGAGGTTGCAATGAGTCGAGATGGCACCACTGCACTCCAGCCTGGGGGACAGAGTGAGACTCTGTCATAATAATCATAATCATAATCATAATCATAATAATGTGAAATAGCTATTGGAAATAAAATTTTTCCAGAAACATTTTTTTTCTTTTAAAATCAACCTTGAAGTGTAACTTAACACATAATAAAAGGTACTCATTTTAGGTGTAGAGTTTGATGAGTTTTGATAAGTACATATACCCAGGTATCCACCACCCAATCACTCTAGAAAATTTCTTCATGTACCTTGGGAGTCACTCCCAGCCCCAGGCCGCCACTGCTCTGCTGTCACTTCTGTCACTGTAGATTAGATGTGTCTTTTGCCTCTTCTAGAGTTTCATGTAAATGGAATCACACAGCATCTGTGTCTGGCTGCTTTTGCTCAGCAGAATGTGTTTGAGATGCACCCTCACCATCAGCACTTGGTTCTTTTTCTCTGCTGAGTAGTATTTCATTGTATGGACGTACCATGCATTCCCCTGTTGATGGGCATTTGGGTTGTTTCCTGGAGACGTTTTTAAGTCATTACTGGGGAAGGTCAGACTTAGCTTCTTGGAACCCAAAGGGTCGCCAGAGGTGCCCTAGAGAGAAGGAGGAGAGGGTATTGAACGTGGCTCTCCAAACCCCACCTCCACTTCAACCCAGTCACACTTGGTGCTTATATGTTTTGCATTTTGGGTTCCCCATGTTATTGTCTTTGCAAAAAAAAAAATGTGCTTCTATCACTGGAGAAAGGTTTGAAAACAACTTATCTCTACAAGCCAGGCTTCACATACAGCCCTCGAGAGACAGGCTACCCCCTCAGTGGGACAGTTCTTCCATGTGTCCTTCCTTTCTTTCCTAGGGGCCTCCTGGTCTTCCTGGGCAAATTGGCCCACCTGGAGCTCCAGGGATTCCAGGCCAGAAGGTAAATCTTGTCTTGACAAAGGGGATGAAGACCTTGCAAGAGCAGCGACCCCAGGGCTTCCCCTCCTCCTGGGACCCTCTCATCTTCCCAGCACCACCGCCATACCCTCCTGCTGCTCCAGGGCACCAAGGGCCCCACCCACCCACCTCCCAGCCGCCGTCACTCTTCTGTCCTCCCCTTGCCATCTGCTTGGGCTCCTGTAATTCACAGAGCTTTCTGATGCGGTGGGGTCTGGGTCTAGACACACCCCTGCCCTTGCCCCACCCAGACCCACAGCAGGAATGAGGACCCCATCAGGGACCTCGGCATTCGAGCCCCTCCCCAGTCCTCCCACCTCACTCCCTGCCCTTGCTTTCCTTTTACACTCCACCCACCTGTGTTTTTCTCAGAAGGTCTGCCCCTCTGTCTCCCACTCATGACGTCCTCTCCCCTGCAAGTCTCTGTCCCTCTTCCCTTTCTTTCAAAGCCCTTCTCATCTTTCAAGCCCAATTCAAAGATCACCTCCTCTTTGACGCCTCCCCTGATCTGTCAGGCAGAATTCCCTGCCCTTTCCTCTGGGTAGGACCTACATCTTTTTGCCACCTCCCTTAACTCCCTACCTGACCCAAAGAAGGGGCTTGATTTGTGTGAAGATGAAGGGAGCACCCTGTGGAGCAGCCAGGGCGGGGGTTCTGCATTCAGGGGAGACAGGAAGGCAAGAACCCTTCTGCTAAGGGCACCTAGGGCTCTCAGAGGCAGCAGTGGGAGGTTGTGGCTAAAACAGGGACATGGAGCCAGAGTGTCCAGACTGGGATCCTGGCTCCCCAGTTCACTGACTGTGGGCCTTAGGCACACAACTCTGTGCTTTGGAGTCTTGTCTATAGAAGAGAGGCTGCAAATGCATACCTCCCAGCAACACAGTGAGAATTAAATGAGCAAACTTTATGAGAAAGTGCGGAGAGGGATGCCAGGTGCACGAAGCAATGAGTAACTGATGACTGCTATGGTCTCTGCCCTGAGAGTGACCTTTAGTTGTTCTGGCTACAGGGGGAGATTGGACTGCCAGGCCCTCCAGGACACGATGGGGAGAAGGTATGAACAGACATCCTCCAATCAAACCTCTGAAGACAGTCTTGGCCCTGGGGGCAGGAGGCGGGGCAGGATGGCGCTAGAACTGGCCCTAGTGTGAGCCCAGTGGGCAAGGGGAGATGCGGAGGGGCAGGGAGAGGGACCCACCCTGCAAACCCCAGGAGGAACCAGGCAGACCCAAACTGGGCTCTCTCTGCCTGCCCCAGTCAAGCACCAACGAGTCAAGGCCTTTGGACTTTTCTGTTCTCTCTCCCTCTCTTCTCTTTTCTCCATTAATGTGTCTAAGAAGCATTGTTGCTATTTTCTAAAGGGACCTCGCGGTAAACCAGGAGACATGGGCCCTCCTGGTCCCCAAGGCCCCCCAGGAAAGGATGGACCTCCAGGAATGAAAGGAGAAAACGGGCACCCAGGGAGCCCAGCAGAAAAGGGAGAGAAAGGGGAGACAGGACAAGCAGGCTCGGTGGTGAGTGGCAGGGCTGGTTGCCCTTCCGTGCATACACCACACCCAAGCATGATGCGAGCTTCTTTGCACTTTGCATGGTGCCAGCTGCTGCCTGGGCTAGAAACCTGGGGCCAGGACTTAGGGGTGGGGGATTCACTCAGCTTCCCCTCAAGTCACTCACTTTATGAAGGCCAGTTTCCCGACTCAGGAGACCTGAGTCCTGCTCTGTCAGCTATATCCTTGGGAAAGCCACTGAGCCTTGCAGAGCCTCCGTCTCCTCATCTCTAAAATGGCAATAATAATGTCTTCCCTGGATACCTCACTGGATTTCTGGGAAGGAGATGAAGTCATGGTTTAGAGTTGCCTCTTTGGAAAGTGTACAGAAGCCCTATACCCAGGAGAGGCTGCATGTACAGAAATGGGGCCTTCGCCCAGTCCACTAGGCTGCCAACTTGACTTGGGAGCCTTCTCTGGGTCTCAGGGGTTTCCATCTGTGAAATGGGTGCCATCCTAGGCACCTACCCTTGAAGCAAGGGAGCCACATCCTGTGCATGCCACAGTTGGTCACACTCAGCAAGACCACCTTGAGCTCCACTAACAGAAATCGTTGTCATTTTGTAGGGTCTAGACAGCCCAAATGGGGAGAGAAGGAGAACCTGGTGGCCAGAGCAGACCTGGAGTGGCAGGATTGCCTAATCCAGCCGAGCTTCTGAGGTTTACAGTGAGGCCAGAGGGCTGGGTGTCGAGGTTGTCTGCAGGCAGCCACAGACGAGGGTCCTCCCTGGGGCCACCAGCCTAGCGGGTGCCTGGCACTGTGATGAGGCTGCCCTAACCCCAAGCCTGCCTACCCAGCCTGGGAGCAGGTGGAGGGGGTCCTCTTAACAAGCAGCTACTGCATTTGAGTGTAAACAGGAGTTGCAACTTCCTCGGCTCACAGTATCATGGCCTCTAGAAGCACCAACCTAGTTCGAATGTGCTAGAATCTTGGTCTCAGAATTCTCCTCTAGGAAGTGGAAAGAGCCTCAGAGGTTAACCAGTCCCAAATCTGATCCAGTGCAGGACTCCTCACTCAGCTGGCACAGGCAGGCAGCTCACTGCCTCCAGACCTGTCCACTGTGCCATGGGGTAGCCCCAGGATGGAGGGAGCACTCCTGGATATGGTGTGGAAGCTCCCTTGTCAGCCTCCCCCAGGTGACCCCTCAGAGCCTCTGGAGCCATATTTATTATCTATTGCTGCATAACTGATCACTGCAAAGGTAGCGGCCTAAGACAATACACATGTATTGGCACATAGTTTCTGTGGGTCAGGAGTTCAGGCACATCCTAGTTGGGTCCCCTGCCCGTGGTCTCATGCGGCTGTAATTAATGTGTCAGCCAACTGCATTCTCATCTGGAGCTAGGGATCCCCTTCCAAGCTCACTGGTATTGGCAGAATCCAGTTCCTTGCTGGAACAGAACTCAGCTCCTAGAGGCTACCTACAGTTCCTGCCACCTGCGCCCTCGCCCTCCCCACCCCCTGCACAGTAGACAGTTCACATTATAGCCACTGGCATCTTCAAGGCCAAGGCCAGCAGTAGGGTCTCCCTAGTGTCTAGTGCTAGCAAGACAGAGCTGTGTGCATGTGTGTTTGTGTGTTCATGTAACATATTTGTAACATAATCTTAACATATGTTGTATGTCACCATCTGTATGACATGTATGTTATAATCTGCAACATAATCAGAGAAGTGAAGTTCCATCACCTTTGCCATGTGCCTTACTCCATGGCTAAGAAAAAAGTCACGGGTCACCCTAAGGCCTGTCCGCTGCAGAGTGCATAGAGAGTATCAGCCTCTCCTCCCCTGTACTAGAGCCTCAGATTCTTCAAGACAGTGATGACAGTCCCTGCCTAGTCTTCTGTCCTACAGGCTGACACCTCCACATCCTCCACAGTGTTCCTTGCTGACCCCTAGACCAGTCGCGTCCTAGTCTAGTTTGTCACGGATGTGAGGGTGGGTCTGTCCCAGGCTTTCCCAAGGGCCGGCATTCACGCAGTGGTGTTCTGTGCCCACAGGGAGAGAAAGGAGAAGCCGGGGAGAAGGGCGATCCAGGAGCAGAGGTACATGAGAGATAATCTGATAGAGACCCACAAACGACAGTCTCTGCAGAATGCACAGTGTTTCTATGCTTTAGAATGAAGCTTGCGACTGCCTGACGTTTACGTTTACTGAGCACCACCGTGGGTCAGGCACTGAGCCTCTGGACTGCTCCAGTCTTCTCAAACCACATCTCTCAGCAACCTTCACAGAGCACCTCCCGTGCTTCCATCCTGGTGCTAGAGTCTGGAGATACAAAAGTAAACAGAACTTGCCAGGCACAGTGGCTCATGCCTGTAATCCCAGCAATTTGGGAGGCCGAGACGGGCGAATCACTTAAGGTCAGGAGACTAGCCTGGACAACATGGTGAAACCCTGTCTCTACTAAAAATACAAAATTAGCCAGGAGTGGTGGCAGGAGCTTGTAATCCCAGCTATTTGGGAGGCTGAGGCAGGAGAATCACTTGAACCCAGGAGGCAGAGGTTGCAGCGAGCCAGGATTGCACCACTGCACTCCAGCCTGGGCAACAGAGTGAGACTCTGCCTCAAAACAAAACAAAAACAAACAAAAAAGAAAGAAAGAAAATAAACAGAACCGTCCCTTCACAGTTCACAGTACCCCATAATGGGCACTAGCATGGGAGCAACTTAGGGATTCAGGCAAGCATCCCGAAAGACGTGCTATTTGGGCAGAGTCTTGATGGCTTTGCAGGATTTTGCCACAAAGTTTCAGAGGTAGGCTTTCCAGATAGAGGCATTATTTTTTTGAGAAGTGAGGTGGTGAAAGGAGAAGACAGAACAACCAAGTGAGAAGTAGTCAGGATGGAGGCCAGGTTTTCAAAAGACAGCAGAAAATCAGGCATATTTGTAGACTCAGGGGCAAGAACCAGGAAAGAAACAGAGATCAAGGATGTGTGAGAGACAGGATGTTTGGTGGCAGGGTCTGGGCAACCCAAACAGCACCTCAGACCCATGGGAGAGACCACCAAGCCTTCTCAGTCCCCATCAGGGTGGGTTCACCTTGCCAAGCCCCGTCTGAATGTAGTGAAACAGACCTGATTGTACAATGTGTATGGTACTTGTTTCGAAATGGAGAGCCTCCTAAAGAAATGATCCTAATTCAAAAATTTTTTCCTAATTCAGGAAAAAATTATACGCCCATTGTCCCTCCCGGAAGTATTTAAAATAAACATTGGAAACAGCCTAAATTTCTATCAAGAAGGAAAGGATTAAATAACTTATGGTAATAATACTAATAGTAATAATAGTCACCACGCCTGAGTGCTTCCCTCGTGCCAAGCACTGCACTAAGCCCTGAGTATGTTGACAACTCATTTTCACTACGCCCAATGAATAGCACAGCACTATTACCAGGAAGCTGGTGGGGAACATATAAAAAATGGAAAAATCAGTTTCACATTAAATGAAAAAGAGTAGAAAACCAAATTTTATATATATATGAAATAAGCATATACATATATGTATATACAATTATATGCATATTATATATAAATATCAATATAAATATACATATATTCAAGCACATCTGATATATCAAGAAAGTGTTTAAATTTTTGAAGCCTTTTTATTATTTTTAAAATTACCACACAGGTAAAATTTACTTCAGGAATATGTCTAGTTCTGTGAATGTTAATACATGTAGAGATTTGTATAATCAATACCATGATTAGGATACATAAACCACTTATTTATAATAAGAATTGAAATGGTAAACTTTTATTAAAAATGAGGAACTTTTTTTAAGAAGGCAGAGTTTCGGCCGGGCGCGGTGGCTCAAGCCTGTAATCCCAGCACTTTGGGAGGCCGAGGTGGGTGGATCACGAGGTCAGGAGATTGAGACCATCCTGGCTAACACAGTGAAACCCCATCTCTACTAAAATATACAAAAAACTAGCCGGGCGAGGTGGCGGGCGCCTGTAGTCCCAGCTACTCGGGAGGCTGAGGCAGGAGAATGGCGTAAGCCCGGGAAGCGGAGCTTGCAGTGAGCTGAGATCCGGCCACTGCACTCCAGCCTGGGCGACAGAGCGAGACTCCGTCTCAAAAAAAAAAAAAAAAAAAAAAAAAAAGAAGGCAGAGTTTCCAAAGATTGTGTTCCCTGCAAGGAGACTGTGATGGAGTGACAAAGTCCACAGGTCCAGGAAACAATAGGGACCTCCTTTCTGCCCTGTGTAGGGGTGCCCTCTGTCGTGGCCTGGCACAGGAGTCACTCCCCTGGCCATGCTCCAAGGAATTCTACCCATGGGAAGACAAGGCACCTGAGGAGAGCCCCGAAGCTGAGGCAGGGTGAGCAGTTCAGAAAGACCCAGCAATGGCTGCCTGTGGACAAAAGGATATCTGTGTTCATCAGAGACAGAAGCTGCAATGGGCACCACCCTCCATAGAGGAGTTAGCCCTGAGCTCCTCCATCTTCACTGTCCAGTCAGAATCTCCTCTACCACAATCTGCATCTACTCTCAAGGGAAACAGAGACCAGCAGTCCCCATCCTGTCTGTAACAAACCTTGGGGACTTGAGGAGCAATCTTCAGGAACAGCTCAGTCTCCCCACATTCCAGATAACCAATCTCTGCTCCTCTAAGTCAAGGGTCTCAAACTCAAATGTCTACAAGGGCCAGGCATGCAAAAAATGACTGCAAGAGCTCTGGGTCAAAGACAATAGGGAGTGGTGGGGACTGGAGTAAACTGAAGATGTCATGCCCCACCTAGAGGGGAAAAGTCTTATTCCACTCCAGGCAATTGTTGCCATGCATGAACAAGAACCTAGTGCTGCTAGATCTTCTGGTGTTTTTCTTTCTTTTTCTCTTCCAAGAAAAATCAAGAAGAACAGATCTTTAGGGACATTACCTGCAAATTTTTTTTCAACATTGAGCAGGCCACTGGGTTGCTGTGAGTTTTTGACCTGTTCTGAGCCTTTTTCGGGGGATACTGTGCTGGGCAGTCACTAGCTGACCTCCAGTGGGCAACCATGTCCTCCTTTGGCCTTGCAGCCTCCAGCTGGGCCCTAGGCCCTGTCAGGAGGGAGGGCCACTTCAAGTGTAACAGGGCTCCCCTTTGGCTTTTAGGTTCCTGGGCCGCCGGGGCCAGAGGGGCCTCCCGGACCTCCGGTAAGTTTAGAGGGCTTGTCAGTGGCCAGTTCACTAATGTCCCTTCTCCATGGCAGTACTGGGCTCAACCTGGTCCTTAGTCACTATCATCTCTTCCTCCCAGGGAGGGATTTCCTAGTCTACAAACTCCCTTCCCCCCTCCTTTTCCCTCCCATGTCAAACAGCACCATCCTGGGGGCACCACATTGCTTGGTTTCCTGGAAATAGCTGACTGGTAGGGCAGCCCCAGGGTCCCTTGTCTATAAGCTCTGCCCAACATTAACCTCACCCTTTGCCACCAAACGTCTGCTTCTCTCAATCCTCATTTGAAAGTGACCCATCGGTGGCCGGGCGCGGTGGCTCAAGCCTGTAATCCCAGCACTTTGGGAGGCCGAGACGGGTGGATCACGAGGTCAGGAGATCGAGACTATCCTGGCTAACACGGTGAAACCCCGTCTCTACTAAAAAATACAAAAAACTAGCCGGGCGTGGTGGCGGGCGCCTGTAGTCCCAGCTACTCGGGAGGCTGAGGCAGGAGAATGGCGTGAACCCGGGAGGTGGAGTTTGCAGTGAGCTAAAGTGAGCTGAGATCCGGCCACTGCACTCCAGCCCGGGCGGCAGAGCGAGACTCTATCTCAAAAAAAAAAAAAAAGAAAAAAAAAAAGAAAGTGACCCAGCGGTCTGGCACAGTGGCTCACGCCCGTGATACCAATCTGGCACTCTGGGAGGCTGAGGCAGGTGGATTACTTGAGTCCAGAAATTTGAGACCAGCCTGGGCAATATAGTGAAATGCTGTCTCTACTAAAGATACAAAAAATTAGCTGGGCGTGGTGGCACGCATCTGTAATCCCAGCTACTCAGGAGGCTAAGGTGGGAGAATCACCTGGGCCCCGGAGGTCGAGGCTGCAGTGAGCCAAGTTCGCACCAGTGCACTCCAACCTGGGCAACCAGAGTGAGACCCTGTCTAAGAAAAAAGAAAGAGAGGAAGGAGGGAAGGAGAGAGGGAGGGAGGGAAGAAAGGAAGAAAGGAAGAAGGAAGGAAGGAAGGAAGGAAGGAAGGAAGGAAGGAAGGAAGGAAGGAAGGAAGGAAGGAAGGAAGGAAGGAAGGAAGGAAGGAAAGAGACCCAGCCCCACTGGATTGACTTTCCTTGGCTACAGAAATATAACCACTGGACCCCTGTGCATTGCCCTTAGAGGGTCCCCAAGATGCTGGTACATGCCTCTGTGTGGTTCGTGGTCCCCAAGGCACTGGTGTCCTCTGTTGTGGATGGTAGAAGTAGCAGTAGGAATAATGATAGTAGCCAATGTTTATTGAAACTTACTGGATGCCAGACACTGTTCCAAGCACTTTGCATGTATTAATTTAATGTTTGCTGTGTTACTTCTGCATCTTTCTTTCATGAGACTCTGGGTCAACCATGAGGACCACAGAGAGATTTTCTGTGAGCACTGGCTGGAAAAGACTGGCTCAGACTATTCCCTAGGAAGCCCCAAGCATGACTTCCACTTAGCATTTCCTTCTACCTCTCATGGGCAGGGACCCCAAACCACACTCTGCACCCAAAACCCTTGCTCTTCTGTGTTCCATTTGTGGACAAGGCAGTTGTGTTAACTAGAGATGCAGTTCTAATGCACCTTGTTTCATTCCAAATGCAGGGGCTCCAAGGTGTTCCTGGACCAAAGGTAAGGAGAAGTCACATGACAGGCGCTATGTCAGTGCCAGTAGAAAAGAGGGAAAATGCATCTGAGACCAGCTGACCCTTTTTCCTAGAAGGCATTATGTGACACTCCAGCCAAGGGGGTCCAGTCAGGGCAGGGGGAAGTCCTAGGTTCCCTTTAGCATCCATCATTGACACCTGGCATACTTTGGCTTCAGAAGCTTCCCATCCATCACCCCACAAAGTGACAGGTTAGATTCTTAGCCAATGGTTAAAATCCTTTTCCTATCAAACCTGCCCCAGCCCCTTCACTCATGCTGAGTAGAGGGAGGAGAGAGACAGCAACATAGGGTGGGACCCCTCCCTGGGTCAAGCTTGGGGAGACTGCACTGGGCTCTCCTGGCCTCCCCTCAAGCATTTCAAATGGATGAGGGGGCTGGAGGCTGTTGGCGTGACAATGGCCCTTTCCTCGTGCCCCAGTATTCAAGAGACTTTGGGGCAGTTTGTTCTCCCGACTAGGCTGTGGGCCTCAGGGCTCTGGGGGCAGCATCTCAGGCAACTGAGCAAATCTGTGTAAGGTTCCCGCTTTCCTGCCATGCAGTTGGGCACCTGTGCCAAGGCCTGACCTGTGGGTTTATCCCCACACCACCTAGTCCTTTTCTCTGTGGGGCTCTCAAAGCTCCCACAGGATACATGGGTTACTCACTGAGGCAGGAGTAGGCTAAGAATTCAGGGATTCTTGGTATCCTCAGCCCGCCACCCCTGACTCCTCCCTCCTCTACAAATGCCACCCCAGTCTCCAGGACCCCAGAATGCAAGAATGAATTGTCTGGGACATGTCCTTGTGTGATCTCATCCCCTCTCCCTTTCCTCCAGGGGGAAGCAGGACTAGATGGAGCAAAAGGAGAGAAAGGCGTCCAGGGAGAAAAAGGAGACCGTGGTCCCCTGGGACTACCCGTAAGTACCTTGGACCCAGCAAGACTGGTGGGTTTGATGGGCCAGGGGTGTGGGCTGGAACCGGGAGACAGCCACTGGAAAGCTAAGTTTCTAGAGTCTGAGCATGCAGAGCTCCACATGGTTTGGCTTTCCCACCTGGGCAAGACCGCAGGCTCTGATTCTCTTCCTCCTCTGGGCCCAGTCCCCACCTTGGTGCTGGGGAAAGGTGATGCTGAAGAAGACAGGCTCCCCCACCCCAAGGGGCACTGAGCTGGTAGGGCAGCTTCAGGCCCTGCTTGAGCCTGGTTCAGAAGCAATCAAAGCCTGCTGCCTTTATGGAAACCAAGCTTGGAGGGTTTGGAAGTAGTGGAACAAGGAGATAGTCTCCATTACAGTCCACTTTCCCAGAGGGACCCCAAGAGAACTCCTGCTCTCCCCTCTTAAGCACTGGTCATGGCAGAAAGGCACAGACAAAGTCAGACTTTGTGGTCCCAGCAGGCCAAGGCCATTCATCTCCTGGGTTCCTGGAGATCTCTGATATCAGCCTGCCCAGAGCCAGAGGCCCCAGGTCAGAGGTGGGGAGCTGCTCGGAAGGTGTTCACATGTCATGATATGGGGCTGGGCTGGTTAGGGCTGATGGCCTCTTCACGCCTCACCTGTGTACAGGTGAGTGCATCCCACCACCCTCCCTGGAGCTGGGGCTCCATGCCCCCTAACCCTCCCCTGAGGCTGGCATTCTTCTGGCATTCTTCCAAGAGCTGGAAGGGATGTTAGCGATCCATCTCATCATTTCACTGATGGTCCCAGAGAAGAAAGTGGGTCACTGGGGGTCACATACAAAGTTGGTGGCCAAGCCAGAGGCTGCTCTGAGGCCATGGCCTTGCAAAGCAACTCCTTCCAACCACTCAGGCTTCCTCTGTCCTGGGCTCACAGCCAGTTCCCACCCCAGGTAGCCATAAAGAGCAGAGAAACAATGGAAAGCCCAGTTACCCCCACTTGGCAGAGCTTGAAGGCCTGGTTAATACAATCACAGCAACCAAACAGCAAATGCAAGAGGTATAATTATACCCTCATGAATGCATTCGAGGTAGGAATATTTAAGAAGCCAATTTGCTTGACAGACTACAGAAAACTGATGACTTTAGCAGGCGTTTTCCCATGTCTTACGCTGTGTCTGGAATGATTAAGTGCTCTTTACTATTGAAGAGCCTTCCTGCCCCACTCAACCACACCTCTCCTCATCCACATTCATGGCCCCGACGCCCTTGATGAACACTGGAGAATTCAGTCAGGGGTTGAAATGCAAAAGGCACAGAGACCAAGCAAGTAATATTAATATAAACAAGGAAAGTGCCGGATGAAAGACAAAGTACCTACTCTATCATTAATTTTCTCACTTTTGATAGAGGCATGGGTACAGAGAAGTATTTTTTTTTTTAGTTTAAGTAAACAACGGAACAAGCATATTCACACAAGACAACTGACACAAACCTGAGGGAAACACTAGGGAATGGAGGGGATTGTGGTACACTAGAGACCGTTTAGCCCTTCTTAAGGGGAACCGTCCCTTCTCAGCTCAGCTGACTGTTGCCTTGGAGGAAGGCGGAGTTGGTATTTCTGGATCTTCCTATTTTTCAAAGGAAGCTAAACATCTGGTGTTTTATGTGAAATCTTTCCATTTTCTAGCATTAGATCAAAATTATTTGCAACACTGCAGACCATACAAAATATGTCAGTGGCCCACATATGCCCTGAAAGCCTCCAATTTGTGCCTTCTGCTCCAGACCTACAAGACAACTGAGTTTTAATGCTGCATTTTTAAAAAAGTACATGGATATTCAGCTACCATTCTGTTTCCAGGTTTCACCTGAATGTTTTATTCCACGTAGTAGCAGCCTGCTTCTCCAGGCATATCCTGGAGTGTTCCCCCATTTGCCCTACAGAAGCAGTTCTCAATGCTGGCTGCACACTGGAATCCTCTGAGAGCTTTTCAAACTTACCATCACCCCGGGCTTCGCTCTTGGAGATTTTGAATTGGATCGGGCTGGGATGGGGTGGGACCCAGGCATGTTTTACTTAACATTGCCCCCAAGAGATTCTAATGTGCTGCCAGGGCTGAGAACCACAGCTCTCTAGCCCAGTGAGTCAAGGTCGGTCCCAGAATCGTGTGGTCCTAAATGTGAGAAGAGTCCCTGCAGAGTCCTTCTACCCAACACCTTTTCCGTGAAGAAGCAGCTGGCTGCCTCCCTCTTCTAGGGACTTCCTTTTCATTTGAATTCTGAGGCTGAGGCTCAGTTGGAGCAGTTTTCAAGCACTCAGCCCTTACTGGGCCAGAGTATTGCCGCTGCCTTCTCCCTGACTTGTCACATTGGAATCATGAGAAAAGGGTCCCTGGGTTTTCCTGGGTGGATTTCAGAGGTAGCTTCATAACCCAGGGTTGGAACAGGAGCACCCCCCGCCCCCTGCTGCCACCACCAACCATGTGTTTCACCGGACAAGAGCGAGCGAGGGTGCTGATAGCAGGTTGGTCTCACAGCTTTCCACCTGCTGCCCATTTGCTCCGGGAAATACATGGCCTTAGACCTCTGTCCCAGTCCGCTGCTCCAAAGCCTTTGCCTACACAAGAGCCCTTGTCTGGGAGCATATGAATGGATCAAGTTCGGGTTGAGCATCTCAGATTGTAAAGTGCCAGCGAAATGTCAAGTGTCATTTGTAATATCATCTAAGAGCCAACTCACTTCCCCAGGCTGAAGGATAAGCAGACTAACTCCTACCCAGATTTCACAACTGGGTGCTGTCACCCAAGGTTGAGACCCTCAGGGGCACCACAGCATGGCCTGATCCGAACAGGAATGCAAAGAGGATGGGAGAGCCATCCTCACCTGGGGCCCCTCCCCAGTGAAACCTGTCCTGGGAAGGGTGCACAGCTCTGATTCCAAGACATCTCTCCAAGCATTCCTTTCTGTATCCCTTTCCCCATAACACTGAAGGGAGAGGGGTTCCTGAGAGGGAAGAAAGGGAGAAAGGAGAGGCGGGAGTGGGAGGAGCAGGTGGCCATCCACGCCGACCTCCACCCAGCCTGCTCAGCAGCCGGCCACTACATTCAGTGTCTCCATGTTTTCGTTGGTTTCCATGTGAATACCATCCCCTGTCCTCCCAAGCTTATTTCTCCAGTTGTGTTTGATTACCAGCATTTATGTCTGTCCAGAGTCACTGCTTTACTCACCTCTTCCCTCCCCATTGTTCCCTTTTTCTCCCTCCCAATCCTCTCTTCCCCTTCTTTTGGTCAAACTGTGCCCTTCGTCCAGGGAGCTTCAGGTTTGGACGGCAGGCCTGGGCCACCGGTGAGTGTCACTTCTCCATCACCCCTCACCCCACCCCACTCCACACCTGGCCTGTGATCCCTTTTGTCTATCCCACTGTGGCCTCATTTTCCCAGTGAATCGTACTTTGTCCCACCTCCGACACCAGAAAGGTGCCATCGATGCTCTGAAGGGCCTTTTCCGGCCTCTTGACCAAATATGGCTGGCCTTCATCTGAATGCCCTAGTCCACAGAATACACCCAGGGACCTCAAACCTGCCAGGTGTGGGGTGGAAGGCCACTCCAGCAGCACCGCTCCTGATTCCAAAGGATGCTGAGTCCAGCCTGGGTGCCCAGCCCTGGAGGTTTGAGCCATGGCCTCTCCCCACCAAACACACCAGTGTCTGCGTCTGCCCGTCATGCTGTGTTGTCTTCATGCTGTGAGCTCTGTCCATCTCCTGTCTTCCCACGAGGGCCTCCTAGTTTTGTGCAGCCACCAGTCTGGTATTTGTGGGGTAGGACAGCATTGAAGGCTGAGGACAGAAGTAGCCTGTAGGAGCACAGAAGCCAGGCCCAGCTCTGTGTCTTATGCACATTCTGACCACTCTTGCACTGCCTATGACACCACAGCCGCCCTGCACCCCAACAAGGTGGTTCATTACAGAGCAAGTGAGGCACACTTGGGTCCTTTCTTCCTCCATTCTTTCTGATTCCAGAAAACAGGCATCATTTACTCTTGACTAGAAAGCACCTGGCCCTTCTGCTTATGACTAACAACTGAAGGATCAGAGGAAACATCCCTCCTGTCCACCTTCGGGTCCCTCCCCTGAGCGCCCTCTGAAGTCAACCTTCGCAGGGTGTTGAGCTCACTCGCCCTCAAGTCTCGAGTCCCTGCTCGGGCACCATCACGAGAGTTCTCTGTACCCAGCCGCTTCCAGCCAGGGAGATCTTGCCCTGTCCTACAGAGGGCTTTCAAGGCCATGTCTGCCCATGCCCTGCATGGAGTTGTAGTTAGCTGGCTAGAGCCATCCTCAGGGGAGGCGAGACCTTGCCAGGGTTCGTGTATAGAGCGTAGGGGACGCGCTGAAGCACAGGCTCACAGGTCTTCCCAGGGGGCCGGGGGCACTTGCAATTGGCACCAAGAGAAGCCCAGAGCTTTTAGAGGTAGGGGGGTCAAGAGTGACCCCTGTGAGAGCCCCGTCCTACTGAATGCCTATTCTGTGCCCTCATAAATAGGAGGTAGCATGGCTTGCCTAAGATGACAGACTTCTTCAGAGCCCCCCACCTCCCTGCACTGATGGAGTTCACACCCTGAACCCTTACATGCAGAGAGCATGCCCCGGCTTCCAGGCGTTATTATGGCTTTGCTCCTTCGCCACAGTCCCTTCGTCTCCATCCTTCCCCCACCTAGCACACCTGTCTCAGGTGTGGGGCAGGGCTCGGGGATGATCTGTGGTTGCAGTCAGAGAAACCAAGACTTTCCTCTCAATGGCTTCTCCCATTTACGTTAGACCGAGGGAAGAAGTACAAATTCACACACTCCATCCCTTTGGAACTGAGGCTTTATTTTCCTCATAAAATCAGTATCCTAACTTTAAGGGAAAATGTGGGGGAAAAATAAGCCTTCCCTGCCAATATTAACATTTACTGGGCACTTCCTACACGTCAGGCTCAGCACCAAATGCTTGCTATGCATTCATGCATGGAAACCTGGCATGGTCGAGGAGGCAGACACACGTGGTACAGACAGGGAAACTGACACTCGGCAAGGCTAAGGAGCTTCTCCAATACCCAGGAATTTGTAGGCCTCTGAGGCAAGGCCAGCCAGGTGACTCCGTGGTGCTGCACTGAACCGCTGGCCTGAGCTGACTCCTTATTGTTTTTGAGAGAGAGTCTCGCTCTGTTACCCAGGCTAGAGCACAGTGGTGCAGTCTCAGCTCACTGCAACCTCCACCTCCAGGGTTCAAGCAATTCTCCTGCCTCAGCTTCCCAAGTAGCTGGGATTACAGGCGCCCACCACCATGCCTGGCTAATTTTTGTATTTTTAGTAGAGTCGGGGTTTCGCCATGTTGGCCAGACTGGTCTTGAACTCCTGACCTCAGGTGATCCGCCCATCTCAGCCTCCCAAAGTGCTGGGATTACAGGCATGAGCCACCGCGCCCGGCCTCCTTTTACTTTCTGCTGTGCTATTATGGATACCTACAGCCTTCCTTCCTCCCTTGTGGTTGGAAAGGGGGCCCTGAGGTCATCTTACTCCCCTCTTTGTCTCCTGTGAAGTAAGTCATGCCCCACCATTCGCAGATGCATTCAGAGCACCAGAAACTGCCCACAGCCCAACCCACTCCTCCTGTCCTCATCTGAGGCCAACAATAGGAGATGCTGAACTAGAGACTTGGTCTGGCCAGGCTGTGAATTGGGAACCTGAGAAGATGTTGGATGAGGCCAGAGCAAGCCCTGATGCTCCATGTCTAAGCCATGTGCTCCAATGGCTCCAGCGTCCCCAGCCCCCAGCTGGCAGAGCTCATGACACACCTCCCTGCCAGGCCAGTGTCAGTGCAGACATTGAGGCATCCTAATTCACCCCCAATCCAGCCAGTTCCGCAGGCCTGCGAGTGGGGCGAGAAGGCCCCGGCCAGAGGCTGAGGCCAGGGCTGTGGGTCTGCGGTGGGCGGGTGGGGTGGGCGTTGGCTGAACCACCCTCTATCGTCTGCCCCTGTGTGTGCGTCCGCATCCGTCTCTGTGGCATGAAGACCCTCCCGCTGCATGTGGAGCTGCAACAGCAAAGAGGGTGCCAGCCCCCGGCCCCTGCCCCGGGATGGGTCCACTCCCTCCCAAGTGCTTCTGGGAGCAAAACTAAGCAACCATTCTCCCACCGTTTTCAGCCTTGGCAAGCTTGGTTGTGAAGCAAAAGGGTTTCAGTCCACGAATCCGGCTCTGAGGCATGGGGAGGTGCTCTCTCCCCACAGCCCCTGAACCTAAAGAGGATCACGGCCCAGTCGAATGACTGCCGTGAACGAGCCTGGCCTCGCCAACCCTGAAAACTGGGCCTTTGGACCTTGTTCATCTCCAGGCATCGGGTGGGGCACCCAGGGTTCCCCAGCATGTGGGGACCCTCACCTCTGCTTTCTTTCCCCTCCCCAGGGTACTCCAGGACCAATTGGAGTTCCAGGCCCAGCAGGACCAAAGGGCGAGAGGGTGAGTGTTAGTGAACCACAGGGGCCCAGGCGGCCAGGAGGGAGGGACAGTGAGCCAGGGGCCCAGGCGGCCAGGAGGGAGGGGCAGGTCTGGGACCCAACACCAGGGGTCTCAGCCCTCATGCCTTCCTTCTTGCATCTCTTCTTCTGTCATCCTCACAGTAGCCTGGGACGGGGGGCTGGTTGTGTAGTTATGAGTTGACTAAACTTGGAGGGATAAAGGAGGTGGAGAGGCCGGGCACATTGGCTCACACCAGTGATCCCAACACTCTGGGAAGCCAGGGTGGGAGGATCACTTGAGCTCAGAAGTCTGAAAGCAGCCTGGACAACATAGTGAGACCCCGACTCTATAATTTTTTTTTTTTTTAATTAGCCAGGCATGATGGTGTGCACCTCTAGTCCTAGCTACTTGGGAGGCTGAGGCAAGAGGATCAGTTGAGCCCAGGAAGTGGAGGCTGCAGTGAACCATTATTGTATTACTGCACTCCAGCCTAGGAGACAGAGCAAGGTCCTATCTCTATTTAAAAAAAAAAAAAGAAGAAGAAAAAGAAAAAGAAAAAAGAGGAAAAGAAAAAAAGGAATTGAAGAACTTCCTCCACTTTGACTTCTAGCCACCTTGTGTCCATCTCAGGTTCAGTCTGGCAAGGCCCTGGGTGCCATTGTCACTGGACATGCCTCAACTTTGTAATGATTTAGGGAAACAGCATGGAACAGAGGGCCAGGTGGTGTTTAGATCATTCCTGGAGGACAGCAAGAAGTCAGAAGGCTAGAGCCATAGGCCAGGCTCCCATGGTCACTGTCGAGGGACATTGGCCATGTCATAGGACTTGCAGTTCCAGGCCTGTCCTGCTGAAATGGGCATGCCCGAGGGTGAGGGTGGAAGGCGTCAGCTGAGTGGAGGCAGGGGAGTTGTGTGTCTTTCTATATCAGCTCTTCCCAGCCAGCCCCTGGGTTCTATACACTCAAGGCTCAGAGGTCCCTGCGTGGACATCCGTCGAGTTCTCTGCCTGCATGGGCAGTTCCCTGCACTCCCCATCTGCCCATCTTGCTGGCTGTGTCTCAGGTGGGGAGGGCAGGAGCTTCTGCAGAGGATGCAAGCTTCTCTGTGACCACCAGCTTGGGGAAATCAGGAGGCTGCTCTGAGGAGTGACCCTTGAGGCTCCGGAGAAGAAGCAAAGCTCTCTTTCTCTTCCCCTGCCTTCCTGCTCTGCCTTCTTCTCCCCTGCTTCTGCCTCAGGCCAGCCAGGCCCAGGACCCCACTGGTCATTCTGGGGGGGCCTTGGGGGATAGGCTGTGCTGAGGGAGAGTGAGGGGGGCTTCTGAGCCCCCTCCCCAAGGCAGTGTTCGCATCAGCAGCGCCCCACCTTTCCCACAGCCCTTGCTTCCCAGAGGGCTCTTGAGGGGACTGGAGAGGTTTCTTGTGTTTCATACCAAAGTAGAAAATGGCAAGAAAGATTGTTACCACGTCTGGGAGGATTCATGCATTTCTTTCTCCCATTTCAGGGCAGCAAAGGAGACCCTGGGATGACAGGACCAACGGGAGCAGCTGGGCTTCCTGTGAGTCTCTTGGGATCAGAGGTTCCTCTCCTCCCCACCCCTACCCCCATTAGAAACAGCCAGGGGCAGTTGGGCACGGTGGCTCATGCCTGTAATCCCAGCTCTTTGGGAGGCTGAGGCAGGCAGATCACGAGGTCAGGAGATAGAGATTATCCTGGTCAACACGGTGAAACCCCATCTCTACTAAAAATACAAAAATTAGCCAGGTGTGGGGGTGCACGCCTGTAATCCCAGCTACTCGGAAGGCTGAGGCAGGAGAATCACTTGAACCCAGGAGCTGGAGGTTGCAGTGAGCCGAGGTCGCACCACTGCGCTCCAGCCTGGGTGAACGACCAAGACTCCATCTTAATAAAGCAAACACACAAACCAAAAAAACCACCCAGGGCCTGGAGCAGCACACATCCAGGGCCAAGGGAGAACTCTCATTTCCATGACAGAGGAAGCTGCCAAGAGGCAACTGGTGATGGGCTAGCATGCCCTGCTGGTCACTGTGCTGTGAGAGGACCAGGGCCTCTGCCACGTGGACCCTGTAATAGGATGTAAGCCCCTCCCACTGTGTTAAGTGCAGCCTGGCCTCAGTAATGAGCGTGCCACGGCCCCTGCCCTCAGGAGGGGCAGAATCAAATCCAGATCCCTGTGATAGGAGAGGCTTCATGAGCGGAGCAGCTTCCTAGGGGAGCTGGGCCTTGCAGGGGACACCTGGCTTTCCATCGCAGCATGCTTTCCTACCACTTTGTTACAGAAGTTGGGTGTCTGCCTGCAAGAGCCCATACCTTAGTTTCCCATCCACTGCAGGCTTTGTGTGTTGGCCAGGTACGCACATCTGGGCCAGGCTTGCCTCGTGCTAAATTCCCCTAGCTATTGAATGAAGAGCATTTTGCACCTTGAAAAGAGGGTCTAGCAAGAGCCTGGCAGGAAAGCCTTGGGAACTCCCCCCTGCCAAGAGCATTCCTGGCGCCCCGCAAGTGCATCCTCAGAACTGACCCCTCACCTGAGGAGAACCAGTCACAGTCCAGGACCTGGGCTGGAGAGGCGAGAAAACCAGAACTGTGTTCTTTTTTTTGAGATGGAGTCTCACTCTGTCGCCAGGCTGGAGTGCAGGGGCATGATCTCGGTTCACTGCAACCTCCGCCTCCCAGGTTCAAGCGATTCTCCTGCCTCAGCCTCCAGAGTAGCTCAGACTACAGGTGCCCACTACCAAGCCCAGCCAATTTTTTTTGTATTTTTCATAGAGACAGGCTTTCACCTTGTTGGTCAGAATGGTTTCAATCTCTTGACCTCGTGATCCGCCTGCCTCAGCCTCCCAAAGTGCTGGGATTATAGGCGTGAGCCACGGCGCCTGGCCTGAAGTGTGTTCTTGGCTTTGCCCAGGACTCATCATTTGCCTCTAGGTCAAGTTTTCTGAGCGATTTGCTTCTCTGTCCCCTTTCTGTATAATGGGAATAATTAAACCTGTCTCCGGTGAGTGAGGCATCGGGAGTTTGGTGAGCCCGGAAGAAAGCACTGTACAGCCGGCCTGTGTGTCCTCATTAACATGCCTTTGTTCCTCTGATCTCTTGCAGGGTTTACATGGACCACCTGGGGACAAGGGAAACCGGGTGAGTCTGAGCGCCCGCACTCGCACTCTGGTTACTAATGTCTTCATGCTGGGGTGGAATGATCAATCGGTGATTCCTGACCAACATAGCAAACAGTTTTTCCTGATAAGTCATGCTAAATTGAAAGGCTTTACAAGCAGGGCCTTAACTCGTGGCATGTATGGAGCCCAGGGCCTGATCCTCACATGGAAGCATGTATTTTTCCACAAAGCAAGGAGAGACTGAATCCCATGGCAGCCACCAGCTTAGCATTGCTATCCAGCAACAAGAGCCATGTGTCCAGCTCTTTCTAGGTTGCCCTGACCGTGGGCCCCTATATGATCAGTTTAGATCCATTACTACCTTGTCCTCGCCTTCTGAAACATGGTTTTGCCAGGCATTCTGGGCCACTGGTGAGAGAGAAAATAAATTCCAGCTCCAAGAACAAGCAGACAGCTGTTGGAAGCAGCCACCTTTTAAAAAATATTACAGGCACTATTTCTCTTGGAAAGAGTCGGCAGGGCTCTGAAAGGACATGTGCCTTCTCAGACTCCTGCTGTCCCTTTGGTTTCTGCCATCGTCGCCAGGACACACTTACCAAATGCCCACGGCACCCACAGCCACATAACGGGCTGTGGCACCTGCCACGACCTTCAGCATTTGGGCCCAGCAGGGAGAATTTCACTACATTTGACCAAGAGCTGGCCTTTGGGTTCCCCTCTGGAGGGTCTCATCTGCTGCCGCATTGTGGGGCTCCTGGAGTGGGGGGCATACCCCCCTAGAAGCCAAGTATGTCTTCTAGCGAGTCCTAAAATCCCAGGCGCTTAGAGGAGAAGGAATAGATGGAGAAACAAGGCCCAGACGATGATTATGTGTTCTGGGTTCCCATGGAGAGTTGGAGGCAGAGCACACAGTCTCCAGAACCCAGGTCTTTTGGCTGATCTTTGCACACTGACGCCATGTTCATGCACAGAAAGTGCGCAGATGCCTATGCTCCTATCTGGCAAGAGTGAATTCCATTCTCTTCAGTTCAAGATCTATTTACTGAGCACTCCCATTTTCCCAAGTGCTCTTCACTGGCAGCTGGTCAAAAGCAACTCAGTTTGTCCCTCATCTTCTATAAACAAGAGGGAGCAGCAACGCCACCCCTGCCCATGGCAAGACCAGGTCTGGAAACTGCCAGAATAAACAGACCTGCTTCCAGATGCTCTAAGGCACACTGGGAAGGACTTTCCTCAGTGTGACATCAAAGGATTTAGGCTCCTAAAATCTTTGATCATTCCACCACTTCATTGGCGTCCTAACTTCCTTTCAAATGTCTTTCTGACGTGTCTAGTTTTCTTTATTAAATTCAATTAGTGTTTTCTAAACCTCCTTCTTCAGACTTTTTCAGTTGGCTGGAGACACTGAACCGTCTGAAGGGTGCAAAATCGGTCCTTCGAGGGATGGTGACCATGTTACTCTACAGGTGGAGGCAGGACAAGTACCCTTGTCACACACAGAGGGAGGGAGGGGGCTGGCGGCTCTGATGCTGCAGCAGCTGAGGTTATCGAGTCATCCATGGAGGCCCCAGGAATCAGTGGGAAAGTATGTCTATTCCTCCTCCCCTTCCTGATGTTTGACACACTTTCCTCCATCCCCTTTACAAATTAGGAATGTGTCACTTAGTAAAAGTCAAGTTCAGAAAACAATGAGGTGGCACGCACCTTGCTTTCGCGCACACCGTGAAAAGCCAGTTAACTTATTCCCAAAGAGCAGGTTTCCAACTCCAGGGCAGCTTGTTCTCTTCATTCCAGGGATTTGACTCTCAGGATGCCCAAATGTCCTGAAAGAGCCCCTCTCAATCTTGCCTCCCCATTCTGACCTTTTTTTCTTTTTCTTCGAGATGAAGTCTTGCTCTTTCAGCAGGCTGGAGAGCAGTGGCGCCATCTCGGCTCGCTGCAACCTCCGCCCCCCAGGTTCGAGCGATTCCCCTGCCTTAGCCTCCTGAGTAGCTGGGACTACAGGTGCGCACCACCACACCTGGCTAATTTTTTTTTTTTTTTTTTTTTTTTTGTATTTTAGTAGAGACAGGGTTTCACCATGTTGACCAGGCTGGTTTCGAACTCCTGACCTCAAGTGATCCACCTGCCTCGGCCTCCCAAAGTGCTGGAATTACAGACATGAACCACTGCGCCTGGCCCTGAGATTTGTTTTACCTTACAGTGAACCAAGATACAACCTTAAAAGTATGCTTCTCCATGTCCCACCAAAGGATGGTCTCAGAACCTCTTTCCTGTTCATGGAAGGAAAGTCCTTGTCATGATGGGCAAAGGCCCAGAGCCCCAGACCAGGAGCTTTCTAAGGACACACACGCCAGTGGAAAGAATATCCTGACCTTGTCACTAAGGGTGCTTCCCCTTTCCCCTAAGTAGCTCTGTGAATTTGGCCCAGGAGCCACCTTTAGGCTAAGAAGTCAGTCAAAGGATAAAGGGTGGCATGAATCTGGCAATAAAATCATTCAGGAAAATTGGGTGTTACTGTGGAGCTGCCTGCAAACCAGCCAGCTGAAAAGGTCTGTGTGCATGCAGTGAGGCTGCTTCTGCTCTCTGAGATGCCCAACTTTGGGGGGTGAGGGGTGCATGCATGTTTGTATGTGTGTGTGCATGTGTGTGTGCGTGCGTGTGTGTGTGTGCATGTGTGTGTGTATGTCTCACTTCCTAAGTCTGTCTTGTCTCCTCACCTCTTCCTCCTCCACTATCTCTTTTGGCCTCTTCCTTTACTCCTTCACCCCCCCAGATATGTTCATTCCATTATAATAATCCCACGTCCTTCATCCTTTCCCCTCCCCCTCACCAGCTTTCAGTTTATCTTCTCCAAAGTCCACTGTTAGACATTTACTCATGTTTTTAAGAAGCCTTTGCCCCTTGACTTTATTTGCCCCTTTATTCCTTACCAGCTAGGGTTCCCTCTTTGCAATGGGTCTCTTTTGTGTCATTGTCTGGGGGTGAGAGGCAGGGAGAATGCAGGTGACGTTACTACTCTAATAGCCTCAAAGGACACTGGCTTTGGCGCAATTGGGCAGATTCTTAGAATACAATGTCCCGTAGTGTCCGTTACCTGTTGTGAAAGTCTGGAACACGCCAACCCTCTGTTACCCCCGGGGTATCCTGGACCTGGGATCCCCCACTCTGGCAGATTTGCCAGCCTTCTTCATTAGGAAATTGCTCATGACCCAGAGAATGAGGGGCCACACTCCTGAGAGAGTTTACCAGGGGGCTTCCACACCCACATAGCTAGTGGTTTTGCTGGTCTACCATTTGGGGATGATTTGTGCCATGATGTTCTTGCTGGCAGACAAAACTTCAGGCCGATGGGAATATACCCAATATGTGCATACATATTTAAACACATGTCATTTTCTAAGTAAGGATTTGCATTTTCAGAAAATTCATTTAGACTAATGCACTGGCAATTGCAGACAACCTCCAAAATAGAGGAATTTGAATAATTTCTGAAGATCTGGAGAAACATCAAAAATATTATTTTGTTTGTTTGCTTGAGACAGAGTCTTGCTCTGTCACCCAGGCTGGAGTGCAGTGGCACAATCTCGGCTCACTGCAACCTCTGCCTCCCGGGTTCGAGCAATTCTCCTGCCTCAGCCTCCCAAGTAGCTGGAATTACAGACATGCACCACAATACCCAGCTAATTTTTGTATTTTCAGTAGAGACAGGGTTTCGCCATGTTGGCCAGGCTAGTCTTGAACTCCTGACCTCTGGTGATCTGCCTGCCTCGGCCTCCCAAAGTGCTGGTATTACAGACATGAGCCACCTTGCCCAGCCAAAAATATTCTTATCCTCTGCCTTCCTCTAATGAACATCTACCCTGCAGCCTTCCACTGCAGGAGCACTGCACATGACAACCTCTGACCCCAACCTTTGGCTCCTATACTGGCTAAAAAGAAATCATAACCATTATTATCATTATGAAGCAGCTGTCATTTACTTTGCACATACTATATGCCATTATAAAGCATTCAGTGTGCACAAAGACCTCACAACATTTTTTTTCAGACAGAGTCTCGCTCTGTTGCCCAGGCTGGAGTATAGTAGTGCAATCATGGTTTACTGCTGCCTCAAACTCCTGTCCTTGGCTCAAGTGATCTTCCTGCCTCAGACTCCTGAGTAGCTAGGCCTACAAGGACATGCCACCACACCCGACTAATTTTTTTATTCTTTGCAAAAATGAAGTCTTGCTTTGTTGTCCAGGCTGGCCTCAAACTCCTGGCCTCAAGTGATCCTCCTGCCTTGGCCTCCCAAAGTGCTGGGATTACAGACACGAGCCACAATGCCCAGCCTCACAACAAATTTTTGAGGCAGGTATTATTGCACCCATTTTACAGGTAAACAAACTAAGGCTCAAAGAAGTAGCTTCACAGAGTCACACAGCTAACTGTCAGAGCCAACTCTGACTTCAAGCCTTTGTTCTAACATGCTGCCCAGCCTTCAATGTCACCCTGGAGCAACACCGTTGAAGTCCCCAAGCATTAGATAATCCCCCTTCCATACAGGAGGGGAGCTCCCAGGAAGACTCCCTAGGGGCATACTGGGCCCCCTTTTTAGGAAACACACATATAAAAATGCAAATGCAAATTCATTACAGAGGTGATGCTTCCCTTTTAAAAAGAATTCCCTACAGCCCTTCTTTAAATAGACTCTGACACATACAATACAGGATTCAATTTAGAAAAATGATGTTTACTGAAGCTTTTCAGAAACAAATGAATTCCTTAAACCAACATATTCATATACAAATAACTGTCTGACTTCAGACCAGGATGAAGCAGAGACACACATAGAACGGGAGAACCCAGCTGAGACCCAGGGGCCATCCGTGAGCTCTGGACACACACATACCTATGTGCACATGGACACACATGCGTACAGGCACACACATGTGTTCATGTGCCCAAGCACATACCCAGACACACTCAAACGTGTGCACACACACATATACACAAGCACATACCCGTTCACTCATACATACACACACACGTGCACAAGCACATACCCACACACACTCAAACGTGCACACACACATATACACAAGCACATACCTGTATACTCATACATACATATACACACACGTGCACAAGCACATACCCACACACACTCAAACGTGCACACACACATATATACAAGCACATACATATATACTCATACATACATATACACACACGTGCACAAGCACATACCCAGACACACTCAAACGTGCACACACACACATATACACAAGCACATATATACTCATACATACATATACACACACGTGCACAAGCACATACCCAGACACACTCAAACGTGCACACAAACATATACACAAGCACATACCCGTATACTCATACATACATATACACACACGTGCACAAGCACATACCCACACACTCAAACGTGCATACACACACCATATACACAAACACATACCCGTATACTCATACATACATATACACACATGTGCACAAGCACATACACACACTCAAACGTGCACACACACACACATATACACAAGCACATACCTATATGCTCATACATATATATACACACACATGCCCAAGTACATATGTGCATACACTCATACACGCTATGTTGACACACATCCCATGGCTCCAAGCAAAATCACCTTGCCTCCTAATATGTTGTCAAAGGGATAAACAATAATTGGGGGGAAAAAAGTTGTCACCCCAAAGCCTTTCAAAAATAGACCCTCAGAGAGAAGGAAGTTGGTCCCTAGCCACTGTGTTCAGCACAGACCCACCCTGGGCTTAGTATTAGCAAAACTGACCACAAAAATCTTCAATCTATGGTTCCCTCCACCTGCAGCTCTGAGCCCTCTGCCTGTCCTCCCTTCCCCTCCCACCCACCTTAGCCAAATTCTCAGGTTCCTGTGGGGTGGGGAGGAGGTGGGTATTCACTCCAAATCCTATGGGGGAGAATATCCTAATTTAGAGCCTCTTTTTACCTTTTTAACTTTATTTATCTTTTTCTGTCTTTAACCTTACACATGAATGATCCTAAAGTTTTGATGTTGTTTTTTTTCCCGGACTAAACCATTATTTACAGGGGGATAGGGGGAAGAAAGGCTCTAGAGGGCCTAAAGGGGATAAGGGAGACCAAGGAGCGCCTGGATTAGATGCCCCCTGCCCGTTGGTATGTTTTTGTTTATCACTTGCATTGTTCTGGTTTTTGTCCTTGAGGTTTGCAAGTTGGAAACAAAGAAGGCAAATAAACTAAGATGAGAACCAAATGTCTACGCTGATGCTACCAAAATCTGTTCATTTGACCGGTGAAATTCTACCCACTGTTGGAGTTGCTTTATAACCACAGCTGCAAGTAATTCTGGCTAAATCCCTTGCCTTTGAATCCTTTTCCTTTGAAGATGCAGAGCAATTCATGTGTGGAAGTGAAGAAACCACTAGGAAAGGGATTTTCAGGGAAGGCCTCAGCTCTTAGTTCCAGGATGGCTTTGGAAGCCAGTGTAGCATTTGTGAGCCACGGATTTGCCTTCTTCGTTTCATGGCCATCTCTGTGGGCCGGTAGTTCAAGCTGTCTGAATCCTCACTTGGTCAGGATGCAGGACACCAGAGTTAGCGTCTCCTCAGGGCCACTGATGTCAAAACTGGGCAGAACAAAGTCAGATGAGGGGCTTCTAACGCACAAGCTACCAACACTCACCAGCCATCCAGCTAAAACCTTTAAAGCTGCAGACCGGAATCGGTAGTCAGACACCCCATGGGAAACCTTCTCAAAAGAGCCAACAATTAATGATGAGGCACATCTGCTGGGTTTCTCGAGTGCCTTTCAATCCATTTGAAGGTTCTAAAAAATTATGATGCACTAAAGTTGAAGTTTGTCTGTGTTTACACTGAGTGAGTCTATAAAGAGAATGGGATCAATGGAGAGGAGGCAGGTTGTACGTGTGCAAAGCTGAACTCTCCAGAGCACAAAGAGAGCACAAAAGCTGGATTTGGGAGGTGGGGGATCACCTGGGATTTAGCCCCTGTTTGTAGATGCCTCAAGGGTCCTGCATCCTGGCCAGGGTAGGACTGGGCCTCTCCACTCCATGGTTGGAGCGGGCCAGCCTCGACCTGAATAATCATCGTGGTTGGTTTTGTGAACAGGGACACCGAGGTTTTAAAGGAGAGAAAGGGGAGCCGGGGTTACCAGGGCTGGACGGACTGGATGCCCCATGCCCATTGGTATGGCATTGCCCTTGCTTGCCTGCATGGCCGATTTGGGCTTCCCCACATGTGTGATTCATACTGCGTGCCTCCCCAGCCACCCTCCACACTCCTCCTCCATCCCCCCCAGTATCCGCTTCTCGCTTCTTCACTCTGTAAATGCCCAGGGTCACCCCGCCTTGGCTAGTACTCTGGGGGCTCCCAGCCATGCCACCCTTTTGCATGCAAAGTTTACCAGGATGTTGCCTGGCTTCCTGCTGCAGCTACTTCTAAAGCACATCCACCTGATACGAGCCAGACCTCCCACCCTGAAGTTGGCTTTGCTGGCTCTGATACTCATCTCCAAGCTGATTCTAGACAAAGCTGCCACCAGAGACCAGCTAGGAAAGTGGATTCTCTGGGACTGGTTCTCAGAACCATGACTTACTTCTTTTCCTTCAGGCAGTGCAGTTAGTTCAGAACACACGGGCTGAACACCTAGCAAAACATGTGAATGAGATGCCTGAGTCAGCCCTGTGTCCCCTGCCCCCTCCATCGCATGATTTGGGGGACAGAATGGTATGATTACAGCGTAGACTGAGAAGCGCTAGAAGTGAGGTGGAGGAGGGGCCACCTGCCTATCCTTCCAGGTTGGGTCATGTGTCACTGCCCAGGTGACATCATCAGAACTAGGGGATGGTCCAGGATTAGGTTTTTGGATCCTAAAGGGTTTGTCCTTTTTGCTTAAATCTCCAAAGACATTACCAGACCCTTCCTTGTCCCTTTCTTTCATGGTCGGATGGCTTCTTACTGAAGAGTCTGGGAGAGATGGAAAGGTCGAGAGTGCAGTTAAGGAGGAGGCAGGGAGACAGCTAAGGGCCCTCTTCCAAGCACGTCCCAGGCGAAGTGGTAACAGTTTATTCCTGCCTGCCCGGTCCCTCTCTAGGCATGGACAGGCTAGGCCTCCATGCTGATCCTCTTACTGCAAAAGAAGCTGAAGGGAACACTTCACTCCAAGGCTCAAGGGGTTACTGCTCTCCCCAAATTTCCCCAATAGGTTTGGAGTTCACGAGCTATTTTATCATACCAGCAATAGGAGAATTTGGGGCCTCGCATCCCCGCCCTGGGGTCACGCAGGAATTCTCTTTGAACAAAAGAGGAAAAGATATAAGAAATTATGCTGTGTGACCCTGACAGGGGGCCATAGAGCCCCTTGAAGGGCAGTAGGGACTTTTTCAGAGGAGCATAGGCAACAGAAGGAGAGTGCAGAGCAAGCAGGCGGGTAGCATGCTTCCTCTCCCTGCTGGTCCTGCCAAACCCCGCACTTGCAGCCTGCACAGCCACCTTTATCAACCGGGACTTCCCACCATCCACACACCAATGGGAATGCCGCTCTGGCCCACAGAGGCTCCCTTGAGCACCAGCCAGGTCTTCCCTCGGCCACAATCCCCTCTCCTGCAATCTAGGCACCTTTAGTTCTGCCAGCAGCTGCCTTGGCCTCTCTGTTTCTCACCATACATTACTTTTCATTCTCTGCCTGCCCTGCCCTCCATACCCCGCTGCCACCATCCACACACCAATGGGAATGCCGCTCTGGCCCGCAGAGGCTCCTCTCCCTCCCAGCATCCACGTGATGTGTGTCATACCGCACCGTGGCAGGCTGGGGAAGGGCACAGGGTCACCCTGAAACTGTGGAATGCACCACCTCCCCTTGCAATCCCCTCCCCAACCCAGAGGGGAAAATGAAGGTCACCCTAATTTGACTCTCTATGTAAAATGGCATTTTCTTCCATAGCATCCCATATCAATGTGTCATTTTTCTATTAAGTTTACTGGGGGAAGTGTCTTCCCCTTGTTGTTTCTCACTCTGCCTCCTCCTCTGTGTTATTATGGACTAGGGGGGCGGGGGTAGCTACTACTCATGACTTTTACTACAAGATAACCAGACTTACTAGGCCCTCCATATTGGGACCAATCCCTGCCCAATGCCAGGTGATGAGAGGTTTCAGTCCCTGGCGTGAGTGGATGTCGTTAGACCGGGACAGCAGAGGACTCTCATTCCAGAAGTGGCCTCAAGACTGAGCACTTGCTCTGGTCTCCTGAAGCCCCGTGTCCATCTCCTTGTCTACCCTACCTGTCTAGCAGACTTGGGCTGAAAACTAGATCTTTGCCCTTGGCCCAGCCTCGCCTTCCCCACCTGGTCTCTAGATTTCTAGATTCCCTACAGGGTATGCCAGCAAGGAGAGGATATGAGGGCCCAAGAAAATTCAGGAAGGTTTGTATCACCGAGGGCAGAACACGAACATCTTGAGGCTAAAGGGGCTGCATGGTTGCTACCAACAAAGGAGACCGACAGTGTGCAGTCGATTCCCATGTTGCTACTGCACTTCACCCCCAAATTCCCAGCAAGGTCTAAGGCTTCGCCAGGAACACTTGTCTTCTTGCCAAAGACATCTCAGGGCCGTGCTGCAATACTCAGGAGGTTGCCTGTCCCTTCATGCTCCTCACCCCACCCCAGGATTGATCATCAAAGAAGGACTGTCCACATGTCCTCCTCCCTCTGCTTAGGAAGAGAGACAAATAAGAGAATAAGAAGGCTGGGAAGGCCCTTAGAGGTCACTTCAAGCAACTGCCCTTGCCAAGGTTTTATGGAGGAGGAAACTGAGGCCCTCTTGTGCTGAGTGGCTTGCCTGTGAGCAGCCAGCACTCCATAGGGCCCCAGCAGAGACTGTTCCTTCATGGCACACAAGGACATCTCTGCTTGCTCATCCCACAGGCTAGGACAGCCCCTATTGGCCTTGCACTGTAGCTGCATGTGACCTTAGCCAATAGGAAAATAGACGGATTTGTTTCCACCTCCTTCTGGGGTTCTGACCTGGAGTAGAGCAAAGAAATAGGTAAGAGTGGGTGGACCACATCCTGATCAGCTGCCAAAATGTGTGTGGCCCTCGTTACCCCAGTCCTGCCCGCTTGGTGGACCACTGCAGGGAGTCTGAGCCCTCTGCCTTCCTTTCTTCTTGCAGGGCGAAGATGGCTTGCCAGTCCAAGGCTGCTGGAACAAGGTAAGGCTTCCCATCAGTTTGCATCGGGGCTCCATTCTCAACAGTGCCATAAAGCTTCCACAATTTCCATTCTGCCTTGCTACAGATGAGGCAGAAAGACACAGGTCAAAAAGTCACTGTCTCAAAGGCAGGGTGCCCATTAAACATCCCATACACTGCATGCTGTTAAAGAACATTTAAAAATGCTTCTTAGAACATCAGCAAACCGTACGCGGAATGTCCATGCAGCCACACAGGTGACATCTTTATGCTTTGTGTGTTCAATGTACTTAGTGTCTTTCCCCCAAGGAAATTCCCCAAGGAGTTCCAGATCATCACTCATAGAGTCCCTCTGAGGTCGTTTATGCCACATGATGACATGTCTTAGATGTAGGACATCTCAGTTGCTTACACTCTGAATTCACATGCCACTGTGATCTTCCCATTGGCTAAGGCCATACTGTGAGCTTCCCATTGGCTACGGTCACATGCAGCTACAGTGTAAGTTCATAGGGGCTGTGCTACTCACCACTTTACCACTCCTCTTGCATTTAAGCTGGCAGAGTTTCATGCCACAACACTGTGACCTGCAGCTCAATCTCTCCTGGGCTCCCAGAGTTCCTACCGACAATGATTCACACTGGCCTTGGCATTTGCCATCATTAGAGCAGTCTGACATCACAGGACTGTGTCCTTGCCTGTGATCACCCCAATCAACTATGGCTCCCCAGATCACAGGGCTGCCCAGGCTGACAGGGGCCATCTGCTTGCTAACTAATCCAGAAGCCCCGCCTTGGTCCCCAGCAATGGTGGCAGTCGCTATGCTGCCCCTTACCGTCTCCCTTCACCCTGCCTCTCACTCCAAGTCTTCTCACCAACCCCCACCATCATTGTCTCAAGGTTCATCCTCATAAAGGGTTGGAGACTCCAACCTGTTCAAGAATCTGTGCTCAACGAATCCAGTCCTATTCCAGTGACAGCAGAGTCATACTTACAATGAGATGAACAAACTCCCCTGTACTAAGATGCCAGAATCTCATTAGTGCACTGGGTTGGGTAAAAGTGGTGAAATCACCAAGACCCCAGGCCAACGCTGACCACCTACTTGCCCGGATATCTGAAGCGCCCCCTAACCCAAGAAGGAAGAGCTCAACACGCAAGAGAGATGCCTCCCCAGAATCCGTCCCTGGAGCCTGGCCTCGTCCTCCTGCCAAGCTCCACCTAGACCTAGTTAAAGCACCACAAAGGCAGGTCACAGGTGTCATAAGACCTCTGGACCCTTGCCCCCTAAAAAAAATTTCCTCTTAAGGTTGCTGCCAATGGTTAGGAGATAGAAATGGTTGAGATTAGCAGGGGAAGAACAGCCACTACCAAGAGCTGCAATGTCTTGGAGAAGCAACCAGAGAGCTTCAAGACTACTCATTTACACCTTAAGTCCAATCTGGGACAAGGCAGGGGTTACAACAATCAGGCCTCCAAAGGCAGCAGAGAAGGAGAGTGCCCTCTAGTGACCACAAAGGGGATTCACAGAGAGGTGAACTTGGTTTCCTCCCTTCAGGGAGCTAAGGTAGCCACCAGCTTCTTCCACCTAGGGGCTCAGGGTTCCCACAGTTCCCCTGTCCAGAAGTCCCACCCAACCTAGGACAAGATTTATCTCCCTTCCTGCAAAGAAAATAAACCTCTGCAGACCCACTGAAACTAACAGAACATTGTTTTGTTTTTGTTTTGCAGTGATGCCTCTAACCTTGGATTGGCCTGTGTGTGTGTTTGTACATAGAATATTTATTTTTATACAGTTTTCACTTTTTAAAAATGCCAGAAGGATGATGCATCTTACAGATTATTAAAAAAGAAAGAAACACCTGCATATTTTGTACAGAAAATATCAACCTCTTCCCTTTTCCCTTTTGTTTACAAGATGTTTTGTATAAACCTGTGTCTCTAATACACTTTTTGTTTGTGAGTATGGTCGTAATGTCTGCATGACATTTGTGCACACTTATTAAGTATTGAAGCTTAATAAATTATTGTGTCCTGGTGCCAAAGGGGGCCAGCCAGAACTGAGGTGCTGGCTAGCTCATGTGTGAATTCACATAAATGCAAAGGTCCATGATATTTGCTAAGCTAGGTGTGTCTAAGAGTATTTTAAACCCTTATGCATTTTCATTATTAAAAAAATGAAACATGGCAATTCATGATCCTGATTAATCATTATATGAAATACATTCTCTCCTGTGAAAGCAGGAATTCCCAGAAGTAGGGGTTCTCAGAAGTATGGAGTAAGGTTTTGAAATGTGAAGTTCAACAAAGGGAGGGAGGGGGACTTTATTGAGCAATGTATGTTGTTACAGATCCCAAGTTTATCACAGTGCTTGCTGTGTGAGCATTTAGGTTCAGTTGTGCTAAGGGCCCCCAGAGTTTCAAAGGAGCCATTTGCTCTTGCTGTTGGGTTATGGTAGGTTTTTCCTTGTTTGTTTTGCTTTGTTTTGTTTTGAGCGACAGTCCCTAGTACCAGCTATTGCTAATCATGGCTGTTGACTTGATATGAGTTTGTGGGTTCACTCACAACTAGCATTTGAAGGATCTTTGCCTCATCTGCTGTTCCACTCCAGCAAAGGGCATTCAGAAAACATGCCTAGATCGGGGCTTGGGCTGGGCCAATCTGAAGTTGTTTTTATTTTTTTAAGAAATAATGTTGTATTGCTTTCCATATTTAGTGCATTGCTTAGAAAAGGTCTCAGGAAACTAGTTTTAGTGACTAGTTAAGTCTTACCTACGGTGTAGCATACAGGTTTGTTGTTAACTGTTTGACAACATAAATTCATGCTTCTAAAAGCTTGAAAACAACAAATTCCTCCAGTAGTTTACATACATCCCCATCTGGTTTACATTTTGCATTTTCTTTATACATCCTTTCTTCCTAGACAATGCAAGGGGAAATTTAACCTCAGACTCTGTCCACATGTCGTCACACAAAACTCTAAATTAGTGGGCTTCACAGTCATTAGACAGCCCCTGCCATGTGTGGGGATGAGGTCACACTCACAAGCGCTCATGGTAATGAAATCACATGCAGCTCAGACCCAAAACACCTATACCGACATTCTTACTCTAAACGTCACTAGGTTAGCTTAAAACTTGGACAACTTCCTCCTCTAAGTCTTGGCCAAGTTCCTCATTTGAAAAGTGAAGCGAGTCTGGGCAACACAGTGAGACCCTCATCTCTACAAAAACATTTTTCAAAATTTAGCTAAGTGTGGTGGCACTCGCCTGTAGTCCCAGCCACTCCGGAGGCTGAGGTGGGAAGTTTGCTTGAGCCCAGGAGTCTGAGGCTGCAGTGAGCTATGATTGCACCCCTGCACTCCAGCCTGGGCAACAGAGTGAGACCCTGCCTTAAAAGAAAAAAAAAAAGAAGAAGAAGAAGAAGGAAAGAAAAAAGAAAAGTGAAGCCATGCAGTAGTGAACAAGAGTTGAGTTGACCTCTGTGGACACAAAGAGGGCTCATCTGAACCCAGGGATGCTTCTTGCCTTGGGCCAGATTCTCATGGCCCTGTAGCCCAGGGACAACTTCTCCAGCAGCCACGGAGTACACAAAAATATTTTAATTCTTAACCTTTTCAAATTTAGGGGGAAAAAAAGTGAATATATAACAATGAATCCAGCCAGGATTGTTTTTTGTCTTTCTACCAGCATAATTGTAAAATATAATTTTTTATATTTTTTTTAATGGAGGAAGGTAAAACTGCCAGGGCCCCCAAAAGTCATAATGCAGCCCAGCCCACATCCTCTGCCCCTTAGAATTCACAGTCACCCTCGGGTGTCTCCATCTCCAGGCCACACTCCTCCCCTCCCAGGCGAGGTCCCGAGCAATCAGGGTGTGACCCCATTCTTCTAACCCCCTCCCTGATTCCCTTTCAGGCTCTGGCCAGGGAAATCACAGCTCACTGATGATCTCAGAATAGAGCAGAACATTCACTGGAACCCGGAAAGGGGAGATCCGGTGTTAGCTGAATATCCTGGGTAAATGGGCAAAGAAACCTCTTTTGTTACAGTCCTGGGGTTATTCATTTACTTATGACACTTCAGCTACTGCCACAAAGGATTCAAAGTCACAAGAATCTATGTAATAAAATAGAAATGTGTGTAAAGAGAAGTTTAAAAGTCAGAGTCAAGGAAAACTACGTAGAGAGGAGACAGCAGTGGCTGGGAAGCCCAGGAGATGGGGAAGGTCCTGGCCATAACTGAGGCAGGGTCACACACATCACTTCAGGCCACCTAGTGGTCACAGAAAAAAAAAAAAAAAAAAAGGCTCGGCCTGATTTCAGAGCCCACACCGCCCTGCCCAGTGGGTTGCAGCCCCCCGAGGTTTAGCCCTGTGTGTGTAAACACATTGTCTCCCCACACGGTTGTTGCTGCCATAGTACTCAGCCAGGACCCCACCCTGTCACTGGACTGCACCCCGGGCTCCTGACTTCAGGCCTCTGCCCCCAAGCCTCTCCACTTAAATCTTGGCTGTGTGTCAAATGCAGTACAGGGAGATGAGAAGTAAAAAGACACGTGGTCAAAGGGTTTGCACATAGCTGGGAGTCCATACTAACGCCCAGCAGACCAGGACAACTAGGCAAGAAGGAACAATCCAGTGATGGAATGGGAGATGCAGGTACGTTGCAGGAGGGACCAGGGAAAGGCCAGCCCTATGGACAGGGGCCACAGAGGGCTCGCAGAGGAGAAAGACATGCTCTCTGTTTTGGGGGACTTGCGGCACCTCCTGGTGAAAACTGCCTGCCCAGGGAGCCAGAGGTGCACCCAGCCCTGCCCACTGAGCATGTTGGTGAAAGTTCTTTGTAAATTGTAAGGCGCTGGGTCTTAAGGCCATTTGTGTCCTGTGGTTCCTCTCTCGTTCCAGTGCCTGTGGCTCTGTGCTCTGGCACAGCAGGACACATGCCCAGCATTGTCCACCTGGATACCTGCAAAGAATGAGCCAGTACCCCATGGGTGACAGTGTGACCGGGTCATCTGGGCCCAAATGGTGCCTCTCCCCAAGGCTGAGATTTATGTAGTTGTGGTTATGTGGGCCAAGGGAAGCCACAGCTTGCTGAGGGAAGAGGAGGCTCCTTCCACACATGCCCCATCTCAGCCCCACCCAGTGCTGGCCTCCCTTCCCCGGCCCTGCCTTCACCTGGCAGAATGGGATAGGATGGAGCTGGGAAGGGTTGCCGTTAGCCCACAAGAGGAGGAGGGTACTGGCCAACAAGTTCAGAGGCTCAGCTTCTAGTTCTTTCTCTACCATTACCTTGCTGTGCTGCCTTGGGCACCTTACTCCAGGTCTCAGTTTCCCCAAGCGTCAAGTGAAGAAGTTGGACATGGGTGACCTCCATAAAACTCTCCAGCTCCGACACCCTGAGGCCCTCTGGCCCCACAGGCAGGTCACCTCCTGGAAGGATTGTGGAGGCTGGAGTACTCCGTGCCCCGCACCACCTAGAGTTATTTGGCTGTGACAGTATTATGCATGGCATTGGTTTTGCAAAACTGTGTGTGGCATGTGTGTGCTTTGTAACCCCAAATAACAAAACTCGGAGTAGGCCTGTGCCATCCAGGAGTAGGGTGAGTGGGGTCAGCTTGCCTTGGGGCAAGAACAGCTGTAGGGGTTGTTTCTCACATTGGTCTCAACGCTGAGGATGTATCAGAGAGAAAGCAATACAGCACTGGCCACCTGACACATGCGGGAATCCCCAAGCCCCTACAAACGTTCAGGGACACTGCACTGGCATGGGGAGGCCCACCCACCTCCCTCCTTTCAGGCCCTCTGTGTCCCTCCCATACACCACCCCACACACTCCCCCAGCATGTCTCTCCTCTTGCCCTGGATTTGGACACATTGTCAGCCAGCTTGAGACGTCGAGCACCCAAGACTCCACATCATTTCAAAAAAAAAAAGAGCAGGCTCCCTGTGAGTGTTCAGAAAAGAGGACACCACACCAAGATGTGGAGCAGAGAAGGAAAGCAAGGGCAGGAACAGCTGTTCACCTCTCAAAGGAGCAGAACTCCCAAGGGGTCGCTGAAGCAGGATGCCCCTCACTGCGGTGAAGGAAGCGGGAGGATGGTGCAGGGAGGGGAGCCATGTTTTAGCCACTCAGGCAGAATTCAGTGCAGTTCACATGCAAAGTGACCACTCTGTCTGCTAGAAAAGTTCATCTCTGAGAATAGCCAAGCACCTGTGGAAGGAGAGTCAGAAGAAGGTAGAGGGCCACGGCCCCCTGCACCCCCAGGGCCTTCCCCAGCGGGCCCACCTCCTTTCCAAGGCCTGCCACTCACCCTGCGCATGCACTCTGCTGTCCCTCCACACGCTTGCCCGAGCCAGGCCCTTACCTGCAGATGCCATTGCTTCTTATCTGCCTCCTTTCAAGGCCCAGCTCAGATCCCATGACCCTGGAAAGACAGTTCTGGGCTCCTCAGTTGGTGGAGTCTCTCCTCCCTGCAACTGTCTAGAACTCAGTGTTCTTTTCTTCCTCCACTTTATATGAGAGTGTGCAAAGGGGCTCTTCCATTTTTGATAGTGAACTCTTAAAGGACAGGAACTTTCTTACTCCCAGGCTCAGGAGGGACCTAGCTCAGTGTTTCCCCTACAATCCAGTCATTGATGGGGGCTCATACACATCTACCACCTGCTGAGTTATCAGCCAGCTTCGTTAAGCAGCTGCTGTGTGCAGACACTGTGCTTCCTGCCAGGCTGGGAAGGAGAGGGAAGAGCCCCTAGGACTGTAAGACCCAGCTCCTCCAGGAGTCTCACCAGAGCACACCAAAGAGCACACTCATCCACCCTCCAGGAGCTTCACCAGAACCACCAGGAGCACACCCATCAGGGACAAGTGTGCTAAGTGCTAAGTGAGGGGTGCAGCCAGCTAGGGCAGGATTGCTGAGGACAGAAGCTCCTACAGTGGCCAGTGTGGACAGAATGAGCAGAGGACCGAGCCAGCTGGGAGGGGTGTTACAAAGCAGAGAAGGAGGAGCTGGTCCTGCATGCAGGCAGTCCCCACCCTGGGCTCAAGCTCCTTTCCTCGATAGAACCTCCCAGTGAGCTCGAGCCTGGGCCACGTTCACTTCTCAGGTAGGGGAGGACAAGTGGGATGGTGATGGAAGGAAGAAGGTAAAGATAGCACCCCCCAACTCTGAGGGGCTGGGAGTCTGGCAGCCAGTGGCTGGGGGCAGGGGATGTCCTGGTCAGGGAGGCACCCCCGGACGCGCCGATCACCAGAGAGCTTCCTTCTCAAATGCCCCTTCTCTATACCTCCTCAAGGGCCAGAGTCCTTGGTTAGTCGCCAAGAAGTGAAGCCAGCAAGCCCAGAGCCTTGGGGAAAGCACCTTGTCTTGGAGGAGGGAGGTGGAGAAGCTGCCCCGGACGGAGGGTTGCCGGCCGAATCCTTCCAGGGGATACCTGGTTTGAGGGAATGATCAGAGTGTGTTGTGCCTCAGGAGTGCATGGATGGGCCTCTGTCCTCTCCAAGGGCTAGAGCTCAGCCAGGAAAGCCAAGGCCCCCGCATCCACACACCTCCAGCTCTCATGGCCTGCTGAGGTGTCTGCTGCAGCCCCAGCCAGGGCCCTCTGCTGTTGCTGCAATTTTGAGCACTCTCGGACTCCTCTTGCTCATGAAGAATTGTGGTTCTGTGAGCAACCTCTCTGCAGAAGGGGATGTCAGCACCATCCTGCTCTGACTTGGAAAGCCTCCTCCCAAGGCAGGCTAGGCAGCTGTCACCTCTCCCACGTCTTCTCAACAGAGTTCCTTCAATTTCCTTCGGTGCTGCCACCATCAACCCTGTTACTTCCTGGGCTCTTTCCACTGTCATAAGCGGACGAATGTACCAAGCTGGAAAAGCAAGGAGTGTTTGTCTTAGAAAGGACGGAACTGCAACATAGTGGAGGAGAGAAGCCCGGGAGCAAGACCAGGTGGCCATGCTGGGCTCCTGGGCTGGTCCTCAGAACCAGGAGCCTCACACATCTAGTCTGGTGCCCAGAGGTGCCCCAGCCAGTACCAAACTGACACGGATGGAGGCAGCAGTCTATGTAGTTTCAGGAGGGTCTAAAGTAAGCCCTCTTCCTTTAGGAAAATTGTTGAAGGGACAGTGGCTGGAAATTAACCACCTTACATCTCGCTTTGTCATGACACTCAAACCACCTTGCTGCCTGCTTCTTCAATGAACAAAATGACCATATTTTCTTGTTCTATCCAGGACACTTTGCAAGTAAGAAGGGCCCTGGTAGTCATTAGGTTGTGACAGCAGATGTCAACCTGGCAAAACAGCAGGTGGTCACAGTAACAATGACCCAATACCCACGTCATCCTCCAGCCCTTCCAGGCCAAGCTCTGGCAACAACTCAATCCCTCCTGGTGCCTTGTAGCTGCATCCATTCACCGATGACCTCAGGTGTCCACAGGGCCAGATGGACATTGTGTGGAGAACAAAGGTGAACAGCCCCTGTTCTCATCTCCATGTACCTCAGGGAGTGGGATATGATCAGAACACAAATGACAACTCTCACCGAAGGCAGGACAGACAGGCCAGCGGAAGGCAGAAATGAAGGGCAGGGGACATTCAAAGGAAAGAAAGATCTTCAATAAACAAACATTTGGAGGGAAATTTTCCCCGAGACTATTTTAAGATGGAGAGGCTGGGTCGCCAGGGTTACCAAGCCATTCTGGTGATTCGACTTTAAATTTTGGGATTCTGACTTTAAATTCATAACAGCATCTTTCCTCGGCCCTGGTGGGGTAAAGAAAATACTTTAGAGCAAATTTAGTATTTTCTCCCATTCATAGTATCTGGCCCACAAGGCTTGTGGGTTAAAGTACACTCCTGATCCTCACTTGATAACCTCATCTCTCTCCTCCCTTGGTGCTTATTGTAAAGTAGGAACAGCAGCCTCATTACATGGGGAGGAGCAGTATGTCCAGGGCTGCAAACAAATTGCACAGATCCATCGCGGCCCCATTAGGGTCAAGGGCACATGTGCATGACTGGATGTGGCAAAAGTCATAACTAATGCACCCAGATGGTGATCCAGATGTGATGTGAGGCTCAGTGGGTACTTAGAGATTTTTCACAGCCAGGTTAACCAGTCGCCCAACCCTCCTGCCCTTCCCAGGGCATGGCAGAAATAAAAGGCATCCCTATTTAAAACGACACACATGTGAATGGGTTTGAGGACTCCAGATGATTCACAGGATCCTGTACATTTGTATATAGTCAAATGGTCTTCATCTCCTGCCAGCAAACCACCCCACTCTAAACCTACAACAGTCGAGGAAGACAAACCCATCGCGACCACCTGCTAAGAAGACACAGCCCGGTCCAAGGGCTCACTGCAAGATCACAAATGCAGTGAAACTGCTTTTGCTAAGAGACATTTTTCTTGCGCTCCACTCATTCCAAAGACGAAGCATTTTATTGCAAAGTCTGCCAAAATAAATGTGCCTGCAACTCCCCCAGCCAGTGGGAAAGCACTCTGGTTGGGATGGGAGTAAGGAGATCGGGTGCTTGCTCCGGCCGCAGCATGCTAGCAGAGTGACCACAGGCAAGTGCCTCCCACGCTCTGAGCCTCCAGTCCCTCATGTGTGACCTGGGGCAGGCACTACCTACCTCCCAGGTGATGTGAGGGCTATCTCCGTGGAAGCACTTGGAACATGGTAAAGAGCCGTGCAAAGGCTAGACAATGTGATTGCTAGTGTTTGTTGTTCAGAAAAAAAAAAAAAAAAAAAAAAAAAAAAAAAAACTTGCTTTTCATAGACAAACCTCAATTAAATGAAATCACTTGAGGAATGGTTCATTAAAATTTCTGGTACAATTAGGTTCAAAGAAAGAGGCCCTCCTTGGAGGCATGAAGAAGGCCTGACTGACAAACATTGTGGACACTGAGTAATGAAGATGTGGAAATGGTGGCCACCTTGGGTAAAGATATGAGGATGGATCTAGGAAGTTGCTTTTTCAAACTAAAGTCCATAAATGTTCATAAGGCATTTTTTTCCCTTTCTCCTAGAAAAGTCAGCAACTTAAAACAAATTATTTTTGCTTTAAAATTCCAGTTCCCCATATTGTTGGTTAAATGAGGTTTTTTCTCTTCAGAGGGCTCTAGCCTGTGATGTTTCCTCCATCCTGGTCCTGCCCCCCACCTCCCTCCTTCTTTCTCCTGCCGCCCTGTGCCCTTGGAGACATGCTGGGCAGACTCCCCATGTGATCAATCTGACGTCTTAAGTTTAAACGTCATTACCTCAGTATATCAGTAGAAAAAGTTCTACTTCATTGTGTCTTGTGGCAAACTTCAGTCCGGTTAATGGAGGATTTCGTATACTTTTAAAAGTAAGTCAGGCTGGGCGCAGTGGCTCATGCCTATAATCCCAGCACTTTGGGAGGCCAAGACCGGTGGATCACTTGAGGTCAGGAGTTTGAAACCAGCCTGGCCAACATGGTGAAACCCTGTCTCTACTAAAAGTACAAAAAATTAGCCAAGTGTGGTGGCATGCACCTGGAGTCCCAGCTACTCGGGAGGCTGAGGCAGGAGAATCCCTTGAACACAGGAGGCGGAGGTTGCAGTGAGCCAAGATTGCACCACTGCACTGTAGCCTGGGCAATAGAGTGAGACTCTGTCTCAAAAAAAAAATACATATATATATATATGAAAGTAAGGCAGAACCTAATTTTCAGAATTGCATAATGACGGTCACAGCTGATCCAACTGGTTCCACAGATTAGGCACTAGGAAAAAAAGATTTTCCAGAGTAATCCCTAGATGATGAAAGCACGAACTCATTACTTTTTTTCTTGTGGTAGTTATTTTTGCTAAGGACCTGCCCATACTGCAGGCAGTGGGTCTTTTGTATGGAAGAAGAAAGCATTTATCTGCATATAGTTTGCTGGAGTTTTTTTTTTATCATTTCTGTTTCAATGTAAAGGCAAGGTATCTTCATTTTGCTAACTGTTGTACATTTCCTATTACTTTTAAAAAGTTGTTTCCCCTGAACTCTCCTTTGGGACCGAAGTGCCCGTGGTGAGGCCATCTGGTGCTAAACCCCCAATGTGAGGCCTTCCCAGTTCCTCACCTAAGGTTTCCCAACCACATACATGCCCAACCTGACCCCTGCATAGCCCCCTGTCCACCCTCGTACCTCTTATCAAAAAGAAGTCATTTCCCAACTCCCAGGCACTTTCCTGGGCTGATGGGCCAGTCACCGTCTCTGTGTGTGCCATGTTCACATCCTTAGGGAGCCCCTGGCTCGCGTCTCCTTGTGGTACCAAGCAGATGGTGGGAGAGCTTCAGAGTCTTCTGCCTTCTTGCTGCTCTTTGGCACGTTACCAAATGGCCTCCAAAGCTCCAGAGCAAACTCGGACCCCTCACAGAATCTGACCCCAGCCCTTCAGCTCTGATGGTTCCTTGGTCATAGCTCTCCCTAGCACAGTCCCGTTTCCTTTCAGTGTCCCCTGATGATTCCTCACGCCTTTCTCTTGCATCTCCCCTTGTTCTGTTTTATTTATTTTTGAATATTCTCTTATCAGCTCCTCACCCTTAGACCCCGTTGGCTCCCTCCCCTGTTCCTGTCTCCATCTCTTTTCGTCTCCATTCCTATCCCCCTGCCCGTTCCCTCTGCCCCCAAGGCCTCCTGACACTTCTTTCAGCATCGCCCACTGATCGCTACCAGTAGCTCACCTCTGCAAAACCACAACCAGGGAGAAAACATCGACACTGTTGTCAACCTGTGTGACAGTTTTGTTTTCCTGTCAAACACTCCTGGTGTCTTTCATTTAAATAGATTCTTTGACAGATATATCTTAGTAGGTTCCCTTTCAGAGGAAAAATGCACATTTTTAAAATTTTTAGTTTTAGTTTATGTTTTAAGTCTGATAAAACACTGTTATTAGGTCCTACGGGTAAAGAAATGTTTGGGGTTTTTTTGTTTTTTGGCTTCATGGTCATAAGCAAAGTGTCTAGGGTTTCCTGTTGGTTTCAGGTCCGACATGTCACAGCAGACTCCTCGGCACACTCAGCCTGTGACACACTCAGCTCAGGAGAGGGCAGCAGCCAACTACAATGCAAAGGGATGGACTCCGCTTCCCGGTCTTTAAAATTAAAGGGGAAGACCAGGTGTCCTACTTTGTGCTTCTATCATTCAGTAACTTTTCTGTTGATTTCAGTAAGTCATACACACTTTTCCTTATGCCTATTGGATTTTGTTGATTTAAAGAGATGTTCTGGCTCAGGCTTGAGTTGATACCCACCCTTTCCCCACTAAACCCAGGCAGAAAGTTACAGTGAACAAAGAAGGGCTACAGTTCCCCATGCTGAGAAGACCAGCAAGTGCTTCCAAAAATATTCTTTCCTTTCAGGGAGGGAATCCATTTGGCTTCCCTTCAGTGCGTGGCTTGTTGGAATCTGGGATTAGATCCGCAATAAGCGATGAGACATCCAGAGAAACGGAGTGCCTGGTATTTATGGCAGAATATAGAAGAACTCATCTTTTCTTAAGCAATTCTTTAGTTTATGGTTTAGCCAAAAGTAAGCAAGCTGGTTCCATGGCCAACCAAGACCCTGAGAGAAGATTCCCCACCAATATTTCCCATGAATGATGAGGAGTCTACAGAGTTTCCATCATCGAAGCCATTTGAGTTCAGTGTATACGCTCTGGAATGATCAGTGTAAAAATGTCAATCTCTAAGTGGTTCTGTTGCCAAAAGAGTTTATAGATTGTGTTGAAGAGAAAATCGGCACCTGTGTTTTCTGTGGTGTTACTGCAGGATTCAAGTGGAATGGAGTGATGATGTCTCTGGGAATATGGTTATGCAGGGACCATGTTAAAAGAGGTGTCACATGAGCCGTCACCCAGCAGGGGTAGAGACAGAACAGAGCAATGTCCTACTATATTAATTGGCAAAAAAAAAATATGCTGTTAACTGACACACAAACTCACAGGAACTGGCCGCTTCTATACCAAGACACAGCCTCCAGGCTGCTTCTATACTGGGACACAGCCTCCAGTCTCCCTATTAAAACATTAAATTAATATCAACCAAAGAAGTCCTTCCCCACTTGGAGAGGAGCCCTCAAGGAAGTCTGGTTTCTCCAGCTGTTTTCTGAAATAGCCCCTTGTGTGGGTGTCCTTCCAGGTCCTGAAGTACTCACACAGGCTTCTTCAAATACGCGCGGTGTTGAACGTCAGTGCTCATGGCCCTCAGCCTGTCCACACCAGGCTGCTGACCATAGGAGGGAGAAGCCCTCTGCGGAACCTGGCGACCCCAGAGTGGCATTCCACTGGGTGGTAGTAATCCCAGAGCATAGTGGTCTCTGTGGGCCTCCCATGGCCCTGGCCTCACATGCAGCCTCTTGGTACTGACCAAAGGGACCCCTCCTGTGCAGAATACCTGTGCCTTCAACCACAGTTTTTCTCCAACAATCCAGAACTACTTTAGTCTGTTACGCCAGACTCCACCAAGCACAAAATCATCCCGTGGCCTCTTTGGTTGATAATCCAAAAAGGGGGCTCCAAGGAATTTGAATTAGTCTATAATTTTGGGAGCTTTCTTTATAAGAAAGAGTACAGAATCTCATATCATATTTCAGCAATTTAGTAAAAATAGCATTTTGCTGGGAAAAGAATACTAAGGGAAGGTACCTGGTTCCCTTCTTCTTAATACTTCCTTTCTGCCCAACTGAACATTGCAAACTTCCACAACAGCCCAGGATGATCTTGCCTGTTTATTAAAGCAATTGGATTTTATACATTTGATACTTTAGCTCTTTTGTTTAAACTTTTTTCCTTGTTATTTGGTGTACAATATTTAAATGTACAATATTTATCTCCATAATTAGCTTAATTATAGAACAGAGTTTCTCTTCCTTCTCATAGTCTTCAGATAATTCAGAAATGTTTAAATCTTCGCACTCACTTTATATATGTTGTGCTGTTTCTAACTTCCTATATGTAAATACTTTTTAACATACTTTGGTGTTTCAAGTTCTGTCTCTACTTTTATTGTGATCATTATCACCATGATTCTGTTATCATTCTTAATGTTGGATTTTTTTTCTGGTACACTCTATTTTTTTATTCTCCTTGGGTATTTTGAAAGTATTTTAGTTATTTGTGTATGTAGACATAGGAAAGTGCTTTGCTTAAATTAAGCTGTAAGCTCTCTGATGGACAGATATTGACCTTAAAATTTGGTCCTCTTAAATGCTACCGATACGGTTTTCTTCCAATTAACAGGTGCTATTTCAACAAAACTTGTTTCTCTGCTGAACTACTCTGTCCTTTCCACTTCGGACTTTAATTTTTAATTGCCTGTGATTCGGTTTGCCAATGCCTGAATATACCAAGCCAAAGGTAGATATTTCCCTTGATGGTGGCATCTTCTCTCCATTTTGCTAACTTCCAGGCTGAGAATGAATAGCAAGAAAAACAGTCCAAGTGGCCAGGGTTTGCTAAGAACCTACTGAGCAGACAGCTTCACAAACGGCTCCTCAAGTGTTTTGGCAGTGGGGGACAGACTATCCAGCTAGCCCATAGCCACATCTGTTTGAAATTTCTTGCTTTCCACTTCTCCACCTCCAGGTAGACTTCAACCTGGAATTCTAGAAATACTTTTTGACCCAGGCCCTGCTCACCAGTGAGACAGCACACACAGAGACAGGCAGTGTGGTCTCAGTTCAGAAGAGACCTTTCTCCCTGACCTGAACACATCCATCCTGGGCAGTGTGACACCAGGGTGAGGTCCCTGCATGGGGAGACAGATGACCTAGTTTCTGGTTCCAGTTCTGTCACTGGTGCAATGACGGCCTTTCTGGGCCTTGGTCCTATAAATACAGGGCTAGACTCACAATGCAACGCAAATATTCTATATGGAAAGACTTAGCCGAACAAATCAGCCTGTTCTTTGAAATGTAGCTTTGCTACTGCCCAGATGTGGAGGATTTTAGCAAATAAACACAACTGCTCTTTTAAGTAAGAGGTCCTACCCACTGGGAACCACAGGGGCCAATGACTTAAACCACAGTAATGTAATAGGTATCCTAAAGATCAAAGGTGAACCCAAACGAGTGATGTAGGAAGATCAATTATCAATTGCACTAAATAAAGGCTCTTTTGAAAAAGCCATCAAATGAAAAAGATGAAGCAGGAACTGGCTAAATTTGCAAAATGGTTAGACAACAGCCTGACACACTTCAACTTACAAGGAAAAAAAAGGACAGATAATTTTTTGCTGAAATTGTAGTCCTTGTTGTTTGTGTTGTCCTAGAGTTTTATGTGCCATTTTGTACTTCTTCTCTATGATGTAAATACTTTTCATTGTAAAAAATGTAAATATTAACTATATTTTTTGTTTCTGTCTTTTCTAAAATGGAAGTTGATCCAACTAATAAATTACAAATCATCTATATCTTGTTTTTTGTTTGTTTGATTTTTAGAAATTATATACCTTTACTGTCCTTCAGAAGGGAAAGAGTTTCATGATTAAAGAGAAACTTCATTCCTAACTAATGGAAGTAAGATGGTGCCATATAAGAGGAAAAGATGAAGGGTCAGGAGAGTGAGTTTTAGCTCTGACTTTTTCATTAACAGATGTGGGGCCCTGACTAAGTCAGTTAACCTCTTAGAGCTTCATCTAAAACTGAAAATAGCTGCCATTGTTGTTTTAAAAATCAATAAGGTAATAGATGCAAAATGCTTTGGAAGTAAAAAGCTGTACTCAAAGGCATGGAATTACTAAGTCTTAACTGTCATTATGTCTATTGGTTGAGGGATGAAAATTTTATATATAGGAAATTTGTTTAATTATTTTATTTTGCTTGAATTCTGTTTTGGGACAAAACCAAACAGAAATTGAATGTCAAGTTAACTTCTCCTACTGGTACTTCTAAAGGTCCATGATTAATCATCATAATGATCTTATGACCTTTAAGAGCATTGGGGAAGAAATAAGTTTCAACAAATTTTAACGAAATTCTTAAGTCTGAATATGTTCTTGGTTTGACCAAAATTTCTTCATCAGTGCCTAACATTCCATGATGAAGGCTTTTCTGCAGGCAGAAATGTAATCAAATGATGTGGAATTGGCAATCCATCCAAAAGGGGAAGGAATCCCAAGGAATGTCCCAGGCAAACTCTACTTTGGACCCAAGGAACTCACATACACAAATACATCAAACTGAGAAGTGCCTTCTTTTCCTTTGTAAATGACCAAACTGAACCAATTCAACTCAAAGGAAAGCCACAATAACTAGAAATTTACTTCACGCTTCCACAGACCAAAATGCTTAACCTTGGAGTCTTGCCATGTCAGAGTAGAAAGAAGCCTTAAAGATCATCTGCACCCCTCACATCTTATAGATGAGAGACTGGGAATTTATGTGACTCATCCAGGGTCATTCAAAATCATGGGCCCTCCAGCTCATGAGAAAAACAGCTAGGGATAAAGAGACAATATAGCCCTTCTCAGCAGCTGTGTTTCCACCCCCTCCACCTGCAGCTCAGGATGAGGGACATGGAGGGCAGGTGGAGGGGAACTCGTGCTTTCATCTCTCAGCCACGTACAGGCCCTCCATCTTCCCCTGAGACCCTCAGAAATACAGGCATTGCACTGTAGAGTTTGGGGATCTCGGCTGTGGATGAGGACAATTGTGTCATAAAAGTAAAAGCTTCCATCTCTCCTCCTTTTCTGAGAAGCAGGATGGGACTGGGAAGTCCCTGAAGAAGTGGGTTCCAAGTCTGAGTCTTCCATTAAGCATGATCATGAGCCCTTCCTTCTGTGAAATGCTAGCACTGAGCCTTTAAAAGCACCTTCTCCACTTTCTCTTTCCTGGCTTTTACTGCCTCACTGCCAGCCCTGAACTTCTATCAGATCCTTGATGCAGAATTGGTAAAACAGGAAGGTATCTTAGATACACAGTCCTGTGATTTCCAATTAATTAACCCAACAATTCAGAAAATAGCATTAGAAAGAATTTCAGCTGTGTTTTGTTTTAAATGATTGATGTTTAAAAGTTCTAGTTTAAAAGTCTCTAGAAAATTGATCTGGGTAACCAAATCTTGGAAAGACAGGAAAAACAAGTGGCCGAATCTTTCCACAAACAATCAGGATTTGGAAGGATTTTTGCTAAAAGATAATGTTCAGGAAAAGGTAAAACTATACTCTTACACTGATATAAAAATGAACACATGTTAAAGATTTTATTTGACTCATATGATGACGGAACCAGACAGATGTTTTTACCGGTCTAAAGGAAAAATCAAACAAGCACAAATTATATGCAGTAAAGAAGGTTGAGATGAACTGCAAATGGAAACAAAGTCAATTATCGCTATCAGACAGTATATAATTTATATAACTATCAGTTACCTACATGTTAGAAAGGGTTGTAAAATAGCTCAGACAATGAACAGTATAGAACCTGATACCCCAGGATAAGCTATAGATGTGGCATCATTTTCCATTAAAGCATAGAACTTTTTCCTACAATTGTAAAGCAATACTCTGCCATATTTAATACCTAGACTTATTTCACAGACATTAAAACACATTATTCTTTTCCACTCATATATTAGGCTGGTAAACGTGTAATCAGAAAAACCCCTGGGCAGATATTGATGGAGCCCTGTATTTGAGTGTTAACCTTCTGACCTCTGAACTCTCTGAGCCCTTTTCCTCTGTCTATTCACTATCTCCACCCCCTACCCCACCCCCACTTAGCGTGGGGCTAAGAACTCTTGATGTAAATACTAACTCTGCAGAGCTGATCAAAAGCAGATGTAGTGAAGGATGTTGACCCTGTATTTCATAGCACTCATCACTGGGTGAGTAATAAATCTCTATGTTTATATGACTAGAGTCTTTCCTCTGAATTAAAGACCCCTAATCCTTCATATTTGTGGCTGCTGACTGGGAAGAACATCTTTGCTACTGGCCTCTTAATTCAATGTGCCAACAGCTAAGATGCTCTTAGAATAATAAATTGCAGTCTCTCTTGTGACCTCATATAGCCCCATACAGTCGCCCTCCTGACCTCACAGAGGCCCATCCAATGATACTTCATGCATATCATCCACCCACTCTTTTTAACTGGGCTGGCAGAATCATAGTATCCTAGTCCTGGAGAGGTGAACTACGTCTCCCTCCCTACTTTTTCAGTATTAATTTAATTAATGTGGTCATTATACTCTTGCCATTGCTAAGGATACAGTGATTTCCTTAGCATTGCTGGATCATTTCACATTAAAATAATAAATCAGAATATTAATTCAAGATGTGGCTGTGACCCTAAGAAGTTATGTGGCTGTGGCACTAACAAGTTATGTGCCTTCACCAGCCCTTCATCTCCCAAGGCCTCTTCTTCTTCATAAACGTGAAGACACTGAATTCTAAATCTTTTTTGATTCTATCCTGGTTTACAGTGATAGCTGGTGATATATTGTGACCATTGGTGTCTTTAATATGTTGTGACTATAGTAGCTGTTGACAGCCTGTATGTGTGATTGGAAAACGGCAGTGTACCCTCTCAGAAGTAAGATTTTAATGTGGAAATGGAGAGAGATTGGTTTGGATAACTCCAGTCACATAGAGATCTCTTTCCTAACTCATGCCTCATTTGAGAAAGCAGTAAATTCCCCCAAAAAAGCTGTTAAATGGCATCTCCAAGGATTCTGAGCTTGAACAGGCCTTCAGGAGTTTAGGTACTGGATATTCCAAAAGTAGATTGTTTATCTCCCTGGCTTTTGAAGAGTGAGGATGGGTTATGCCGACTTAAATACATTCTTGTTCAGCTCCTCTACCTCCTCATTCTCACTGGCAACAATGGATATGAAAATACAATGTAATGGAGAGAGATTCAGCAAAAACATTGGCCTGTACTTTTCAAAAATATCAGTGTCATGAAAGACAAAGAACAATGAGGAACTGATCCAGAATAACAAAGAGTAAAGATTAAAGAGACATGGAAAATACATTCAGGGCCAGAAAAAAAAAGGGACAAAAAGTTCATTGTAGGGCAATTGACAACATTTGAATATGGTGTGATGTTATATAAGTGAATATTCTTGTGCTTAGAAAATACACACTGAACCTAAATTTTGAACCTAAATTCTATATGCTATCAACTAAGTATTATAACAAAATAAAAACATGTTCAGACTGCAGGACTTAGCATATTTCTTTGGCCATAAACTCTCACTGAAATTAATGCTAGAAAATGTACTTGAGCAAATAAGAAGACATGGGATACAAGAAACTATTATATCCATAGAAATTGGTAAAATGTGCAGCTAAGCCTAAATAATTGTTGTTTTATTGATAGAATCTAGAAGAAACAAAAATCCCAAGTAGTTTCAGCAAGGAAAGTAGCAGAGACCTGGGGAAGGAGAAAGTAAAATTATACCTAGTTTATTCCTTATTCTGAATAAGAGGAAGAGAGAAATACTGATTAATTGTGGTCATACAGAGAAGATACCATGTGCTAAAATTTAAAGGTATTCAGGGTGACTTCAGCACAAATGGAGGAGTAAGGAGTTCTGAACATTCTCTCCTCCATAAAATCAACAAAAACAATGGCAAAAATTGTCAGAATCGACTTTTTCAGAACTCTAGAATTAATGAAAGGTTTACAGCAATCCAGGGAACATTTATTCAAGAAAACTGGCTGAAACTTGGTAAGAACAGAGAGTTTTGTGGAGTTTTAACTTGCCTATTTCCATGCACCCTCCTCAGCTGAGCCGTAGCCTTGAAACTATGAAACCAGCAGCCTGGCAGCCAGACGCCCTTGGGTTGAGCAGGAAGTGGGGTGCAGGAGGGAAGGTGGTTATGTGGGAGGCAGAACCAGGTTGGAGCTCATTCAAGGCCATGCTTCCAGAGAATTATCATTACTTAACCTGTCTGGTCATTCCCTGGAAGACCCCATTCACAAGACTTATCTTATTTGACCCGGATCAGGGTTAGCCCAGTGTAAACAGCCTCTTCTCCAGGAGAATTTGTCAGAAACAGACAGCAGTGACTATTTAACATTGTGGCTGCCTGGATGGTGGCTAACAGCTGGGACAAAGAATATTCCAACCAAAATGTTTAAAGGGAAAATCTGAGACATGAGATATCCATGGGGATTTTTTTAAAACTCCAACATACTCACAGTAGTCTAGAAAAACATATGCATGTACAGGGCTGTGGGCATGCTCAGGAAAGATCTGAGAAAGCCCTAGCTATTACTTCTGGCTGACCTTGAGGCCATACACAAACAGTAAGTGAGTACTAAGCAAGAGTTGTCATCCCTGGCTGAGTGTTAAAGGCATGCCTCAATATGCATACAGAGCCTCTTGGTACAGAATGAGAGACTTATTTGTTCTAGCCATTTGAGGAAATCTCTGTGTAATCATTAGCTAATGTCTAAGTTAACTGAGCAGAGACATCAGTGACCGTACATAATGAAAAAGACATTCTAGAATTACCTCAAAAAAGTCACTATCAAAAGAAAACAATAATAACAACAAACAGCAAGGACAGCAAGTCATGGAGTGGGGAGGGGGAAGAAAGAATCTGATTCCCAGAGATGACACCTAATATTATATGGTGTTCTGTTTCAATTAAAATTTTAAAATATGCAAAAAGAAAGCCTACATACAAGAAAAAAGCAGGTAATAGGAACTACCTTTGTGGAAGCCAGATGTTGGACTTACTAGACAAAGATATTAAAATCACTATTTTAGATATGTTCCAAAAAAAAAAGTAATCCATGGGTAAAAACTGAAGGAAAATAAGAGAATAATATCTCACTGTATAGACAATATGAATAAATTGATAGAAATTATAAAATGGAACAACTAGAAATTCTAAGATTAAGAAAATACAACTGGACCAAGTGCGGTGGCTCACACCTGTAATCGCAGCACTTTGGGAGGCCAAGGCAGGCAGATCACTTGAGGCTAGTTCACGACCAGCCTGGCCAACATGGTGAAACCCCATCTCTACTAAAAATACAAAAATTAGCTGACAGTGGTGGCAGGTGCCTGTAGTACCAGCTGCTTGGATGACTGAGGCAGGAGAATCACTTGAACCTGGGAGGCAGAGGTTACAGTGAGCCAAGATCACACCACTGCACTCCAACCTGGGTGACAGAGCAAGACTCCGTCTCAAGAAAAAAAAAGAAATAAAAAACAACTGAATTGAAAATTTCACTAAAGGGGTTAAACAGCACATATGAGCATACAGAAGATGGAATCAGCAAACTTGAAGATAATTCAACTGAGGTTATTCAGTCTAAGGAACAGAAAGAAAAGACAATGAATAAAACTAAACAAGCCTCAGGGACATATGGGAAATTAAGCATACCAACATATGCATACTGGGAATCTGAGAAGAAGGAAGAGAAACAGACAGAAAGAATATACAAAGAAATAATGGCCAAGACCAGTCTGGCCAACATGGTGAAACCCTGCTGAAAAATATAAAAATTAGCTGGGCATGATGGCAGGTCCGTGTAATCCCAGGTACTCGGGAGGCTGAGAGAGGAGAATTACTTGAACCTTGGAGGCGGAGGTCACAGTGAGCCGAGATTTTGCCATTGTACTCCAGACTGGGTGACAGAGTGAGACTCTGTCACAAAAAAAAAGAAAGAAAGAAAGAAAGAAAGAAAGAAAGAAAGAAAGAAAGAAAGAAAGAAAGAAAGAAAGCAAGCAGTAATGACAAAGAGGCAGATGTAAATAGTGTTTTATCAATTACATTAGATGTAAATGGATTAAACATGCCAATCAAAACACAGAGATCATCAGAATGGATAAAAATATGATCTATCTATATGTAATTTACAAGGGACATATTTTGAATTCAGAGACACAAATAGAACAAATGATAATCTAAAGAAAACTAGAGTGGCTATACTCATTACACAAAACAAACTTTAAGACAAAAATTGTTACTAGGGGCAAAGAAGGACATTTTAAAATAATAAAAGAGTCAATCCATCAAGAAGATATGGTAATTATATCACTGATGTCAACAAGATGGTTGGCCAGAGTTGCCTGGCACTTTTTCTCCCTGACAAAAAGGGACCAAAACAATGAATAAACAACTGGAATGACTAAGGAAGTATGCTGGAGAGCACCTAAGGGCAGGAAAATCCCATGGAACATGGAAGCCCAGGATAGCATCATAGAGAGAGGAGGGGCACACCCTGCATCTGCAGCACTGTCTTCCCGACCAGGATTGGCTAGGAGTCAGGGGGTACTTTTTCTTACAGGGAGAAGGTAAGTTGGAAATCCCTAGTGGTCCTCATAGCCACTACAGACACCAGCAGTTCTTGCTAGAAAAGAGTCTCTCAGTCCTCACAGGCCCTGAATCCAGTTTGGGGAGTTCTGGAAGTTTCTGTGGCTGCATTGCCCTGGAGTAAGAGCCCAAGTTGTGTACTACCTATCCCTACAACCTGAGCTGCTATGACACGGTGGACACACTGCTAGAGTGCATCCTGCCGTAGGAGCTGGTGGCCACTGCCTTTCTCCATCCATGAGACCCTGTTATCATTCCAGCATGTTCACATATGTGACTGTGACACTGTAACCCCAGCTGCATGGAGCCTAGAACCAATGGAATGATGGAGACTCTGGTGGTCAAACCCGCAGAGCACTCCTTGCCACCCCAATCCCAGGGAACGGGTGAACCTATATAGTAAGAATGCCACTGATCAGGCAGCCAGCCTGTCACACCTACAAAGAGTTGTGCTGCACAGCTGGCAAACCTGCTGTGCCTGGACACACTGATGCGAAGCCTGACAGCCAGCAAAGCAGCAGCCCAGCCTCACAGAGACGAATCAGTCTGCCACACTAGCATGCACTCATGCCCAGCTATACAGCCAGTATAGCAGTGGTCCTACACTCCCAGAGAGCCCACTGCATAGCTGGTTAGACTGCTATACCTATATGTGCCTGGCTTGACAGCAAGGCTGGCAGCATGAAAAGCCCCCCCTAGAAAGCCCACCACACAGTCTGCTGGCCCACCATGCCCAAACATGCCTGACCTAAAATCCGCCCAGACTCCCCACCCTCCAGCAAAACCATGCCACTGCCATCACAAACATCTGCAGTTTAGGCCACTGAGACAATCAGAGACAATACTGGTGAGATTACAACTGGAAAACAAAACCACACAGAGACCACAGTACTGAATCTACCCAAAGCCAAAGCTAACACAATGCCCAATCAACACGCTAGAACCCATCTACAGGAAAGCCTCTCCCTATAAAAGTCTAGAGAATTAGGAAAAGGAACTGTTCCACTAGATGCACAGATATCAACATAGGAACACAAGAAACATAAAAAACCCAAAAGAACAATATAAGTTTCCAGTAACAGACCTTGAAGAAATGGATATTTACAAAATACCCAAAAAGGAATTCAAAATAATGATCTTAAGGAATATCAGTGAGATACAATAGTATACAGACAACTCAGTAAAATCAGGAAAGCAATTCATGATCTGTGTAAGAAATTCAACAAAGGGAGAGTTATCATTTAAAAAAAACAAAAAACAAAAAACAGAAATCTTGGACCTGAAGAACTCAACAAATGAAATAAAAAATACAATTGAGAGCTTCAACAACAGGCTAGATCAAGCAGAAAATAAGAATTTCTGAACTTGAAAACATGTCTGTTAAAACAACCCAGTGAGAGAGAGGGAAAAAAAGAACTAATAAAAATAATAAGAAAGCCTATGGGAGTTATAGGACACCATTAAGCATATAAATACTCACATTATACAGGTGTCAGAAGGAGAAAAGATTAAGGCACAGAAAACCTATTTAGCAAAACAATAGCTACACACTTCCCAAATCTTGGAAGAGATATGGATATCCAAAGCCAGGAAGCTCAAAGACACCAGTTAGATTCAGCCCAAAAAGTCCTCTCCAAAGCACATTATAATCAAACTATGTAAAGCCACAAAGAGGGGCCTTTTCCTCTCAGAAGCCCCACCTTCTCACTAGAGAGAGAGTTGTTCTCCTTTCTCTTTCTTCTTCCTGTTAAACCTCTGCTCCTAAACTCCTTATGTATGTCTGTGTCCTAAATTTCTTTGGCATGAGAAGATGAGCCCTGGGTATTTACCGCAGATGACAAAGCTGCTTCATAATGGGGGATTATCCAGGATCCTAAGGTACAACATTCATCAAAACGGGGAGAAGAGGACAGAACTCCAACTCTGTCCTTTCATTTTAGGGCTCTTGGCCTCCATTTTAAACCAATCAAATCAACAACGGGCATCCTTTAGCCATTTAAGAATACAATTAGCATGGTTGCCATTCTTAAAGACTTGGATGTGAGGCTTGCTGGGGAGAACATGGAGAATCCCACAGTACCCACAAGTTGCTGGGCATATTGGCCATGTTTGAGCCAGCTTCATTTCATGAAGGACATAGCCGTCACATGGGGCTGGAAGAGGTCCTGGAGCAACTGAGGATTTCTGGCTGGGGCTACCAGCTGGTGTTATCCAAAGGCTTCTGGACTGACCCCAGCCTCCAACCAACCAATGGTGTGTCAGCAACAGGATCTCCAACTTTCCTATCATAATTTCCTCCTTTCCTGTAAGCAACCACCATGTCTCCTATCCTCCTTGTGTATGCAATGTGCAGGAAGTTCTACAGTTCAGGGAATTAATCTGTGGGCCCTACATAAATCAGACACTGCCCCTTCAAGCCTACCTATGAAATCCAGCAAATTCTGCCACTGGCCAGCCTTTTCTTCTTGGAAGCTCCTCTCTCTCAGTAGAGAGAAAGCTGTTCTCCTTTCTCTTTCTTCTGCCTATTAAACCTCTGCTTCTAAACTCAAAAAAAAAAAAAGTCATAAAGAGGAAATTCTAAAAGCTATGAGAGAAAAACATCTCATTAAACTATCAGCAGACTTCTCAGCAGAAACCTTGCAGGCCAGGAGACAATGTTTCAAAGTGCTCAAATTAAAAAAAACTGTCGGCCAGGCGCAGTAGCTCACACCTATAATCCCAGCACTTTGGAAGGCTGAGGCAGGCTGAGTGCAGGAATTTGAGACTAGCTTGGGCAACATGATAAAACCCTCATCTTTACAAAAAATACAAAAATTAGCCAAGTGTGGTGGTGCATAGCTGTAGTCTCAGCTACTTGGGAGGCTGAGGTGGGAGAATCACTTAAACCTAGGAGGCAGAGGTTGTGGTGAGCTGAGATTGCGCCACTGCACTCCAGCCTGGTGACAGAGTGAGACTCTAAGAAAAAAGAAAAAGAAAAAAAAAGCCCACCAACCAAGATTACTATATACAGCAAAACTATCCTTCTGAAATGAAGGAAAAACTAAATATTTCCCAGACAAGCAAAAGCAGAGGGAATTCACAACAGGCAGAATGAACTTAAATGCTTAAGAAAGTGCTACAACTGGAAACAAAGGATGACAATTACAATTATGAAAACACATGAAAATATAAAATTCACCAGTAGAGGTAAATTCATAATCAAACTCAGAATGCCCTAATGCTATAATGGTGCTATGAAAATCTTTCAATTCTCTGGTATGAAAGTTTGAATTCAAAATGGTCAAAAAGAACAACAACTACAATTAATGACTAAAGAGCACACAATAGCTGAAGATATAAATTAAGGCAACACATGTAAGGGGAAGAGGGGATGTCTAGAGTATTTGTAAGCAACCAAAGTTAGGTTGTTATCAGCTTAAAATAGTCTATTATAACTACAAGACTCTTTATATTACCCCATGGTAACCACAAAGAAAGAAATTACAGCAGATACAAAAATGAGAAAGAAAAAGGAAACATAGCTCAACACCACAGGGAAAAAAACAACAAAGCACAGAGGTAAACAACAAGAAAGGAAGAAAAACGAAGGATCTAGAAAACAACTGGAAAACAATTAACAAAATGGCAAGAATAAGTCCTTACCAATCAAAAATAACCTTGAATTTAGACAATAGCTCACACCTGTGATCCTAACACTTTAGAAGGCTGAAGCAGGAGGATTGCTTGAGGTCAGGAGCTCAAGAGCAGCCTATGCAACATGGCAAGACACCATCTCAAAAAAAAAAGAAGGAGGAGGAAGAAGAAGAAGAAGTAGAAGGAGGAGGAGGAGAAAGAAAAGAAAGAAAGAGAGAGAGACAGAGAAAGAAAGAAAGAAAGAAAGAAAGAAAGAAAGAAAGAAAGAAAGAAAGAAAGAAAGAAAGAAAGAAAGAAAGAGAAAGAAAGAAAGAAAGAACAAATCCTTCTTAGCTTATTCTATGAGGTTAGTAGTATCCTAGTACCAAAACCAAAGACATTACTGAAGAATAAAACTGTAGATCAAAATCTCTTATGAATATAGATGTAAAACTCCTCAATATGATACTAGCAAATTGAATTCAGCAACATATAAAAAGAATTGTATGATATGACCAAATGAGATTTATCATAGGAATGTAAGATTGGATTAACATATGAAAATCAATTACATTTACAATAGCTTTAAAAATAATACAATCGGCTAGGTGCAGTGGCTCATGCCTGTAATCCCAGTACTTTGGGAGGCTAAGGTGGGCAGATCACCTGAGATCAGGAGTTCAAGACCAGCCTGACCAACATGGTGAAACCCTGTCTCTACTAAAAATACAAAATTAGCTGGGTGTGGGGGTGCATGTCTGTAATTCCAGCTACTCGGGAGGCTGAGGCAGGAGAATTGCTTGAACTCAGGAGGCGGAGGCTGCAGTGAGCCGAAATCACACCATTGCACTCCAGCCTGGCAACAGAGCAAGACTATGACTCAAAAAAAAAGAAGAAGAAGAAGAATACGATCTTAGAAATAAATTAAACAAAAAGAGCAAGACTCATACACTGAAAACAGCAAAACATTATTGAAAAAAGTTAAAGAAGACCTAAATAATGGAAAGACAGTTTGTGTTCACAGATTAGAATACTTAATCTTGTTATGATGGCATTATTCCCTAACTTGATTAGTATATTCAGTGCAATTCTTGTCTAAATCCCAGCTATAGAACTTGTAGAAATTGACAGGCTGATACTAAAATGCATATGGAAATGCAAGGGACACAGAATAGCTAAAACAATACTGAAAAAAAGAACTTAAAGAACTCTCCTAAAAAACAAATAACTGAATTGAAAAACTGGTAAAGAATTTTAATAGACATTTCTCCAATGATGATATACTAATGGTCAATAAGCACATTAAAAGATGTTCAATATCATTAATCATTATGAAAATGCAAATCCAAACCACAATAAGATACCACTCCACACCCACTAGAGTGCTATAATAAAAAATCTGGAAAAACATGACAACAAAAAAATGAAAATCAAGGACATGAAAACATCTGGAACCCTAATAAACTACTAATGAGAATATGAAAAGGTTGCACCCACTTTAAAAAACAGTTTAGCAGTTCCTCAAAAAGTTAAGCATATACTTTGGGAGACCAAGGCAGGAGGATCACTTGAGCCCAGGAGTCTGAGACCAGCCTGGGCAGCATGGTGAGACTACATCTCGACAGAAAAGTTTTTAAAAATTAGCTAAGCATGGTTGTGCATGCCTGTAGTCCCACCTTCTCAGGAGGCTGAGGTGGGAGAACACTTGAGCACAGGAGGTCGAGGCTGCAATGAGTCATGTTTATCCCACTGCACTCCAGCCTAGGTGACAAAGTGAGATCTTGTCTCAAAAAAAAAAAAAAAGGTTAGGCATGGAGTTATCAGATAGCCCAGAAATTCCACCCCTGGGTATATGTGAAATGGAAATGAAAACATGTTCACACAAAAACTTGTACACTAATGTTCGCAGCAGCATTGCTCATAGTAGTTAAAAAGTATAAACAGGCTGTGCGCCATGGCTCACACCTATAATCCCAGCAACTTGGGAGGCTGAGGCAGGCAGATCACCTGAGGTCAGGAGTTTGAGACCAGCCTGGCCAGCATGGCGAAACCCCGTCTCCACTAAAAAACAAAAAATAAATTAGCCAGGTGTGGTGGTGGGCGCCTGTAGTCCCAGCTACTCAGGAGGCTGAGGCGGAGAATTGCTTGAATCCAGGAGGCAGAGGTTGCAGTGAGCTGAGATTGCGCCATTGCACTCCAGCCTGGGTGACAGAGTGAGATTTTGTCTCAAAAAAAAAAAAAAAAAAAAAAAGTATAAACAACCCAGATGCCTATCAACTAATGAATGGATAAACAAAATACAGTATGTCTACACAGTAGAATATTATTTACCCCCGCCAAAAAAAAGGAATGAAGTCCTGATCCATGCTACAACATCAATTTTTTTTTTTTTTTTTTTTGAGACAGGATCTTGCTAAATCACCCAGTCTGTAACTACAGCCTCAACCTCCCTAGCTCAGGTAATTCTCCCACCTCAGCCTCCAGAGTAGCTGGGACCACAGGTGTGAGCCACCACGCCTGGCCAATTTTGTTTAAATTTTTGCAGAGACAGATCTCACTATGTTGCCCAGGCTAGTCTTGAACCCCTAGGCTCAAGCGATTCTCCTGCCTTGGCCTCCCAAAGTGCTAAGATTACAGGTGTGTGTCACCACACTGTGCTATAACAGGATAGTTTTCATCTACTTCTCTCAGACTAAGTAAACAAAAAGATAACAATATAGATTAAAATTAGTCAATAAGTTTTATTGATTAGTTATAGGCATCACACTGCCAAAACAGAAGATTACTTTCTTTTAAAACCTTATTCAAACCATTATAAAAAGCAGAAATCATGAAGGTTTCATTCACTCTGTCCAAAATGCAATCGATTTAAAAATGAATAACAAGGGCCGGGCGCGGTGGCTCAAGCCTGTAATCCCAGCACTTTGGGAGGCCAAGGCGGGCGGATCACGAGGTCAGGAGATCGAGACCATCCTGGCTAACATGGTGAAACCCCGTCTCTACTAAAAAAATACAAAAAACTAGCCGGGCGAGGTGGCGGGCACCTGTAGTCCCAGCTACTCGGGAGGCTGAGGCAGGAGAATGGCATAAACCCAGGAGGTGGAGCTTGCAGTGAGCTGAGATCCGGCCACTGCACTTCAGCCTGGGCGACAGAGCGAGACTCTGTCTCAAAAAAAAGATTAAATTAAATTAAATTTTAAAAAATGAATAACAAGGATATTTAAAGAATACACGTATTTTTATTCATGTGTACATTTTTAAGCACTATTTTTAGTAACTAAAGAAGCAATCAAAACAAATTATAAATTTAAAATATGTAACACTAAGAACACACAAAATTTATACATGAAAACAAAATAGTACAGGAGAATTTAAAACATTAATTTATTAATAAAAAACAAGAAAGGATGAAAATAACCCAAAAGCTACAAAAAAGAATAATCAAAATATCCAATGAAAATAGAAGAAAAGAATTATTAAAGATAAAAACAGAAATTAATTTAATAATAAACAAATGAAAGAAAAAGAGTAGTTATTTAGGTTATGTAGTAATATCCAAATCTGGTTCTTTGTAATGACCAATAAAATAGACAAAACTCTGATAAGTTTATATAATAGAAAAAAAGAGAAAAACAAAACAAAAATAAGAAATATTAGAAATGAGAAAGTATATTACAAATTTGGGGGAGAATTTTTAATTTATGAGATATTACTATATATACTTTTTTTCTTTTAGATGGAGTCTCATTCTTTTGCCCAGGCTGAAGTGAAGTAGCATGATCTCAGCTCACTGCAACCTCCACCCTTCCAGGTTCAAGCAATTCTCTCGCCTTGGGCTTCCAAGTAGCTGGGATTACAGGCATCCACCACAATGCCTGGCTAATTTTTGTATTTTTGGTAGAGACAGGGTTTTGCCATGTTGGCCAGGCTGGTCAAGAACTCCTGACCTCAGGTGATCCACCCACCTCAGCCTCCCAAAGTGGCTAGGATTACAGGCATGAGCCACCGTGCCCAGCTGAAATATTATTATATATAATTTTATACCAATAAATTTGATGATGAAATTGATGATGATTTTCAAGGAAAATAAAGTATACTAGAATTAGCACAATTAAGGGGTAGATAACCTGAATAAACAAACAACTGTAAGAAACATCAAAGATTTATTAATAAAAACAACTCCAGGCTCAAATGGTTTTACAGGCAACTTCTACCAAATTTTCAAGAAACAGATAATTGCCATGGCACATCAACTATAAAAGTATATAAAAATAGATGAAAATTTTTTGAACTTAAACTATGAAGTTAACATAACCCTGTACTTGACTAGACAAGAACAGCCCCCAAATTAGACTGTGGTTCCACTCTATCCATGAATATAGAAACAAAAATCCCAAATAATACATTGTGAAATGAAATTCAACAATGCATTTCATGATTAATCCATGAGAATCAAGTGAGGTTTATGCCAGGAATGCAACAACTGTATTAATAGATTAACGAGGAAAAAATGAAAATTGTAATAGATGAAGGAAAAGTATTTGATACATTTCAATCCTCATAAATCAAAACTAATATAATCTTAACTAATTATAAATTTAAAAATGAAAGCTTAATTCAAGAATGAATATCCATAAGATTTTACACAAACATCCTTCTTAATGGTGAAGTATTAGAGGCAACATTGTATTAGAAGTCCTAGTCAATGGAATAACAAATTAAAAAATTAAAACTATAAATAATGGAAAGAACAAGACAAACACCTTCAGTTGTAAATATTATGACACTTTTCTAGAAAAATCCCAAGAGCATAGATTAATGAATCATTAAAATTAATAAAAGGGTTTAGTACAGTAGCCAGACACAACATCATCAATAAAATTTAATACTTTTTCTATACCAGTAAAAACCAGTGGGAAAACATCGTATGGGGGGAAATTCCCTTCAGAAGGTTATCAAACCTGAAAGAAAGGAAGGAAGGAAGGAAGGAAAGAAGGAAGGAAGGAAGGAAGGAAGGAAGGAAGGAAGGAAGGAAGGAAGGAAGGCAGGCAGGCAGGCTGGCTAGCAATTAACCAAACAAGAAATATGGAAATCCAGCTTCTTCTGATAATGACCAAGTAAGCTCTAAATGAACCAACCCTTCCACAGATAAAACAATAACCTTTGGACAAAACATGAAAAAAACAAATACTTGAGGGCACTGGGAAAAGACCAAAAGCAGGTAGACTTTGGAGCAGAGTTGACAGTTAAAATATAGGAATGACACTGGGTGAGTTTCACATTTTCATGGTTTCAATCCTGACAGCAGGCTTCAGTCTATGCCATTTAGGGTGACTAAAACATCAAAATTGCAGTCTTTCTGACTTGAAAACCTAGAAGACAGAGTTCAGGACAACTACAGCCACTATAAAATGAGGCAGTAATACCAGAAAAGAGAGAGTCACAGAGGTAGTGCCTTAACTTTCGTGTATAAACTCTACTTAAATCCCTGCCTAACCCCTGGACCACACATACATGGACAGACTTCAGCAGCCAGCTAAGGCTTAAAGAACTAAACTGAAATTTAATCTGTCACCAAAGACACAAGGACACGATGTTTATAATTTGAGTCAAACCAAATACATTGCATGCTAAAGCAGTAACATCAAGGTTCTTCACAGGATTATAACAAAATCTAGATCTCCATAGCATAATATTTATAATGCCCAACAGACAATAAAAAATTACTTGATACCCAAATAAACAGAAAATGTGGCTCATTCTCATGAAAAAAATTGATAAATACAAAACCCCAAGATGATCCAGATGTTTAAATTAGCAGAGAAGCATTTTAAAATGCTATTGTAACTATGCTTAAGGGTATAAAGGAAAATGTGCTCACAATAAATGATAAGATAGAAAATCTCAGCAGATAAATAAAAACTACAGAAAAAAATGGAAATACTAAAACTGAATAATACAATATCTGGAAACAATTACAGCAAATTGAGGAAGATGGACAAAAGCAAAAATGAGGTTAAAAATAGATCAATAGAATTATACAATCTGAAGAGCACAGAGAAAAACATTTTTTAACAAACAGAGATTTAGTGACATGTGGGACTGTATCAAAAGGTTTAACATCCATGTAATTGGAGTTGCACAAAAGAAGGAGAGAGAATGGAGCAGAAAAATGTTTTAAGAAATTATGAACAAAATTTTCTTAATATGATAAAATAAGCAAATTTATATATTCAAGAAGCTCAATGCATCCCAAAAAGAATTAAAAAATCCACACCTAGGAAGATCATAATCAACCTTCTGCAACCAAAAAATATATAAAATTTTTAAAGTGACCAGATACAAATGACACATATACACATTAAACAATTATTTGAATGACTACTGACTTCATAAATCATAAAGGCCAAAAGATAATGCAACAATATCTTTAAAATGTTTCAGAAAAACCTATCAACCAAGAATTCTATAATATTCATCATGTCAAGATTGAAAGCAAAAAACAGATATTTTCAGACAGAAGAAAACTAAGACTTGGACATGGTAGCTCACACCTGTAACCCCAGCACTTTGGGATGCCGAGGCAAAAGGATGGCTTGAGCCCAGAAGTTCAAGACCAGCCTAGGCAACACAGAGAGACCCTGTCTCTACAAAAAATTAAAAAAAAAAAAAAATAGCTGGGCATGGTGGCACACACCTGTGGCCCCAGCTGCTCAGCAGGAGGATTGCCTGAACCCGGAAGTTCAAGACTCCAGTGAGCTGTGATTGCATCACTGCACTCCAGCCTGGCCAACAGAGCAAGACCTTGTCTCAAAAAAAAAAAAAAAAAAAAGAAAAGAAAAAGAAAGGAAAAGAACAAAAGAAAGAAAGAAACTAAGAACCAACAGAATCATATTATAAGAAATGCTAAAGGAAAAAAAATGATTCCAAATGTAATGAAAATTTAGATCTTCAGGAATTAGTAACAAACATTGGAAACGGCAAATATATAGGTAAATATAACATTATATTTTTCTCTTACTTTTTTCAACTACAAAAAAAGTTTTAAAAATCATGACATGTGATCCATAACATATGTAAAGGCAACACATATGACAACTATATAGCATAATGGATGAGAAGGCATAATTGGAGCTATACAGGTGCAAGATTTTAGGGTTTACATAAAGTAGTACGATACTAACTCCCATTAGTTGTAGTAGTACAATACTCCAACTGTGAAGATTTGAAGATGTATGTTGTAAGCCCTAGAGGAACTATTTAAAAAGTAATACAAAGAGTAATATAAAAAGTAACACAAAGAGGAATAGCTAAAAAGTTAATAGATAAATTAAAATGGAAGTCCAAACAGTTTTAATACAATCCAAAAGAAAGCAGGAGAAATGGAAGAACACAGAGGAGGCAAACACAAGTAAATGTAACTTGCCTATGAAAAAGAACTCTAACTCTTTACTGAAGCCATGAAAGAAGACCTAGATAAATGGAGAGACATTATGTTTCTGAATGAATTGAATCAATACTGTAAAGCTGTCAATACTGTAAAACTCCCACAAATTAAGTTATAAATTTAATATAATTCAAAGCAAAATTTCTACAGAACTTGTTATGAAATTTGACAGAGTGATTGGAAATAATTTTCTGGCACAGAAAATAATATGCGAGAAGAGCAAAGAAACAAAGAGACGGGCTTTCACCGTGTTAGCCAGGATGGTCTCAATCTCCTGACCTTGTGATCCACCCGTCTCGGCCTCTCAAAGTGCTGAGATTACATTTTAACAATGAAGAAATTTCCAAAATATTTGAAGAATACCCATTAAAATATGGAAAAAGCAAAACCTAACTGAAAAACAAGCAAATGGTTTGAACAAGCAAGTCACAGAAGAAAAAGTGTAAATGTCCAATACATTTGAAAAACTGCATGTATAATTTAGTACCGAATGTAAGCTGCTATAATAAAAAGATCTCACACAGGGACTCAATAAAAATAGACGTTTATTGAGCTGGGCATGGTGGCACACACCTGTAGTCCCAGCTATTTGGAAGACTGAGGTAGGAGAATCGCTTTAGGCCAGGAGTTTAAGGCCAGCCTGGACAACACAGCAAGACTCCTCTTAGGCAAAAAAAAAAAAAGATATTTATTGCTCTCTCATGTAATAGATGGGCTCTGTGACACAAAACAGTCAGTTGGGCTGGTAGGGAAGGCATTCTTACTATATGGCCTTCAACAATGTTCTGGTCAGCACTTTTCCAGCTGCCGGAAAGAGGAAAAGGGGAAGACGGAGGCAAGCCCATACGTCACTTTGCTTTCATCCCATTGGCCTGAACTAAGTCACATGACCACAGCAAGCTGCAAAGACAGCTAGGAAATGTAGTCTTTAACCACTAAAAGGAAGAAGGTCCATACTAGAGGATAATTAGAGATATCTACCATAATGCAAAGGAAAGTAAATTAAAACAATAAAAAGGAATTTCCAGTCAGATTGTCAAACATGACTAAGTTTTATAGTATGAAAACTGACAAGAATAAAAGGAAACAAATATCCCAATATACTATTAACAGAGGGTATAGCTCAAGACAGTTTGGCAACATTGCTCAAACTTAACACATCTATCATGTGAACCTGAAATTCTATTTAAAGAGACTTACCACGTAGGAATCCTTACACTTGTTCTAAAAAAGAATGCACAAGCGTATTCATCGCAGCATTGTCTGTTATAGGAAAAAAAAAGAAATAAACTTAAATGTCCATCAATAGAGGAAATAATCTTAAATTCTGACATAATTCCTTCTATAGATTACTAAGTGGCTGTAAAAGAGAATAATGTAGTACTAACAGGAAACTAGCTCTAGGATATACTGCAAACTGGAAGAGCAAGATACACAATAATATACAAATGATCCTGTTCGTAGGACAATAAATAATAAGTAATAATAAATAAATACAAATATAAAAAATAATAAATAATGTCCTACAAATATACTAGCATATATGAAACTGCATGGAAATAAAATGGGAATTATGCTCACCAAACAGCAGTAACTTATCCCCAGAGCGGAGAGATGAGTGTGCTAGAAAGAAGGGGAACTTTACTGTTTCCTATCCACTTAATAATTTTTTTAATATTTTACAGTAAGAATGTTTTCATATATTCAGAACCACTTTTTTAAAAAACAAAAGACAAGGAATGAAAAGAAACCAAATTGGGGAAGGGGGGTGTACTAATAAAAAAAAGTGAAAAGAAATTATACAATGGTAGTATGAATGGTGAAATTAAAACTGATTTTTCTCTCCAAATTTTCTGCGATAGTTTATTTGTTTTTGGAATAAATTTGTTTTTAAATTTGTCTCTGAGCTAGACAGTAAACTGACTCAGTGCCTGGTATTCCTTCAAGTCACTTCCTGAAAAGTAACCTCGCTCTTCTGAATAGAAACCAACAGACCTATGTACCTTTGGGGAAAAGGATGAGGACCTTTCTACTGCATTTTAGGATGGTTTCCACAAAGTGGCTAAGTAAATTTGCTCTTTCATCTTTTCAGATTATCATTTAATCTTAAAACCATGTGGTGATTATAAAGATGATGATGACAGACTTTGCAGCTACATGAGGAAATGTTCTTGACAGCTTTAAGTAGAATAAAAAAAGCAAGAAACAAAACTGTAGACTCTAATTACACATGGACAAAGTTAACAAATGTAGCTCAAAAAAAATGTAGCTCCCTGAATGTTTCTGAGGTAGAGCAATGGGATTGTGAATGATTTTTTGGTCAATATATCCTTTAAGATTGCTCTAAGAATAGATAAAAATCAATGACGGAGTGGGGGAAACAGGCAGAAAATAAGTGAGAAACAATTTCCCTGGAATACAGAGGTATTGTCTGTTACAATAAAAAAGACAAATGCTGATCAATGGTTCAGAATTTTTTTTGCTGTTTTTTGTTTGAGACAGGGTCTCTCTGTCATCCAGGCTGGAGTGAGGTGGCACGATCATGGCTTACTGCAGCCTCAAATTCCTGGACTCAAGCAATTTTCCTGTCTCAGCCCTGCAAATAGCTGGTACTTCAGGTGCATAGTCACCACACGCAGCTATGTTTGTATTTTTTGTAGAAACGGGGTTTCACCATGTTGCTCAGGCTGGTCTCAAACTCCTGGCCTCAAGTGATCCACCCACTTCAGTTTCCCAAAGTGCTGGGATTACAGGTGTGAGCCATTGCACCTGGCCTGAAATTGTGTTGCTTTTAATCATTGAAAATAACATCAATACAACAAGCAAACAATACCGAAAGTTATTCAAGAAAATAAATGGAATAATTTACATAAAGTAACCCATAAGGATTTGGAATACAGACAACCCTATTTTACAGGAAAACCTTTCTAAATCCCTAAAACACACAGAGTAGGAAGCCATCAGCCACCACAAAGAGAATTAAATGCTACAGAGCATCTTTTAGGGCCAGGCTGGTTGCCACAGCTGAACATAAAATGTCTGTCTTCATAAAGCACTGTCCATTCCCACCACTTTGTTAAGAAGTCAGCTCTTAGCACTTTGAGATTCCCCAGAGGACAGAAATTATTTTGTTTTCTTACAAAAAAACTTGCTTAGAAACTCCTGAAATTCCCAGACATTTTTTATTAAGAATTAGAGATGCCAGCGATAATTTTCAGACTCTACAACCTCTGTTAAGGTTCTCAGCCAACTACTAAACAATACCATTTGCAATTTGCAGTCTTTTAAGCAGATTGCAAACCATGTGACTGTTTCTAATTCCAAGCCATCTTAAATTTCACTAGTAAAATTTCCAAACACTGTTTGAAATGTGTTGCTAACATTTACGCATATAACATCTACTGCATTTCCTCTAATTTAAAAACTATCAAAATAAGCTGCAAAATGTTGCCCAATATAACTTTTTTTTCCTGCTAAACACTCTCTGCTTGAAACTCACAGCTTCATTATCTTACTGGTCATCAGCCAGTTCTCTCCATTCCCTTACCATTCATTCAAAAACATCAATGTTAATTTCACATATGAATATTCTCAAGATAACATGCATCTTTATAATATATCTTCTCCTTAACTTCCTGTGCTATCTTCCATGATAGCAAATGAAACACAGGTTTCAACAGGTAAGGAGTAGGAGATGGGACTCGACTCAGAAAGCAGGGCTCCAACACCAGACCAAACTGAGGACTAGCTAAAACAGAGAAGGGACAGAAGCACCTCTCCAGCAGACATACGTCAGTTTGCTATTGTTTATGGCAACACCCAGAAGTTACCACCCCTTTCGGTGGCAATGACCTGATGACACAGAAGTTATCACCCTTTTTCCAGAAATGTTTGCATAATCTGTCCCTTAATTTGCATATAATTAAAATGGGTATAAACGTGACTGCAGAGCTGCCTCTGAGCTGCTGCTCTGGGCACACTACTTATGGGGTAGCCTTGCTCCATAAGGAATGGTACCTCGGCTGCTGCTGCATACTGCTGTTTCAATAAATGCTGCTGTCTAACACCACCAGTTCACCCTTGGATTCTTTCCTGGGCAAAGCCAAGAACCCTCCCAGGCTAAGCCCCAATTTTAGAGCTCACCTGCTCTGCATCAGCTAGATGGCTATTCTCCTCCAACCCCAGCTCATCACACGTGGACCAGGAATAGAACTTAGGGATGGCCAACATAGTGTAATCAAGGGTCACAGCCCAATAGAGTAAAAAACTGGGAGAGAAGAACAAGGTCAACATTCTGAAAGGGGAAAGTCTTGAGCCTAAGCCAGACAGAATAGTTAACAAAGTCAATCCCTTTGAGAATAAGAATTGAGAGGTGGATTCAAAGAGTAAGGCCAAAACTGAATTAACTGAATTAAAGCTCCAACGATGTCAGAACAAGTGAATAGTTACTAGAATCACCTTAATGGGGGCTTTGGAATTATCTTTATGAACCAACTGACATCTGGTGCATGACTTAAAGGCACATGCTTTAAAAGATGAGTAGATCCAAACTTTAGTATGAAGTAGATCTTCCACAACTGATGACACCTGCTTCACAAACTTTACACATTTTCTCTTTCACTTTTCAAAATTAATTATACAAAGAACCACTTGCCCAATTAGAAGTAGTCCAACATATCCCTCTTGAGATATCCTCTCTCTACCTCCTCCACTTCCACTACCCAAGGACTTCTTGGAAGCTTACCCAGGTTAAAGTGCTGCAGGCTCTTTCTCATGCCAAGCTGAGAGAAGGCTACAACAGCTCCCATGGCACTGGCAAGGACTCAGGGAAATGGGCATTCTCATACATGGCTAAGGAAAGTTTGACATTCTACAGCATTTTTAAAAAGTTACCTGACAATAGCGTTTGACTTTCAGAATGCACATACATTTCACACAAGTCCAACTTATAGGACTCTACCTTATAAGAACTAAAAGAATTAGCCCATAAGAACATATGTACAAGAATGTGGCCAGGCGCAGTGGCTCACACCTGAATCCCAGCACTTCGGGAGGCTGAGGCGGGTGGATCACTTGAGGTCAGGATTTCAAGACTGGCCTGACCAACATGGTGAAACCCATCTCTACTAAAAATACAAAAATTAGCCAGGTGTGGTGGTGGGCACCTGTAATCCCAGCTACTTGGGAGGTTGAGGCATGAGAATTGCTTGAACCCAGGAGTCAGAGGTTGCAGTGAGCCAAAGTTGCACCACTGCACTCCAGCCTGGGGAACAGAGCAAAACCCTGTCTCCAAAAAAAAAAAAAAAAGTTTAAGGAGATTTATTTCTTGCTGCGCACAGTGGCTCATGCCTGAATCCCAGCACCTTGGGAGGCTGAGGCAAGTGGATCACTTGAGGTCAGGAGTTCGAGACCTGCCTGACCAATATGGTGAAACCCACCTCTACTAAAAATACAAAAATTAGCTGGGTGTGGTGGTGGGCACCTGTAATCCCAGTAACTTGGGAGGCTGAGGCAGGAGAATTGCTTGAACTCAGGAGGCGGAAGTTGCAGTAAGTCGAGATCAAGCCACTGCACTCAAACCTGGGTGACAGAGCGACTCCGTCTCAAAAAATAAAAAAATTTAAAAAGAGAGAGGTTTTTTTTTTACTGTAGAAACTGTACAAAGTGGACAAGACACTATGAAAAAGAAAAGATTGGGCTTTTTTTTTTTTAAGGAAACAATTTTTGTTTTGTTGTTTTGTTTTGTTTTGTTTTTTTGAGACAGAGTCTTGCTCAGTCGCCCAGGCTGGAGTGCAGCGGTGGGATCTCGACTCATTGCAAGCTCCGCCTCCCGGGTGCACGCCATTCTCCTGCCTCAGCCTCTGAAGTACCTGGGACTACAGGCGCCCGCCACCACGCCCAGCTAAATTTTTTTGTATTTTTAGTAGAGAGGAGTTTGCACAATGTTAGCCAGGATGGTCTCGATCTCCTGACCTCGTGATCCACCCGCCTTGGCCTCGCAAAGTGCTAGGATTACAGGCGTGAGCCACTGCGCCCGGCCTTAAGGAAACAATTTTAAACCTGGCAAAAGAAAAAGCTAGGTGTAGTGGTGTGCGTACAGTTCTGGCTACTCAGAAGGCTGAGATGGGAGGATTGCTTGAGCCCAGGAGGTCGGGGTGCAGTAAGCTGTTATTGCACCAGTGCACTCCAGCCTGGGGAACAGGGCAAAATTCTGTCTAAAGAAAGAAAGATGGCCGGGCGCGGTGGCTCACGCCTGTAATCCCAGCACTTTGGGAGGCCGAGGCGGGCGGATCACGAGGTCAGAAGATCGAGACCATCCTGGCTAACACGTTGAAACCCCGTCTCCACTGAAAATACAAAAAAATTAGCCGGGCGTGGTGGCGGACGCCTGTGGTTCCAGCTACTCGGGAGGCTGAGCCAGGAGAATGGCATGAACCCAGGAGGCAGAGCTTGCAGTGAGCGGAGATCGTGCCACTGCACTCCAGCCTGGGCTACAGAGCAAGATTCCATCAAAAAAAAAAAGAAGGAAGGGAGGGAGGGAGGGAGGGAAGGAGGAAAAACTTCTGGAAAATATTTGAATATTCATTAAAATTAAAACTCAGTGATGAAATAAGGAGGTTGGCTGGTTTTGTTCTACTGAGAACAGCTATAAAAGCTAAACTAAATATTTTCAACCTATTTGAAGGCATTGGAGAGCTATTAAAATAGGATTTATAGAACAAAAGACCCAAAATAAAGGAAATCCCATATATAAGGGAAACCAAAATAAAGGTTTCCCTTATAACATGTTACAAGGGAAATCCTTATAACATAGGGAATCCCTTATGTTATAAGGGAAATACTTCCTCCCTTAAAGTATTTGCCAATTTGAAAACAATAACTGAGGAGCTGAACAATCTTTCAGTTCACTTACTGACTTCAAGTTGATTGGGAGCCTAAAAATTGGAGTTTAGGCTCACCAAGGAGGTAAGACATTTCAAATGAGACGCTGAAGGGTTATACCCTAAAAGAAAGAGTGAGCCAAAACAGACCAACCCTTATAAGGATTGAAGCCTACTGTATTAGTGTTCTCCAGAGAAGCAGAACTAAGGCTGGGCATGGTGGCTTACACTTATAATCTTAGCACTTTGGGAAGTCGAGGTGGGAGGGTTACTTGAGGCCAGGAGTTCAAGACCAAGCTGGGCAACATGGTGAGACTCTGCCTCTACAAAAAAAAACTTTTTAAATTAGCGAGGCTTGAGGGTGTACATCTGTGGTCCCAGCTACTAGGGAGGTTGAGGCAGGCGGATCACTTGAGCCCAGGAGGTCAAGGCTGCAGTGAACTGTGTTCACACCACTACATTCCAGCCTGAGTATAAGATCAAGACCCTGTCTCAAAAAAAAAAAATAAAATAACCACAGAACTAATAGGAGATAAATAGATAAATAGATGGACAGATACATGGAGATTTATTATAGGAATTGACTCGCATAATTATAGAGGCTAAAAATTCCCATAATCTGTCATCCACAAGACAAAGAACTAGGAGATCTAATGGCGTAATTCAGGACAAGTCCAAAGGCCTGAGAAACAGGGAGGTCAATGGTGCAAGTTGCAGTTTGAATCTGGAAACATCCTCACAAACATACCTAGAAATAATGTTTTGCCAGTTACGTGGTCATCCCTTAGCCCAGTCAAGTTAACACATGCAATTAATCATCACAACTACCTTTATATCATATCAATCTCTAACTTTTTTATTTTTTAAATTAGTTTATTTATTTATTTATTTATTTTGAGGCAGAGTCTTACTCTGTTGCCCAGGCTAGAGTGCTGTGGTGCGATCTCCACTCACTGCAATCTCTGTCTCCCAGGTTCAAGCGATTCTCCTTCCTCAGCCTCCCCAGTAGGTGGGATTACAGGCGCCTATCACCACACCTGGCTAATTTTTGTATTTTCAATAGAGACAGAGTTTCACCATGTTGGCCTGGCTGGTCTTGAACACCTGACCTCAAATGATCCGCCCACCTCAGCCTCCCAAAATGCTAAGATTACAGAAGTGAGCCACGATGCCTGGCCTTCAATCTCTAACTGAACTAAGGTTATCTGCCACTAGTCTGCTTGCCAGAAGCAAAAGTAAATTCTCTTTGGAAGGAAATTAAATCATCTAGAGACACAATTTATCTCTAAAATTTTTGTGTGTGATGTTTGGCATTTCATCAAAGGTAACCAAGCAGATAAAAGTATAAATATTGACTAAAAATCAAGACAAAAGCAAAAACAACAGAAACAAACAAACAGGAAATTCAAATATTTTAGTTATTAGACACAAACTTTAACTCAAACTAGTGATTCCACTTCTAGATGGAAATGGCATAGTGAGGAGCTTCGCAGACTTGCCCCACAGTGAAACCACCACAGAATTTTTTATAATTGGTGAAAATTATAAGAAAAAAAACAACCATTTAAATTATCTGGAAATGTTCTTAATGGAATACAGCAAGTAAAGAGATCTTTATTCAAGAAATTCTACTAAATCATAGAAGAAATAGCAAGTCTGTGGCACATCAGCCAGGACCCACCCTCTGTCCACCCTTCCCCCACGGCTCAGGGTAATGGAAGCTCCACTATGAGTGGGTGTGGCCTAGAAGACAGGCTTCCCCTTCCCTCAACTCCCACTCAAGGGCCACAGTATATACCTAGGGAAGGCAAGTGGACAACATTTTCCATCCCCACGGCTCCATGTTGCAAAGGCTAAATTCTGGGCAAGTACAGCTGACAAGCTAGAGGCTCCCTTCCTTCATCCAGCCCCTAAATGTAAAGAAGAGGTTCGACACCAGGAACAGCAGGCTGAGAACACCAGGCTCCAGATCATTCAGAGGGTCCATGCCAGGAAAGGCATCATTCAGAGGGTCCATGCCAGGAAAGGGAAGCCAAGAAGACCAGAGGCTACCACTGCCCTGGCCCAGTACCCTACTCTTCAACCAAACTGTCACTGCAAGAGAAGTAGGCTACTGTCACTGCTTCTAGCTCCAGAATAGTGGCTCAGAGATTCTGCCCAGCAGACAAGGCAGATTATAAGAACAGAGAGCACCAAAGCACTTTCCAAAGAACTGACTTTTTGGAATAGAATGTAGGGAAGTTCAACCTAAGGGCTCTCTCAAAAACAATGAAGGTTTTGGTAGCTAGCAATTAAGGAAAGGTTGGCAGCTCCATGAGAACAGCAAGCTAAACTATAGTCCAGCTAATTTATCAGAAAGTGTCATGAATGGAGACAGCTAAGAGTCCTCCTGAGATCAGAGCAAACCTCAGAGATTAGCCTCAAAAACTACTCCTGCAAAGAAGTTTAATTTTTTTTTTTCTCTTTTGGAGGCAGAGTCTCGCTCTGTCACCCAGGCTGGAGCCCAGTGGCACCATCTCAGCTCACTGTAACCTCCACCTCACAGGTTCAAGTGATTCTCCTGTCTCAACTTCCAAGTAGCTGGGATTACAGGCCCACGCCACCATGCCCGGCTAATTTCTATATTTTTAATAGAGACAGGGTTTCACCATGTTGGAAGGGCTGGTCTGAAACTACTGACCTCAAGTGATCTGCCCGCCTTGGCCTCCCAAAGTGTTAGGATTACAGGCATAAGCCACCGCACCAGGCCAAGGAGTTTAAATTTAATTAAATAAAACTGTGAAGCAATTTATGCCCTAGGACATTGTCAAAAACTAAATAGAGGAATTAGCTAACAGTGGAGTTCAACATCTGGGTGTGATACCAACAGAGACAGACAGTGTAACAAAGAAATGAGGAAAAGAGACAGAGCTAGCCCTACTAAAACTACTTATTCCAAGGTGACCATGTGCATGGCTAAGCCTGCACCCTCTGAGGAGAGACATCAAAGACTTCAGCTGTGGGAAAACAGACTTTGCTAAAGTAGTCCAGCCAAATGAGTAACAAATAACAAGAAAAATACAACAAGAAACTCAAGAAGAAGGATCTGTATGCAGAATTACTACAAAATAAAATATAAAATGTCCAGCTTTTAACAAGAAATTATGAGACAGGCAAAGAAACTGGAAGTTGTGACTCGTACCTGAGGGGAAAAATCAAGCAACAGAAACTGCCTGTGGGAGGGCCCCCAGGCTATACTTAACACACAAAGACTGAAATGTAGCCATTAGAAATATGTGTAGAGAACTAAAGAAAGCATGCTAAAGAAGTAAATGAAAGTATGATGACAATGTCTCATCAAATAGAGAATACCAATGAAGAGATACAAAGTACACAAAAGAACCAAGGGAAATTTTTGAGTTGAAAAGTACAATCACTGAAATTTAAAATTCACAGAAAAAGCATAACAGTAGATTTCACCTAGCAGAATAAAAAATCAGAGAACATTAAGTAGATAAATAGAGCTTGTGCAATCTCAAGAACAGAGAAAACTTATGAAGAAAAATGAACAAAGCCTCAAAGAATTTGGGACTCCTTTAATTGCATCAACATATGATAAATAAGAGTACCAAGAGAAGAGAGAGAAAATGGTATTAAAAAATTATTTTTAAAATGGCAAAAACTTCCCAAATTTGATGAAAGCCAATATTAATCCATATTTCCAAGAAGTTCAAAGAATTCCAAATAGAATAAATGCAGTGATCCACACCCAGACATCTCATAGCACAATTGGCTATCATAAAATAATGCTGCTATGGAAACTTGCGTACAAATTTTTGTGTGGATTCTATTTCATTTCTCTTAGGTATACCTAGTGGGGGAGTTACTAGGTATATGGTAACTTTATGTTTATCCCCTTGAGAAATTATCAGATTGTTTTCTAAAGTGGTTGTACCACTTTACATTCCAATCAGCAATGTGTGAAGGTTCCAATTTTTCCTTATCTCATGAGCTCTTGTATTAATAATTATCCATTTTTTAAAGTATAGCCATTCTAGTGGTATGAAACAGAGTCTCATTGTGGCTTTCATTTGCATTTCCCTGATGGCTAATGATGTTGAGCATTTTGTCATGCACTTATTGGCATTTATATGTGTTTTTTGAAAAAATGTGTATTGAGATCATTTGACCTCCTTTTAATTTGTTTATGTGTCTTTTTTTAAATCATTGAGTTGTAAGAGTTCTTCATATATTCTAGATAAAAGTCTCTGATTAGACATACAGTTTGCAAATATTTTCTTTCACTCTCTGGTTGGTCTTTTTCACTTTCTTGATGGTATCCTTTGAAGCATAAAAGTATTTAAATTTACAAAAAAGACAGCAAATTCAAATTCATATGCTAATTCAAAGAATCTAGAATAGCCAAAATTATCTTTAAAAAGAAAAACAAAGTTGGAAGACTCACATTTCCCAATTTCAAAACTTACTACAGTAATTAAAATACTTTGGTACTAGCACAAGGATCAGACTATAGATCAGTGAAATAGAATTGAGAGTCCAAAAATAAAACCTCACACCAATTGATTTTAGACAACAGTGCAAAGACAGTTCAAGGGGGAAAGAACAATCTTCAGAAACCGGTGCTCCAACAACCACATATCCACATGCAAAAGGATAAATGTGGACTCCTCCCACACACCATATACACACAAAAAAACATGCAAAATCAACCATAAAACTATATGTGATAACTAAAGCTATAAAATCTTATAAGAAAATATAGGGAAAAGTATTCATGACCTTCATTTAGGCAAAGCCTTCTCACATATAACATTAAAAGCACAAGCAACAAAAGAAGAATAAATTGAATTTTATCACAATTTAAAACTTTCATGCTTCAAAGGATACCAAACTCTGTGCTTCAAAAGATACCATCAAGAAAGTGAAAAAAGATAGCTGGAAATGGTGGTTCACACCTGTAATCTCAGCACTTGGGAAGCCGAGGCAGGCAGATCACTTGAGGTCAGGAGTTTGAGACCAGCCTGGCCAACATGGTGAAACCCCAACTTTACTAAAAATACAAAAATTATCTGGGTGTGATCTGGGATTACACATCTGTAATCCCAGCTACTTGGGAGGCTGAGGCAGGAGAATTCCTTGAACCCAGGAGGTGGAGGTTGCAGTGAGCTGAGATCGTACCACTGCACTCCAGCCTGGGCAACAGAGTAAGACAGGAAGGAAGGGAAGGGAAGGGGTGGGGAGGGGAGGGGAGAGGAAGGAAGGAGAAAGAGAAAGGAAGGAAGGAAGGAAGAAAGGAAGGAAGGAAGGAAGAGAGGGAGGGAGGGAGGAAGGAAGGAAGGGAGGAAAAAGAAAGAAAGAAAAAAGAAAGAAAGAAAGGAAAAGGAAAGGAAAGGAAAGGGAGGAAAGGAAGGGAGAAAGAGAGAGAAAGAAAAGAGAGAGAGAGACAGAGAGGAAGGGAAGGAAGGAAGGAAGGAAGGAAGGAAGGAAGGAAGGAAGGAAGGAAGACAAGCCAGAGAGTGAAAGAAAATATTTGCAAATTGTATGTCTAATCAGAGACTTTTATCTAGTATATATGAAGAACTCTTACATCTCAATGATTAAAAAAAGACATATAAACCAAATAGAAAGTAGTGAAAGGATCTCAATACACATTTTTCCAAAAAAGGCATGCAAATGCCAGTAAGTGCATGACAAGATGCCCAACATCACTAGCCATCAGGGAAACGCAAATGAAAGCCACAATGAGACTCTGTTTCATACCACTAGAATGGCTCTAATTTAAAAGATCGATAATTATAAGGGTTGGCATGATGAGGAGAAACTGGAACCTTCATATCCTGCTGATTGGAATGTAAAGTAGTGCCACCAGTTTAGAAAACAGTCAGATAGTTTCTCAAAAGGATAAAGTTACCATATACCTAGTAATTCCACTCCTAGGTATATACCCAAGAGAGATGAAATATACATTCCTACAAAAATGTGTACACAAATGTTCATAGCAGCATTATTTAACAGCTCAAAAGTGAGGGGGTGGGGGGAAAAATGTCCATCAACTGATGAATGGATAAATAAAATGTGGTATATGTTTACAATGGAATATTATTCAGTCAAGTAAAGGAATGTAGTGCTAATACATGCCATAACATGGATGAGTTTTTAAAACATTATGCTAAGTGAAAGAAGCCGGACATAGAAGGCCACATATTGTGTGATTCCATTTACATGAAATGTCCACATTAGGCAAATCCATAGAGACAGAAAGCAGATTAGTGCTTGCCAGGGGCTGGGGGGCAATAGGGAGTATGGGGTTTCTCTGTGGGATGACAGAAATGCTCTGGATTTAAATAGTTGTAATGATTGCACAAATTTGTGAATATACTAATAACCACAGAATTACACACTTTTAAATGGTTAACATGGTGAATTTTGCTATGTGAATTTTATCTCTATTAAAAAAATGTGGACAATATTTACCTCAAAATTAGGTGACAGGGTGAGTGCACACATTGCCAAAACTCACCCAACATAACACTTAAGATTTGTGCATTTTGTTGTTTGTAGATTATACCTCAATTGGAAAAAAAATGTTGGGTATTAAGCTAGCCCCACAACATCAACGTACACTTGGGGACAAAACTTTAGTAGCCACAAGACCTGTACTAGCATTGGTGCAGAGAAGAGCAAAGAAAAACAATGGGACACATAATAAACCTGAAAACAGGAGACTCCCAAAATATCCAGTTGGAAAGTATATGGGTCAATTTTAATTTAGCACCTGAAAGAGAGTGCTTTAGGCAATCCAATGGCTAGTGAGTGCAAGAGGTCCCCAGTAAGATATGAAGGACCAGAGGCAGTCAACTCTTCATGAATTCTCAAAATTGACCTGCCTGGCCTCCCTCTAAGGATGGGGTCCTACCTAGGAGGACAATAGAGGTGAAGAAAAGAGAAGATCCACATGAAAATAGAGGAGATGAACAGAGCCACAAAATCTCAGCAAGGACATTACTATATATATATATGTATTTTTTTTTTTTTTTTTTTTTTTTTTGAGACAGAGTCTCGCTCTGTCGCCCAGGCTGGAGTGCAGTGGCCAGATCTCAGTTCACTGCAAGCTCCGCCTCCTGGATTTACGCCATTCTCCTGCCTCAGTCTCCCGAGTAGCTGGGACTACAGGTGCCCACCACCTCGCCCGGCTAGATTTTTGTATTTTTTAGTAGAGACGGGGTTTCACCGTGTTAGCCAGGATGGTCTTGATCTCCTGACCTCGTGATCCGCCCGTCTCGGCCTCCCAAAGTGCTGGGATTACAGGCGTGAGCCACTGTGCCCGGCATCACTATATTTTTTAACACTTCACAAAACAACAGAAGAGCTCTAGCAAGTTAGCAAAGCCACTCTCCATCATACCTCCTTCCAAAAGTTTAGGAAATTAATTTTGCATGAAATTGAATAACAGAAAAGCATGCACATCAAAGGCTATATAAAGTTATTATAAGAAAAAAGATCAGGAACAAAATAACATTCCTACAGATCATGAAAATAAGCCACTAAAATAGGTCCCAAAATTGATCAATATGTAATCTTCCATTTCAAAATGAGCTAAGTGGCATTTTTAAATGATGTAACACATGCAATAACATAAGTAAGAACTACAGCAACTCAGAAATGCAGTGACAGCTCATCACTCAAAACCACATACTGGTGACAGGTGTTTGGAAAACTGTTTGGCTGAGTCTGCTGCAAAGCCGTGTAGTCCATAAGGCCGCTGGGAATTTTTCTTTGGTCTCCTGTTCTTTGTTCCCAATGGCAGACCCAGGTTGTTGAACAGAGGGACCTGAGCTGAGCAGCAGGTATTATCTCACTCATCTTTACAGACAGCAGCGGTGGGGTCCAAGGTGAGGGTGGGTTGCAGGGGTGACTGTAGTTCCAAAGCAGGCTGGGATCTTCTGAAAAATGACAGCGTCTTAAGTTTACAGAGCTGCCTCTAGCAAAAGGTTTGTGTGAGCCAGTGTATGCTGGGCTTTTTGTTGTTTTTTAGATAAGAAACAGAAGAAAATCATCCCAGATTCTGTCATTCCCTGGAAAGAGAAGGGAAATTCCAAGTTTCTCAGAGGCTCTTTGGGGTCACTAGCCAACCACCCACAGGTAGGAGTTAACACCTGCCATCACTGATGGTTTCAAAGACCTGGCTTGGAGAACATGCAGTGTGAAGTGCAGCAGGATGTGCCCATGCAGAGTCCCCTTGGTGTCACCATGGGCACGTCACAGCCCGTCAGGCTCTAGATTCTACACCGTGTCTAGCATAGAGAAGTAACTTCTTGTTGTCATTCATTAATACCTTAAAGAACTGGAGGAATCATCTCCTAGGAAATGGTTCCATGTTTGTGCCCAGCAAACAGTGCCCAGGTGCCATCTGGGAAGGGGAAGTTTTATTGAAAGATGTCTTACTGCTTATTCTGGAGTTTTCAGCAACTCCCCTTCTTGCCTCCACCCCCCAGACCTTACTTTTTACCAGCTTGTCTTTTTTTCTTCTTCTTTATCCCAAAGATTTTAACCTCCAGTCCCTTCTTGAAGGGCGGCCCACTTGATGGAATTCTCTAGCACTCATCTGCCCCTGTTCACTCATCTGCTTTTCATTCTTTTCTCCCTGCAAGCACTTGATCACCATCCTATGATGACTTCTCTCTACTCCCACCCTGCCTCCATGGTCAAGTTATTCCTGGATGAGTGTGGGTCTGCTAAAGCCACACACATTCATCTCTGCCTATATACTTTAGACATACAGTCAGACCCCCACTCACACTTAATTTGGGTGCACATTATCTGTCAATAGAAAAAAAAAAGAGTTTTCTCATTTTGAAATTTAACAGAACAGTCCTGGATACTACTATAAAGTCAAGATGTACCCTTTGGGTGAACCTGCTGTCAGAATGACAGTACTTCCTGTTTGAGAAAAAAACAAAAACAAAAGGATTTTTAAAAATGAAGTGACACAATTCAGCGAAGAATTCAAATTTTAAAATACATTATTCAAGAATAAATATTATAAGGAACACAAGAGCAAGTAATTACAATGTATAATGCCTTGAGAGAAAATTAGAAAAGCCTTTGAAATAAAAAGAAGTTTGCCCCATCTAGCACATAAGGACTTTAGGAGTCATCACTCTGTCCTAACAAGTTAAAACTTGATAAAACAACAATCAGCAACTCTTCTTAGATTTGTTAGAAAATTAAATTCGCAGAGCAAATCAGTAGTCCCAGACAGGAGGATACAGAGAATCAACTTACAGGAGCAGAAACTCATCAAAAAAAATCTGTGCAGGAACAAATACCAGGCTAGAAAAACCTGAACTGTAGTTGATGAATTCCTGGAGGCTCCGTGTGGACAAGTCTGGGAGTTAAAGCTCCGGGAGGACCGACTTGCAAGGGGGATGCCTACACTTTACCTCCAGGAGTTCCTCCAAGTTCCCACAGTGAACATCAGAGAAAAATCTCCTTGGGCTTCCAGCAGGGAGAGGGAAAAGTAATGGTAGGAGGGAGAGGAAAAGTAAAGTAATGGTGGAATTTTGAAATACTCCAGAACATTCTGTTCTTCTTAACAAGGCCTGGCCTCAAGAGAAACTATTTTACCAAAGCCTAACCCTACTAGGATTTTATCAGAGCCTAATAAGCCTGAGGGAAGGCAAATACCCAAATCCAGGCCCCTGTAGCCATCCTGTCCCAACTTAAGGGGTAAAAAAAAAACCTGAGACTTGGCTGGGCATGGTGGTTCACGCCTGTAATTCCAGCACTTTGGGAGGCTGAGACGGGCAGATCACAAGGTCAGAAGATCGAGACCATCCTGGCTAACATGGTGAAACCCCATCTCTACTAAAAATACAAAAGCAAAATTAGCCAGGCATGGTGGCGGGCACCTGTAGTCCCAGCTACTTGGGAGGCTGAGGCGGGAGAATGGCATGAACCCAGGAGGCAGAGCTTGCAGTGAGCCGAGATCACACCACTGCACTCCAGCCTGGGCAACAGAGCAAGACTCCATCTAAAAAAAAACAAAAAAACAAAAAAAACCTGAGACTTAATCACAGGACTATACAACACTTCCCCTCCCCAACACCTTACCACCACATCACTGAAGGCCTATTTACCTCAGTTCCTGTTACCCAACACATTATGTCTGACTTCCAACAAAAAATAACAAGGCATACTAAAAGAATACCTACACAGTTCGAAGAAACTAAACACCAGAATCAAACCCAGGAGTGTCAAGAGTGTTGGAATTATCAGACCATTAATTAAAATAGCTATGATTAATATGTTAAAGGAGCTAATGGCAAAAGTAGACAACATGCAAGAACAGATGCGTAATGTAAGCAGAGATATAGAACTTCTAAGAAACAGGAAAAAAGAAATGCTAGCAATCAAAAACAGAAATGAAGAGTGCCTTTGATGGGTTCATTAGTAGACTGGAAAAGAAATTCTCTGCACCTGAGAGTATATCAATAGAAGCTTTCAAAACTGAAAAGCAAAGAGATAAAAGACTGGGAGAAAAATGGAACAGAGTTTACAAGAACTGTGGGACAACTACAAAAGGTATAACATGCAGAATAGGAATTCCAGAAGGAGAAGAAAATGAGAAAGGAACAGAAAAAAATATTCAAAACGATAATTATTGAGGATTTCCCTCAAATTAATTTCAGACACCAAACCACAAATCCAGGAAGTTCAGAAAACACCAAGCAGAAAAAATGCCTCCAAAAATGACATGTAGGTATATTATATTCAAACTGCAGGAAGAAGTTGGGAGGGTTGCGGGGGGAACACTTTAGCTATAAAGAAGCAAAGATAAGAATTGTACTCAACTTTGCAAAACCATGCAGCCAAAAAGAGAGTAGAATAGTAGAGTGAAATACTTAAAGAGTTGAGGAAATGAAAGCCAACAGCTAGAATTCTGTATTCTACAAAAATTACCTTTAAAAAGTGAAGGAGAAATACTTTCTTAGACAAACAAAATTGAACAAATTTGTTAGCAGTAGAACTGCCTTGTGAGAAATGTTAAAAGAAGTTCTTCAAAGAAAAGAAAAATGATGTAGGTGAGAAACTCAGATGTTTCTCACAGAAAGGAAGAGCATTAGAGAATAGGTAAGTGTGAAGGTAAAATTAAAAACTTTTTATTAATTTATTTAACATGTAACAGTGTGTTCAATATAGTAATAGTAACAATGCATTTGATGATTATAGCTTATGTATAAGTGAAATGGATAACAGCAATAATACAGGAGGAGAAAATAAGAATACTCAGTTATTATAAAATACTTGCAGTATCCATGAAATAGTATAGAGTTATTTAAAAGTGAACTTGGCTTGGTTGTAACTGTATATGACAAACTCTAGGGCAACCACTGAAAAAGTTTTTTAAAAAGTATAATTGATATGCTGAGAAAGAAAAATATGGAATCATATAAAATGCTCTATTAAAACCATAAAAGGCAAGAACAGAGTGGAAAACAAAAATAAGGACAAAGAACAAAGCAACAAATAGCACACAGCAACAAATATGGTAGATATGAGCCCAACTATATCAATAATCACATTAAATTTTAATGGTCTAAATACACCAATTAAAAGACAAAGATTGTCTGAGTGGATCAAAAAACAAGACACAACTATATGTTGTCTACAAGAAACCCACTTTAAATATAAAGATACATATTGATTAAAAGTAAAGGCATATATGGGTTTGGCAATGATTTCTTTGATATGGCACCCAGAGTACGTGCAACAAAGGCAAAAATAGATAAATGGTGCTACATCCAGCTTGAAACTATCACATTTCAAAGGATACAATCTAGAGAATGGGAGAAAATATCTGTAAATTACATATGGATGAGAGGTTGATACTTACAATGTATAAAGAGCCACTACTCAACAACAACAACAACAAAAAGAACTGATCTTAAAACGGTCAAATGATGTGATTAGGCATTTCTCCAAAACTGATATTCAAATGTCCAAGAAGCATATAAAAAAGATCATCTTTTTACATGATATTCAAATGTTCATCTTCTTATATGCTTCTTGGACATTTGAATATCATCTTTGTAAATTATTACAGCAATGAAAACCACAGCCACAATGAGATGCCACCTCATATTCATTAGGATGGCTACTTTTAAAAAAGAAACAGGAAATAATCAGTGTTCATGAGGATGTGGAAAAACTGGAACCCTTGTGCACTGTTGGTGGGAATGTAAATGGTACAGCCACTACTGAAAACAGTGTAATGGGTCCTCAAAAAATTAGAAATAGAACTGCCATATGATCCACTTATGGGATTATCCAAATCCAAAATAATTAAAAGCAGGATTTTGAAGAGATATTTATGCATCCATGTTCATAGCAGCATTATTTATAGCAGCCAAGAGGTGGAAGCAATTAAAATGTCCATCAATGGGTGAATGGATAAATAAATACACTGTACACTTAAAAGTGGCTAAGGTGGTAAATTTTATGTTGTGTGGATATTTTAATACATTTATTTATTTGTTTATTTATTTATTTATTTATTTTAAGACAGGTCTCACTATGTTGCCCAGGCAGTCTCAAACTTCTGAGCTTAAGCCTCCAAGTAGCTGAGATTATAGGTATGCACCACCATGCTGGGAAATGTGTATTCTTTATCAAAGTTAAAAACATTTTTTTTAAAGTAAAGGAATGGAGAGAGATATACAATGCTAACATTAACAAAAGAAAGTTGAGGTAGTTATATTTTCAGACAGAGCAGACTTCAGAGGAAGAAAAATGATCAAGGATAAAGAGGGGCATTACATCATGATAAAGGGGTCAATTCTCCAAGAATACATAACAATTCTTAATGCATAAGAGCCTAATGACACAATATCAAAGTATATAAGACAAAAACTGATAGAACTGCAAGAAGAAATAGATGAATCCACTACTACAGTTAGAGAGTTTAACACCCCTCTACCAGTAATGAACAGATCCAGCAGGCAGAAAATCATAAGGACATAGTTGAACTCAACAACACCATTGATAAACTGGATATAATTGACATCTATAGAATACTTTATTCAACAATACCAGAATATGCATTATTCTCTCTCTCTTTTTTTTTTTTTTTTTTTTTTTGAGACGGAGTCTTGCTCTGCCACCCAGGCTGGAGTGCAGTGGCCGGATCTCAGCTCACTGCAAGCTCCGCCTCCCGGGTTTACGCCATTCTCCTGTCTCAGCCTCCCAAGTAGCTGGGACTACAGGCGCCCGCCTCGTCGCCCGGCTAGTTTTTTGTATTTTTAAGTAGAGACAGGGTTTCACCGTATTAGCCAGGATGGTCTCGATCTCCTGACCTCGTGATCCGCCCGTCTCGGCCTCCCAAAGTGCTGGGATTACAGGCTTGAGCCACCGCGCCCGGCCAGCATTATTCTCAAGCTCACATGGAACATTCACTTAGACCCACATTCTGAACCATAAAATACACCTTAACAAATTTAAAGGAATAAAAATCATACAGTGTATCCTCCCAGACCACGTGTAATTAAACTGAACTAGAAATCAATAACAGAAATATTTGTACATTAAACAACACACTTTTTTTTGTTTTTTGTTTTTTGTTTTTTCTTTGCCAGGGTCTCATTCTGTTACCCAGGCTGGAGTGTGGTGGTGCAATCACAGTTCACTGCAACCTTAACCTGCGGGGCTCAAGCAATCCTCCCACCTCACCCTCCTGAGTAGTGAGACCACAGATGTGTGCCACCACATCCAACTAATATATATATATATATATATTAGAAATGTAGTCTCCATATGTTGCCCAAGCTGGTCTTGAACTTCTGGGCTCAAGTGATCCTCCCACCTTGGCCTTCCAAAGTGCTGGGATTATAGGTGTGAGCCATTGTGCCCAACAAACAACATATTTCTAAATAACACATGGGTCAAAGAAGAAATCTCAAGAGAAATTTAAAAATATTTTGAACTAAATGAAAATACAATGTATCAAAATTTGTGTGATGCAGCAAAAGTAGTGTATAAAGAGAAATTTATAGCATTTGATGCATATATTAGAAAAAAGATATCTAAAATCAATAATCTAAGCTTACATCTTAGGAAACTAAACAAAGAAGAGCAAATTAAATTCATTGTAGGCAGAAGAAAAGAAATAATAAAAATTAGAGCAAAAATAAATGAAATTGAAAACAGGAAATCAATAGAGAAAAATCAATAAAACCTGGTTCTCTCAAATGGTCAATAAAATTGATAAACCTCTAACTAAGAAAAATAGAGATAAGACATAAATTACTAATAAAGGCTGGTTCTCTGAAATGGTCAATAAAATTAATAAACCTCTAAGAAAAATAGAGATAAGACACGAATTACTAATATCAGAAATGAAGGATGTGACATCACTACAGAGCCCATGGACAGGAATGCTATGAAAATAATCTATGCCTACAAATGCTAACCTAGATGAAATAGACCAATAATTCCCTGAAAGACATAATCTGCCAAAACTCACACGAAAAGAAATAGACAACTTGAATAGGGCTATATCTATTAAAGAAATTGAAAGCTAAGCAGGGTGGCTCATGTCTGTAATCCCAGCACATTGGGAGGCTTAGGTGGGAGGACTGCTTGAGCCCATGAGTTTGAGACCATCTTGGGCAACATGGTAAAATCTTATCTTTACAAAAAAAATTATTTTAATTAACTGGATATATTGGTATGCACCTGTGGTCCCAGCTACTCAGGAGGCTGAGGCAAGACGGTCAGTTGAGCCTGAGAGGTAATGCTGCAGTGAGCAATGCTCATGCCACTGCACTCCAGGCAATAAGACAAGAAAAGGAAATAAAAGATATAAAGATTGGGAAGGGATAAATAAAAGCTTTTTTGTTAACAAATGGCATGGTTGTCTATGTAGAAAATCCAAAAGAATTGACCCAAAAAAATTATTGGAACTAATAAGTGGTTAGAGAGAGATTGCAGGATACAAGTCTAAATTTTAAAAGTCAATTGTTTTCTTACATATCATCAATGAATAAGTAGAATTTGACATTAAAAACACAATTCCATTTACACTAGCAATATCCCAAAATAAATACTTAGGTATAACTCTCATAAAGTAAGTATAAGATCTATATATGAGAAAAACTACAAAATTGTGATGAGAGAAATCAAAGAAAAACTAAATAAATTAAGATATATTCCATGTTCATGGATAGAAAGACTCAATATTGTCAAGATGTCAGTTTTTCCAAATTTGA